>NW_026542595.1:99754555-100354555 GCF_028750875.1 Macrosteles quadrilineatus
TTGTAGTTTTTACTTCTGGCCACTTTGGACCAGGTAAATTATAGATGTTGTCACGATTGGTGAACATGTCATTTTCACATATCCATCTATCATGCTAGCAAATTTTTAGCTCAAATATTAAATGTTTTTTTATTTGTGCTAAGTTGATGCATGTTTAAATGTTTTGTTTAAATTATTATTTATTGTCTAAATGTTAAGATCTGTCAAAGAGACGAACCTTTGAAATTTATAATCTTGTTGCTAAAATGTATGGTAGTTTTAACCAGTGAAATTTGAACTTATCGATAACGTTTAAATATACGGCAGTGATATATGCGGAATATTGGTCTTGGACTGGTACTACTGTGTTTCTGGGTTTTGTTACCCAGGGAAGTACCTTGAGTGTTGGCGAAAAAACTTCTCATCCTGGCCTCCTTTCTCCGCCCAACTTCATGGCCCTTCGTTGTCCTACGCCGTGACGTCTGACTACCTGATTCTATTTACTGTTAAAAGTATGCACAACATTAACTAATTGTTATTGCTTTTTAACATTTTATATCAAACTAGCCTGGATTCCCTGTTATTATTTTCAAATTTTATTTCAAACCCCTCATTAATTATTTAGTTTTTTTATTCATTCCATTTTTGGGGCCCCTAAACAATTAATGGTTACCAAGTTCAATTTGCATTTATTGAAATAAAATATATATTATATTGTTAGAATTTATTCATATGAAAAAAATTAAGGTTAAAGATAGTTAAATTCTTATTTTGAAATTAGCCTATTTGAATGATTGAAGAAATGATTGTAAGTTAGTAGGCTGGGTGGGTAACAAAATCAGTTAAAGTTTTGAGAGTAATTTACATGTATTGTTGTTAGTGTTTGTTGTAGTTTAAATTGGTTTATTACAGCTCGTTTCTCTCAAATAGCGCGTAGTTCTTGAACCTTCATCCACGGCTCTCTTGTTGTTTGGTAGTTATTTGTGAGCCACTCCTCGTCCCTGCACATGGAATCACGCTTCCATGTCGATTGCCTGGGTGCAGGTACGAGGGCCTGGTTCAGATGAAACTGTTCAAAGAACCACAATGCTAGATTCCATATAAAGTTCAAAACAAATACTGCACATCATCTCCTCTTGCAAGCCTTCAATATCTCTGATAAATTTTTTCTCCCGTTTATCTAACTTCTTTTCAAGGTCCTGAATCTGATGTGACTGGGTTTCTTTTTCATTTGTTAATTCTATTAGCTTTGTCTTCAATTTGGTTTCATTTTCAGATTTTTCTGCTACTACTCGCTCCAGCTTCATCTCCCTCAAAAAAAGGAGATTTGTTTTTCAAGAAGCTTGCTTAGCATTTCCTTAGATTGCCGCTGCCGCTCTTGCTCCATTTTATTTAGGTTATAAATCTTTCGAATTTACCCTTAGTCTTTACGTGGAGTAATCATTACTCCGCTCATACAGCTTCTCGCATTTCTTCCAAACTGTTTGTATTTCTGCGTATGGCTAAGCCATAATATTTCTGGATGGCTAATATGGCAGCTCCAGTTAGTCAGTTTCGGCCACCCATCGTTTTTCCGTTGGTTTGTTTATTTTTTCATTCTTTTAGCTTCACAGTCTTTAGACGGGTCCCCATCCGCTTCTGGACATGCCCTATGCATTCCAGTTTTTTGATCTGGCAATCATTGCCATAGGGATTGCTTTCCACAACACTAGCAAACCCTTTTGAATCACCGTCGCCAACATAGCGAACATTGTAGGTGGGTACACACCGACGGAATATCGCTTGTGCTCCATTCGCTTCCATGCCTCCACTTACCCCCTGGTAGTTTACACTGCACTTGTCTGTATGTTGTCCAATAAACTTGTTTTTACAACGGCAATGCTTAGAAAGTAGTTCTGCATCAATAACCTTACAGGTGTCCACTGAAGTAGCAGTAATAACACCATTTTGAGACGTATGACCTCGTTTCTGCCATGTTCCGTCTATGGCAATAGTCAAATCCCTGCCACCTTCATTCAATGCCACAGCTTCCTCTACTGCTTCCTTCATAATTTTGAAACATACAATTTCAGCTGCAGATCCTACAACTTCTGTATAGTTTGAAAATTGTGATGGGGGAGTGGGCAGATTCAGTACGCCACATATGGTAGCGGCAGCCGTCTGGCCTTTGCCTATTGTGCGCATGCCATACACCAATCTTACATTAATATCATATAGGCCTACCTTCTTGTCCTGAGGCTTATTTGGTACAATAGAGGAGTTCTCAAATGAAGCCAGTGTTTTTTCACTACAACCTGCACATGAAAAGTTCCCCGAAAAGAAAAGGCCTATAATCCAGTAACCAAACGCATTTTACCTTGCATGAAATGGGGTAGTAGGTTTCTTTTTTTTAATGTTGTTTGTAATAGTACAGAGTTGCTAAATCCAAATTTTCGACCTCGGTGACCTTCCGGATCACCTCCAAAAAGCTTAAAAATCGGCAGAATTACGCACTATTTTTACGTATGTCCGATTTTGACCCTAAAGCATCACTTTTTCATAAAGAATAACCATAAGTTAACCATTTTTAAAGTACATTAAATTACCTATCATATCTATACAGGGTTAGGCAAAAGTCTGGAACCCCCCAGTTAACTTTTTAATGCGTTGCAGTAGGAAAACCAAACTCGGCACATATTTACAACATAAGAAATTGCACTTTTTAATCAAAGTTACAACTTTGCCCCAGCACCCAAAATGGGGTATTTTGGGGGCAGCCTCAAATTTTCAAATGTAAACACCTATCATGTGACCCCTCATTTTAAAGGGTTTATCAAGAAAAATTGAATGGCGCAAACCAGAGGTCAATATCGCACCCCTAATCAAAATGGCAGCCATTTTAATGATTTGAGATGAGCAAGCAAGATAAAGTCTAAACACCCCCAGTTAACTTTACAAATTTTATATTTTAATACTGACCATAAGGTGAATTCACTATTTTTATAAAGGTATGCTGAGTTTAGTTTTCCTGCTGTAACCTGTTAAAAAGTTAATAGGGAATATTTAAAAATGACTGCCAGTTTGATTAGGGGTGTGATATTGACCTCTAGTTTGCGCCATTTAATTTGTCTTGAAAACCCCTTTAAAATGAGGGGTCACATGATAGGTGTTTACATTTGAAAATTTGGGGCTGCCCGCAAAATACCCCATTTTGGGGGCTGGGGCAAAGTTATAACTTTGATGAAAAAGTGCAACTTCTTATGTTGTAAATATGTGCCGAGTTTGGATTTCATACTGCAACGCGTTAAAAAGTTAACTGGGGGGTTCCAGACTTTTGCCTAACCCTGTATAAATAAAATTAGAGTTTTGTCTGTACATTGCTTAGAATAATGAACTTTTTGGTTATTTTTACATTTCATAGGTCAGAGAAACCGAATCAAACCTTATCTCAATTTCTGTCTGTCTGTCTGTCTGTCTGTCTGTCTGTCTATCTGTCATTCTCTTGGTAACGCTAAAATACGCACTTTATTACAACTACTCCTCAATAACTATAGCACTGTCCCGCCTGAAACTTATTTTCCAAATACTATACATATATGAGATGGTTTTAGACGTATTTCATCGAATATGAGACAGTTAGATATTTAACAGTAAACCCTTGAAAATCAAGTTTTTGTCGATTTTTGACGTGGAATTTCTGGAAGAATGTTGCTTTGTTTACAACTAATCATATGCACATGGTTTTAATTGAAATACAATCTTAATTTTGACATTGGCATACAGCTGTGATTAGAAAACGTTAGCCTATTTGAACTCAAGGTTAACCATAGCCTTATCGATTCACACAACTTAAAAACCATACGAAATGTATACTATATTATATAACTGAACACCAGTTCTGCTAATTATAACAATGGGTTTTGTACATTTCATCCATTACCGTACAAATAATTAAAATAATAATACATTAATTGGTTAGAAGTAAAGATAAATAAAATTAGAGTTTTGTCTGTACATTGCTTAGAATAATGAACTTTTTGGTTATTTTTACATTTCATAGGTCAGAGAAACCGAATCAAACCTTATCTCAATTTCTGTCTGTCTGTCTGTCTGTCTGTCTGTCTGTCTATCTGTCATTCTCTTGGTAACGCTAAAATACGCACTTTATTACAACTACTCCTCAATAACTATAGCACTGTCCCGCCTGAAACTTATTTTCCAAATACTATACATATATGAGATGGTTTTAGACGTATTTCATCGAATATGAGACAGTTAGATATTTAACAGTAAACCCTTGAAAATCAAGTTTTTGTCGATTTTTGACGTGGAATTTCTGGAAGAATGTTGCTTTGTTTACAACTAATCATATGCACATGGTTTTAATTGAAATACAATCTTAATTTTGACATTGGCATACAGCTGTGATTAGAAAACGTTAGCCTATTTGAACTCAAGGTTAACCATAGCCTTATCGATTCACACAACTTAAAAACCATACGAAATGTATACTATATTATATAACTGAACACCAGTTCTGCTAATTATAACAATGGGTTTTGTACATTTCATCCATTACCGTACAAATAATTAAAATAATAATACATTAATTGGTTAGAAGTAAATTTAATTCAAATTACAGATTCAATACAAAGTATTCAATATAAAAGTTAAACATTTTAGATAACAAAATTACGATCAGCTGATTGTTATTCTTTAATATCTGTGCGCTACTAACCAGCAAACAAACTTGACCAGTTTATTATTGTTCATTACTCTTTACACCAAAATAAAAGTTATAATAGTTAATAATGTCCTAAATTATTTCACGTTTATAAATAAAAGAAAATCTACTCTTCTTTTAATTTATTTTTTTTTGAGGTAATGTTTTTAAAAAAGTTCATATTCCCATATGAATTTGCATCAATCAGATGTTTCATACTGTACAGTAGAGATATTCGTTGACATAGTGTCAAACACAAATTAAATTTGTTTACAACTAAACATATGGACAATATTTTTGTTGCTTTAGTTGAGAGGTTACAAGTTAATCTTTAATACATTATTTGTTGAAATATTTTCTATTGTTTCTAAATAAATATGTCCTGAAGAGTATGCCTCGCAAGAGAAAAAGCAATTTGGGTAGAAAAACAAATAATGCCAAGAGACAAAAATTGTGTGTATCCACGGAATCAGTTGATTATGATGATTCGGACTCTGATGATGGTGTACATAGCAATAATGAGTCGACAATTTTAAGTTCCGTTGTGGTTGAAGATTATGCACGACCTTCAACCAGTCGAGAGCGTGTCGCCCTATTTAGGTCTCAGCAGAATGAAAAAGAACGTGAAAGCAGGCGAGACACTGAACGTTTAAGATTTAGCCAAAGAATACAAAATGAGACGGAAGAGGAGCGAGAAGCTCGACGGAACAGGGACCGAATACGGCACGTCCAGAGAAAAGAAAATGAGACAGAAGAGGAGCGAGATGCACGTCGGTGCAGCAACCGAATACAGCAAGTTCAGAAGAGGGGAAACGAGACAGAGGTTGAGCGAGAAGCACGTCGGAACAGTGACCGAATACTACACGTTCGGGGGAGGGAAAACGAAACAGAGGAGGAGCAAGAAGCACGTCGGGAGAGTGACCGAATACTACATGTTCAGAGGAGGGAAAACGAGACAGATGAGAAGCGAGAAGCACGTCGGAACAGTGACCGAATAATACACGTAAGGAAGAGGGAAAATGAAACAGAGGAGGAGCAAGAAGCACGTCGGGAGAGTGACCGAAAACTACATGTTCAGAGGAGGGAAAACGAGACAGATGAGGAGCGAGAAGCACGTCGGAACAGTGACCGAATACGACACGTACGGAAGAGGGAAAACGAAACAGAGGAGGAGCAAGAAGCACGTCGGAACAATGACCGAATATTACACGTCCAGAGAAGGGAAAACGAAACAGAGGAGGAGCAAGAAGCACGTCGGGAGAGTGACCGAATACTACATGTTCAAAGGAGGGAAAACGAGACAGTGGAGGAGGGAGGAGCACGTCGAAACAGTGACCGAATCCTACACGTTCGCAGGAGGGAAAATGAAACAAGAGAAGAGAGAGAAAGTAGGCAAGAACGAGATAGAGTTCGGCAAAACCAACGTAGGAATAATGAAACTCCTGAAGAGCGGGAAGCTAGACATATAATCGACAATGATAGGTACCGTCGCACTGTTGAAGAGCAAACTCTACTTTTGCATGACGAGGCGACCCGAGTGGAGGAACTTCGAGCAAGCCAGGACATTGCTGACAGAAATGCCCGTGTTGCCGCTGATTCTGAAAGACATAGGGTGAACAGAGTCGTTGAGAGCGACGCAGAAAGACAAACTAGGATCGCGCGGGAAAGAACTCGGCATGTCGAAAGAAATTTAACAGAATGGCGAGACACACACAACAGTGGATTCCAATATGATCCTTTTACACGTTACAGTGAAGCTGCCAATATTGGAGATTTTGATAAAGTTTGTAGGTTTTGTCACGCTTTGAGTTGGTCAAAGGAACCACGTGGAATATGTTGTGCTTCTGGTAAAGTGTCCATACCGTCTATTTTGGAAGCACCTGAGCCGCTACGTACATGGATATCGGACGAATCACCTCAATCGCGAAATTTTCTTAGACATATCAGGGCCTACAATAGTGCGTTCCAAATGACTTCTTTTGGAGGTAATGAAATCCGTGAAGGACCATATATGCCTACATTTAAGGTTCAAGGACAAGTGTACCATTTGATCGGCTCTCTTTTGCCACCCCCTGGACTTCCGCCGTCTTACCTTCAGATTTACTTTGTTGGGGATGACCAAGTCCAGCTTCAAAGAAGGCAAAGTTTATTTCAAGACCTTGATCATGACATGTTGGCCGCTTTGCAAAACATGCTTCAGAATAATAACGCCTACTTGCTCAGCTTCAAAACTACTTTAGAAACATTTCCTGTAGATTCACCTGATTTCAAAATTGTTATTAGAGCCGACAGACGCCCTGCAGGGGACCACCCAGGTAGATACAATGAACCAACAGTCAATGAGGTTGCTATTTTGATGATTGGGGATCCAAGTGACCATCGAGACATCATTTTAAATTCAAGAGAACAGGGTTTGAAACGAATATATGAAACCCACCGATCTTATGATGCCCTACAATATCCCCTTATGTTTTGTAGAGGCGAAGATGGATATAGTTTCAATTTATATCATGTAAACCCGGTTACTAAACAACCAACCACAAAGAAAACTAGCTCACGAGAGTTTTACGCCTATCGCATTATGGTTAGAGAAGGTGAAGCAAATCACATTCATAAATTCAAACAGCTTTTGAACCAGTACTTGGTGGACATGTACGCTAAAGTTGAGAGTGAAAGGCTGCTGTATCTTCGTACGCACCAAAAGGAACTGAGAGCAGAGAATTACATACACCTTCAAGACGCTTTAAGACGAGACGACAACGTAGAAGAAATGGGGCAAAAGATAATTTTACCTGCCACCTTCACTGGAGGTCCTAGATATATGCATTCTCGCACACAGGACGCCTTTTGCTATGTTCGGAAGTTTGGTCGTCCAGAACTTTTCATAACAATGACAACAAATCCAAAATGGATAGAAATCACGAGTGTAATTGGAGAAAGGCAGTCTGCTCACGACCGGTATGATGTGGTATCACGAGTTTTTCATTTGAAGCTTAACTGTATGATTGCTGTTCTTATGAAAGGCCAGATTTATGGCTCAGTTCGCTGCTACATGTACTCTGTTGAATGGCAGAAACGTGGTCTTCCACACGCTCATATCCTGATTTGGCTTGAAGAATCCATTCCTCCAAATAGAATAGATCAAGTCATTTCTGCAGAGCTTCCAAATCCTGAAACTGATCCTGAACTTGCAGATATAGTCAAGACTCACATGCTGCACGGACCATGCGGAGCTTTTAATGTGCGACAGCGCAAGCTTCCCTGTATGAAGGATGGTCACTGTAGCAAAAGATACCCTAGACCATTTGTCAATGAAACGGCAACAGGAGACAATGGATACCCAACATACAGAAGGCGCTCCCCAGATGATGGAGGCCATCATGTCCTAATCAGAGTAGGTAACGATGAAATCCCTATGGACAACCGATGGGTAGTACCTTACTCGCCTGTATTGTCCCGAACATTTCTAACACATGTTAACGTTGAGTACTGTAGCAGTGTAAAATCTATAAAGTACATCTGCAAGTACATAAACAAGGGCAGTGACCAGGCCACATTTGCAGTAAGTAATGACACAGACGAAATTAAAATGTACCAAAGTGGTCGGTATATATGCACATCTGAGGCGGTATGGAGAATTTTATCATTTCCTATACATGAGAGGTTTCCCGCTGTGTTGCATTTAGAGGTCCACCTTCCAAATGAGCAAAGAGTATATTTCCAGCCAGGCAATGTTCGGGAAAGAATGGACCAAAGTACAACTCTTTTGGCCTTCTTCAATCTCTGCCAGACGGACGCCTTTTCAAGAACCCTCCTCTACAACGAGTTGCCCTATTATTACACATACTCTAAACAAAGAGGTTGGTCCAGGAGGCGGAGAGGACAACCAGTACCAGGACATCCTGACGTGAGACAAGATCCGTGCATCGGTAGGGTGTACACTGTCCATCCAAGCTGCAGTGAGCGTTACCATCTCCGACTCCTCCTACACACTGTTCGAGGTCCAACATCTTTTGAGGATCTCAAGACTGTTGATGGTGTGCTCCATCCAAATTTCCAATCCGCATGCCGTGCCCTTGGTTTACTAGAGGATGATGCGTGCTGGGAGGGCACTCTTGCAGAAGCTGCTGTTTCTGACAGTCCCACCAAGTTGAGGGATCTCTTCAGTGTCTTATTAGTATTTTGCAATGTGAGCAACCCTCTTGAGCTCTGGATCAGATTCAGAGATTCCCTCTCAGAGGACTTTTTGAGATCTGCACATCAAGTCGACATTAACACCACCTTTGAAAACAATCCTATCATATATGACCAGTGCCTAGCAAGCATTCAAGAGACAATCACTCGCATGGGAGGACTTGGGCTCGAAAGCTACAACTTACCAGTACCAGCCATAGATGTCAATCAGTTAAACCATGATTATATCAGAGAGACAAGTTACGACCATCCCGAACTCATTAGGTTTATTGAACAGTGTACGCCAACTCTCAACGAGGAGCAGCGCCAAGTGTATGAGCAAGTTTTGACGAGCATAAATGGACAAAGAAACAAGATGTTTTTTCTTGATGCTCCTGGAGGTACTGGAAAGACCTACCTCATAAAGCTGATTCTCGCAAAGGTTAGATCAAACAGTAAGATTGCTCTTGCTGTGGCCTCTTCTGGCATTGCAGCAACCCTTCTGCCAGGTGGAAGAACTGCCCATTCCATGTTCAAAATCCCAATAAATGTAGAGCATATGGACATCCCGATTTGTTCTATATCGAAGAGCGCTCCCATGGCACGAGTTCTACAAGCAGCCTCCTTAATAGTCTGGGACGAGTGTACGATGTCCAATAAACTGACAATCGAGGCCCTCGACAGAACACTCAAAGATATGAGGAACAGTAATAAGATCATGGGTGGAGTGACGGTATTGTTCTCTGGTGACTTCCGCCAAACTCTGCCAGTTGTAGTGAGAGGCACAAGGGCGGATGAAATTAACGCCTCTATGAAAAGATCTACCCTATGGCCAATAATGAACAAACTGGCGTTAACAAAGAACATGCGGGCCAATATTGGAAATGAGGTGGAAGAATTCTCCAATGTTCTGTTAAAGTTGGGAGATGGAAAGCTGGGTAACGTTGATGGAACTATCGATATACCACCTTCTCTTGGTGTTATTGTTCAAACCCAAGATGAACTCATCGAGAAAGTCTATCCAGGAATTGAAGACCTCCCAAACAAGAGCAGTGCCTGGTTATGCAATAGGGCTATTCTCACTCCAAAAAATGAAGTTTCAACAAAGATAAATAAGAAAGTGATGTCCCTATTCCTAAGCGAGGACAAGACATATTTGTCGGTGAACACAGTTCTAAGAAATGATGACGCAGTGCACTACCCGGCAGAGTTTCTTGACTCGGTGACAGCACCTGGACTACCCGCCCACGAACTTAATCTTAAAATTGGTATTCCCGTTATGCTTCTAAGAAATTTAAACCCTCCTAAATTATGCAATGGGACTCGGCTTCGAATTCGAAGTCTCCAGCGAAATGTCATAGAAGCCGAAATTCTAACAGGCTGTGGTGCGGGAGAAGTGGTGTTTGTCCCCCGGATCCCCCTCATCCCAAGCAACTATCCCTTTGAGTTTAAGCGCCTGCAATTTCCCTTAAATCCATGTTTTTCCATGACGATCAACAAATCGCAAGGTCAGACACTGTCAACAGCAGGGATTGAACTAGGTGACGCGCAATGTTTTTCACACGGACAGCTGTACGTGGCGTGCAGCCGAGTGCGATCGCCAACCAACCTTTACATACATGCCCCAGGCGGTCGAACCACTAATATAGTATATGAAGAGGCATTAAGTTAGGCAACCTTTTAATTTTTTGTGTTTTTTGTTTTTCTTCACTATTTAATATTTATTTTCAATGTATGTCATTTGTTGTTTTTGAAATTTTGATATTGTAATTTCGCTGTGACAAATGTTAAGCGCTTCAACTCTGCTATCTTTGCCAACTTTGTTATTTAAAACTTTCGAATATTTTTTAAGATTTAAGTTTTTTAATGTATTTTTATGTACTAAATTATGTTAAAATAAATTAATCATTGTTATTACAAAAAAGTTTGTAACCTTATTCTTGAATAAACCCGTACGAAGAACGGGTACTCACAGCTAGTAAGATATAAGACAATAATCTCATGGACCTATGATGATCTGTTCAGCATAATATAATAAAATATAGGGGAAATATGTGAAAAAGGCCCCCCTTCAAAATAGATATAAAATAGTTCAATAGGAAATAATGGTAAGAGTTATTGTGATAAAAGGATTTTCCACTGATTTCGTAATGGAACTTTATATTGCAACACATGACATGATACAGGAGAAAATCAATTTTAAAATCTGAAAAAAACATTGCAAATACTTGTTTTGGTCAATTCAGTAACTCTCAATAAATGGGTGTTGTTTAAAATACAATTTTAAAATGAACAGCTGTTTTATTAAAAAGTATTATCCACATAACCAAAATGTTAACAAATCTGTTAAAGGATCTTTAAAGGCTTCTGGGGCAGAGCCCTAAGCGAATTTACTTCGTTTTTCTTTGGATAACTTATCTACGGATCAGGACCTTTCTTTGGACACCTCTACCAAGTTTCTACGCCCAGCCGTTCTCTCAAATTAGTGGAGACAAAGTTTCCAATTAAATATTTAGATTCCCCCATGTTAATCTTAAGGGAGAAAACCCAACTTTGATGGAAGATCCTGCCCAAACTAATAAAGATTTCAAAAACCGAAAATCGCTTTGCAAAACTACAGATCAGAGACATCTTTTTGACACTTTAATCATCAAAATCGGTCCAAAAATGAGGGAGGAGTTCTGTTCACAAAAATCGGCTTAGCTTATTATATATGTAAATTGTTTGCTTGTCATTTGTTGATATGACACTTCACAGTATTATTAAAGTTGACATCCGTATATAGAGGAAATTATTGAGCCTAGCACATAGGTACAGGTGATGATTAAAATAATAATGAACGTTTGAGATATCTGAATTGAAACGAAAATAATAACGTTGTGTTTGGTAACAAGTCATAACTTAGGTTCTTGACAGCAAAATAAAAGTTTTCCACTTGAACAGTTCCAGCAAAGTGTTTTAAAAAACGATTGTGTTTCTTACAAACAATGGCGAGTTCCCAAGAAGATGTTTTTTTGGATTTTGTTCCAATATCATAAATTTATATCAATGATTACTCCATTTTGCTTAGAAATTACTTGCCATTTTATTGCATAATGTAAACAAAGTTTTTTTGTTGTTGCGATAAGTTGAGATTATAACAACTTAATAATCTAAATAAGCTTAAGAAACCTAAAATAGGTTTCTCTTGAATGGCGATGGAACATTAGGGCTGACAAGACATTTTGATGGAGTTGTTAGAGTTTGTTGGTGAAATGTTGTTGGAGTTGGATTTTCTGAATGTGTGTTTGACACACCTCCTTCTGTTGTTGCCAGATACTCGACGGCGACGACTTGAATAATGCCAGTCTCTGGATTCCCCTCAATCACTTCAATGGACCCCGACAATCTCCTCCATATTCATGAAGATGCTGGATGTGGGGTTGTCAAGATCAGGTTCATTTGATTCTCCCCCTTCCTGTACTTTGTCTCCGACTCCACTTTCATCCAGTACCTTTTCACCTAGCTGCCCTAGCATGTCATCGCCCAAAATAATGTCCTGCTCAGACAGGTCGAAGACGTCTTCATATTGGAAAATACCGTCATCTTCACCAAGTTCTTCGTTCGGTTCATTTACAATTTGTACGTCACCATCTGGGTCTTTTCGTGTTCGCTGGATCGGCCAGTCAGGGGGTTCTGTTTTTTTTTCAATCATTTTTAAGCTGGACAAGCTCATCGACTGTCTTTCTCCAAATGTCAAAGAGAGATTTGTCGGCTGTCTCAATCTCTCCCGACATAAATGTTCTTACTTTAGGTAATCCCATTTTGGATTCCAAAGTGTTCAGGAACAGCTGAAAACATAAAACACAAACTAAATATTTGCATTGAACCTGTTATTGTAACTTTTAATATAGTACATGGTGTTTGATTTGTTCTTTTAAAGAAATTTAGTTTCTCAACGGTTCAAGATTTTGTGCTTTAGACAACTGTTTGGTGAGATAACTTGGGAACGAGTTATTGTTTATCATTGGATCGTATTATTTGGCTAAACAAAGTTTTAAATTACGAAATTCAGTAATTTAAATTACTGAAATAACAATAAACAATTTGTAAACAAAACACGACATCTATAGTGCACCGTACCTAGAACTAACGATACAATTGGCTTCGGGTCGCTGTCAATGCGCCACCACGTCAAACCGCCACATCGGTGTTTTGGTCAGAGGCGTCAACCCGCCACCACTGAAAAAAAACCGAGGTGGTGGGTTGACGTGTACGTACAGGTCAACCCGCCACCTCGACAACAGGCCACCACGACAACCCACCACCACACAATTTTCCGAGGTGGCGGGTTGACGTGGTGGCGCCTTGGCGCGTTCCCTTGGCTTCAGCTGGTCCGTAATGATGAGTAATCTACTATTCAATGGCATATGTTTGTTTTGATGTAATTAATTTGAAAAATCATTATTATTGCCCGCGAAAAGTAGTACAGTAATCGTGTTATTACCTGTGTTTCATTAGTTTTCTCGGCTATTTTACTATAGCTCGAGATAGCAGATTTGTCTTGTTTGAAAAATACTACTTTTTCTGGATCGAGATCCCTCAATCCCGTTGTCTCAAATCCGCTTTGAATTACTTTTCCTTTCAGATCTTGCAAAACTTCTCCTCATTTTCCGGGCAACAAAAACTAAACTTTAAAATCTGATGTAATTGTTTTAATTCATTGTTTGAGATGAAACTACGAATAAGTAATACAAAATTTAAAATGAAATATCTTTAGTTAAGAGGTTAAGTATGGTCTATCAATTTGTAGGCCTAATTTGAAGAAATTCACCGGAGGGGCCCCAACTTTTTTCCAAACGTTATTATTAATTTTTTTAAGGCTCGCCAAAATTAAGTAACTAAAGACATTTATGTAAAAACATTATTGTTCATATTTAATTTAGGGCTTATATCAATAAATACCTGTGGCTAAAATAACGTTAAGATAAACATATTTTTTTAATGATTAGTAGTAGATATAATATAGCAATATGACCCCACTTTCGGCGTTTTTTGGCCCAGAACTTTTAAAATTTTCGGCGAAAAAAATGTCCGAAGCCCCAGGAGCTTTTTTTGCCCACTATTTTTAAAGACCCAGCTCTCGACCTATACACCCCTATATAAATTTTCTACTTTTTTAATACTAAAAATCACGTCTGGAAATAGTGAGCTTTTTTTGGCCACTTTTAAAAAAATCCAGCTCTTGGCCTATACAAGCCTATATAAATGTTCAATACCATTGTATAACACTATATCTATATTGTTTCATTTCAAATCCACATCCATTCACATGTATATTCTCAAAATCGATTGAGGTTTGCACGTGAACTCGGGCGTGCTCCTGACCGCGGCCGCACTCCATGCCATGGTCAGGCTTCTTGCTCCCGACTCATGGTCAAGCTTCTCGTCTCTAGTGGCAGCTCTTGATGAAGTCTTGGGTGGATGACCTTCTGTTGAAGAAATGTTTAGTTGAATTTTGTTAAATTTGTTAATTTCTAGTAAAAAATTTTGAAATCTCTTAAAATCTGGTTACAATTTTTTGACATTTTCCAAAAGTCTATATATAGAGGTGGCATCAGCCCGAGACCTCATTCCTAAACATGAAGCCGTCATGTCAACATTGTTTTGCATCGCTCTCCAAAAAAAGCAACCTTATTCGCCACTACAAGGTAATACATAAAATGAAGGTGAAACTGTGCAAAGTTTGTGATATAATCTGTGATAATAACATGGCTCTAAAATCACATATATTACAAAATCACAAGAGTTGTAATTTCTGTAAGAAAAATGTTGTTGGTCATTTTAGAAGACATAGAAATTTTTGCAATAATTGTCCATACACAATGATTAAATTTATTGGTGAGTCGATTAGAGCTGACCTTGAAAATACTCTTCAGTCTTGTCCTCTGCCAATAAAATGGACTTTAGTAAGGAGAATCAAATTTATAAAATATTCAATGGATCAAAATGGACAATTAGTTCATGAAAAAGAATGTATTGCAGATTTTAGAAGCCTTACTATCCTAACCATTGAGAAGAGAGACTTAAAGCATCAAATTGAAAATGCTCTTTTAAAGATTGACACTTCCATGCACAAATACCAAGCCGAAGGTAGTGGATGGATATATGACTATACTAAATATTGGCAGTTGCACGTTTACAAGTATAAGCCTTTAACTCCAAAGTCATATATCCCCACACCAAAAAGTATTCAATCAAAACATGCAGTTTTAAATATAAAAAATTCTGATAATAAATGCTTCCTTTGGTCAATTTTAGCAGCTTTATATCCAAGGAACTCTAATGAAAGTGCTAATAGAGTCTCTAATTATGTACCCTATGAAAGTCAGTTGAATATGACAAACATAAAGTATCCTGTGAAAATATCTGATATAGATAAATTTGAAATACAAAATAACATAAGTGTTAATGTATTTGGGGTTGAATATGATAAATTTATATATCCATTAAGAACAACCAAACTAAATAGTAGTACTCATATAGATTTATTATTATTACAAGAAGGTCGTAAATTACATTACTGTTTAATTCGTGATTTTGATAAGTTAATGTTCCACTCTACAAAAGATGACCATAAGAAGCATTTTTGCAAGTTGTGTTTGCAACATTTTTACAGTAATGATATATTAGAACGTCATGCAACATATTGTAAAAACTTTGATGCCCAACGAGTGGAAATGTCTAAACAAGATACATTACAATTTAAAAACTATAAATATCAACTTAAAGCCCCATTTGTGATTTATGCAGATTTTGAATGCTTTATAAACTCTAACAAGCATACTCCATCTGGATTTGCATTTGTTGTCGTGAGAGATTCTAAGATTATTTCTGAAGAGTTATATAGTGGTGCAAACGTTATGGATGTATTTTTCAAAAGGTTATTTGAGACTTATGATTGTATTAAAAGTCAAATGTCAATATACATTCCCCTTGTAATGACTCCAGAGCAAGAGGTATCTTTCCAAAACTCAACACATTGTCATATTTGTGAAAAGCCCCTATATTTTGATAGGGTGAGAGATCATTGCCATTCCTCTGGGCAATACCGTGGAGCTGCCCACAATGATTGTAATTTAAACTATAAAGTAACAAAGAAAATACCAGTATTCTTCCATAACTTGAAAAATTACGATGGGCATTTAATAATGCAACACTTGGGAAAGTTTAATCGTAAATTAAATTGCATAGCTAAAGATATGGAAAAATATATATCATTCTCTGTAGATGATTTAGTATTTTTAGATTCATACAACTTTCTGTCCCTTCCATTATATAAATTGGCTTCCAATTTAAACACATTTAGATTCATACAAAATCCACTACTACAACGCAAAGGCGTATTTCCCTATGAATATATGACAGGACCAGATAAGTTTGCAGAGTCTCTACCCCCAATTGAAGCCTTCTATAGTACTCTAACTAAAGAACATATCTCTCCCATCGAATATGATCATGCAAAACATATCTGGACCCATTTTAATATACATAATTTACAAGAATATCATGATTTATATCTTAAAACAGATGTATTGCTACTGGCTGATGTGTTTGAGACATTTAGAGACCTGTGTTTAAAGGATTACAAACTTGACCCCGTACACATGTATTCACTTCCAGGACTAACATGGGAAGCCTGTCTTAGAATGACTGGCATAAAATTACAATTATTTCAAGATATTGACATGCATTTGTTCATAGAAAGTGCAATCAGAGGAGGAGTCAGTATGATTTCCACATGTTATGCTAAAGCCAATAATAGATATATGGGTGAACATTATGACCCCAAACAAGAGAGTGTGTATTTAGTATATTTAGATTGTAACTCGCTATACTCCACAGCTATGTGTGAGACACTACCCGTGGATGGATTTCGTTGGACGAATGAGATAGACTACAAATACAATCAAAATGATGAGTTTGGATATATCTTAGAAGTTGATTTAAAATACGATAAAAGCTTACATGATTTACATAATGACTATCCATTAGCACCTGAGAAAATGAATGGCAAATTAATACCTAATTTAAATGACAAAACTAAATATATTTTACATTATAAAGCATTACAAAAATATGAGGAATTAGGTTTGGTTGCTACAAAATACTATAGAATTTTAAAATTTAGACAATCAAAATGGCTTGCACCCTATATTAATTTTAATATTGAAAAACGCAAATGTGCTAAAAATGATTTTGAAAAAGACTTTTACAAATTGTTAAATAATAGTCTCTTTGGTCGAACAATTATGAACCAACGCAAGTTTCATGATATATATCTCAAGGATGAGTCACTATTAACAAAATATGTCACTAATCCAAGGTTTGACTGTAGCAAAAAGTTCGATAACAATTTACATGCTATACATTTAAATAAATTAGTTGTAAAGTTTAATAAGCCGATATATTTGGGAATGACCATTTTGGATATTAGTAAAGTAATAATGTATGATTTCCACTATAATTATATGTCAAAATTTAAGAACAAAAGATTTCTTATGACTGATACAGATTCTTTAATGTATTCTATAGTTACAGAGGACTTTTACAAGGAAATAGAAAGTGACTTGCACTATTTTGATACCTCTGGATATAGTAAAGACCATTTCTTATACTCTGATAAAAATAAAAAAGTCACTGGCAAGTTTAAAGACGAATTAGATGGTCATATTATGTATGAATATTGTGGTTTAAGACCAAAGTTATATTCTTATATTCCTCTAAAATGGTTATATGAAGAAGACAAGCAAGCTTTAGAGGTCAAAAAAGCTAAAGGAGCTGATGGTGCTACAGTTAAACATCTCCTCAGACATCAACATTATTTAAACTGTCTTGCAACTGGGCAAGATTATTATGAGAATGTGACAAGAATTAAATCTACAAATCATCATCTTCAAACCTTAACTATGAATAAGAAAGTACTATCGTTTGACGATGACAAGAGGTTTATTCTGGAAGATGGCATCAATACTCTTGCGCTTGGTCATTATAAAATTGATCAAACATAAATCTATATTTGCCATTATTCTTTGACCTTTCTTTGTCTATTACAAAAAAGCCATATTTAGTTTTATCCCAACATTGATGACAGAGATTTCTAAATTGGTTAAATGAAAAGTCATTACCAACATGATTGTTATATACATGTTTTAAATTTAAATCATCTTGTTTAAATAATATTAGGAAATTTACATTATCACGTAAATGTTTATGTACTTTGCTATAAGATTGACACAAGTAAAAACAGTTAATATTTTTATGTCGACCCATTGAAAAAAATTGTGTAATATTTTGACTATTTATGTCATCAAATACAACAACTGACTGTGATTTTACATCATTTGGTGTGATTTCACAGTCAGTAAACGTGTGTAATTTCACTTCGTCACACAAACTAAATATTTCAATTATTTTTTTATATTTTTCTTGTTCTAAAGATTTAGATATTAAATATAAGTTTGTAAATTTTAATCCTTCCTTTTTCACAATTAAATTGTAAATTACAACCGTCTTCCCACTTCCACTTGGACCACAAATAACACATCGAATATTGGTAGGAAATAGACCCAACTTCTTTGGTATATTTTCCTTAGTATGTACTATTTTAAATTTATGTTTTTGTTGAATAAAAGACATTTTTTATATAATAAAAATGGTGAAAAATAATAAGAAAACATGTAAAAAGGGCAAAGGTTTATTCTTAAAGCCTTACAGGGGTCGAGGGTTATTGAATACTCTTATAAATAACCTTCCATTTAATTTGAAAATACCAACATATCAATACTGTGGACCTGGAACGAATATACGTCAAAATTTAGCCAAAAATGTACCTCCAAAAAATAAGCTAGACTCTTATTGTAAAGAGCATGACATATTCTACATGAATAATCCCGATACCGCTGCTCGGAACAAAGCAGACATGAGATTAGCAGACTTAGCTTGGACTAGAGTAACAGCAAATGACGCAAATCTTGCTGAAAGAGCTGCAGCTTATGCGGTGACAAATTTGATGAAGGCAAAAGCAAAAATGGGAATGGGATTAAAATTTAATAAAAAAGATGGACAACTACCAGCTGTTAGAGGCCGCAAAAGACGTGCCTCACTTCCGGGGGGTGTACCTAAAAAACGAGCTAAAAAATCTAACACCAAAAGTAAAAGAGTGCGGAATAGTTAATTTAGACAGTTCATCTGGCACACATTGGACAGCATATCGTAAAAATAAAGATATTGTAATTTATTTTGACCCATTTGGAATCCAACCTCCAAAAGAAGTAATTAAATATTTTGAGGGATATAAAATCTTCTATACTACTGATCAAATACAAGATTTAAATAGTTCTATTTGTGGAATTTTATGTTTATCATTCATAAAAAATTTTTGTTTATAAAAATGGATTCATTTACTATAACATTTTCGGGTACAGAGCCAGAGCTAAAGTCAGTGTTCTTTCCTCCCATAGAATTAAATGATGATTATGTAATTGGATTAGTAGATTTTCAAAGTTATAATTCTATATTTAATGTAAAAAAACCACTTAATACTTTAACATATTACAAAGTAGAGAAAAAAACATTACCAAAGGGAGAGATCTTAGTTGATGATTTAAACCAGTTATTAGATGGTAAACTTAAAGTTATAATACATAAGAATGGAGAAGCATTAATTAATACTAAAGTCAAACTTTTATTCAAAGGGCTTATTCCAAAATTAAATCAACTTAAAGGCAACAAATTAACCATTGAAGAAGGTGATGATGTTTTCTATTATGACCACAAAGCTCCAGTTACAATAGAAATTTCTGAAGGAACATATGAGGTGGTTGAGCTTGCAAAGGAAATTCAAAAGCAAATCCCAGACTTTTTCCTTACAGCTAATAATAAAACTATGAAAGCGACATTACTTTCTAGCCACGTGTTTGATTTTACAAAACCATGTTTAGGGTCTGTTTTATTGGGATTTAAAGGTGTTTCTACTCCTGGTGTTCAGTTTGAATCTACAAATAAAATAAACATTAATAATGTAAATGTGATTAGAGTAAAATGTAATATTGCAAACGGGTCCTATTTAAACGGAAACAAATCACACACCATACATAGCTTTTATCCAGAAGCTCCTCCTGGCTACAAAATTATTGAAGTTCCAAGAAATATTATATATTTTCCTGTAAATAAGAGAAGTTTAGATGTTGTCAGTATTACATTTGCCGATCAGCATGACAAGGCAATTGACTTTAATGGAGAAGAAACTACAATTACTTGTCATATAAAAAAGATATGAGAATTTATAAGAATTTATCTATAAGTGTACAAAATGCTAGGTTCCTACGATCAATAGGACTAAAGTTAAAATTTTCTATTAATAAAAATGGAAGATTTTCTAGACGTTACAGGGAAATCCCAATTCGACGATAGTGTGGTTAAAATTACAAATCACTCCTATGTTCCCCACAACACTTTGGCAATAAATAATTCTGATGAAATTCGAATATGTATTAATAATCAAGATTTACTAACTCTGCCTTGTAGGAGTTATCTCTATATTAAGGGAGAAATTGAAAATCATGATAAAGGTCATTTTATAAATAATGCATTTGCATTCTTATTTGATGAAATTAGATATGAAGTTGCAGGTAAAGAAATAGACATTGTAAGAAACCCAGGAATTTCTAGTCTTATGAAAATATTGAGCTCTTACAATAAAACAACTAAATTGTCAAATGTAGCATTTGATTCTGACACGAATTTAAAAGAGTTCCATAAAGGTGGCAAGTTTAGTACTTGTTTGCCATTAGAGCTGTTAATGGGTGTATTTGAGGATTTTAATAAGGTATTAGTAAATGTCAAACAAGAATTGGTGTTAAAAAGATCCAAAAATGATTTGAATTGTATATTAACAACCACTAGTGCTCCAGCCAGTGGTACTGCTGATATGATTCCTAAAATTACACTTAACTCAATTCAATGGGTGATGCCACATGTAATACCATCAGATGGGGAGAAGTTACAATTACAAAAGATGTTACTGCAAAATAAAAATTTGCAAATTGCATTTAGAAGCTTAGAGTTGCATGAACTTCCATCATATCCCAATACTACAAGACATACATGGTCAGTAAAGACATCTTCAAGTTTGGAGAAGCCTAGGTATATTATATTTGGTTTCCAAACAGCTAGGGATAATAGTGCACGAAAAAGAACTGATGAATTTGATCACTGTAAGTTAAAAAATCTCAAAGTATTTCTAAACTCTGAATATTATCCTTATAGTGATTTAAATCTCGACTTTGAAAATGGAGATGTCTCTAAAGCTTATGAGATGTTTATGAGGTTTAGAGAGACTTACTATAATACTATCCCAGATCCTATGATTAGTAGGGCTGAGTTTATGAAGAAATATCCACTAATTGTAATAGACTGTTCTAGACAGAACGAAACAGTGAAGGAAGGAATTGTTGATATTAAATTAGAGATTGAAACTGCAGAAAATGTGCCAGCAAATACATCTGCATATTGTTTGATAATACATGATAAAGTGTTTGAGTACAATCCTTTGTCAAATGAGATAAATAAAATGTAAATAAAAGATGAAAAACATTCAACAAGAATTGGTTGACTCTGCAAATCAAATACGAGAGAAATATAGAGCTTTAAAACGTGGCAAGTTTCTAGAGGCTGAAGAGAGGTTCCAAACATTCCAACCTTTAATAGAGCCATTACAAGAATTAAAGAAAATCGCATCTATTGGTAAAACAGAGAGGCCTCGAATGGAGATTCTCCCAATGACTCCATCTAGAATACCAATAATACCAAGATTACAACCATTACAACCATTACAGCAATCCACCCCACAGAAATTAGATTTTGGACTTTTAGCATCAGACTATTTAGGAAATTACCTCAGTAAAAGTAGTATGACAGACACTACATATGGTATTAGACGAGAAGCAAATAAATTTTTTATTGGAAATAAGGAAGTTGATATTGCCAATGATGATGTTACAATTGCAAATAAAACCTACAAGGGGACAAAAGGTTTGTGGCAATTGTTAACTTTAAAAGAACCTGAGGATTATACTCAGGTTGATTTGCAAAATTATAAAGAGATTTTGGAAGCTACCAATGGACATTTAAAGAGTTACAAAGATGGTGCACCAATGTCAAGTAATAAACATACTAAATATCTTAATATAATTAAACCTCTATTTAAATCTGTTGGTGAAGGTTTGAGGCAAGTGACTGGTAATAAAATAGACTATATTTATTGGGATGATCCTAATGAGCTTGTAGATAGGTTAAGACTTCTATGGCTAAGTCGCCAAGCTGGTAACTCGGGAGTGGATAATGAAATAGATTCCATTATTGAGGAATTGAGAGAAAGTGGAATTATTTATTAAATAAAAATATGTTTATAGATAAATTTTATCGTTTATATAATCCATATAATAAGCCTGCAGAACCCAGGGCTAGTAGTGAACCTACTTTAAATTTACAAGATGATAGTTGGAATTGTTTAAACCGTAAAATTGGTAATGTTAAAGATGGAGAGTTTGTAGATGATGTATCAACTTTGGGACAGACATTAACTAGAAAAGGTGATGTCTTCTTACAAGGTAAAACTAAATATGAGTTTTTAGAATCCAAGAATAAAAATTGGAATGCTAAAAAACGGAAAATTACTAATGTGGAAAAGGGTGAAAGTTTAGATGATGTGCCCACTTTACAACAGACTTTAATACGAACAGCTGGTGGTACATTTGTACAAGACAATAATAATTATGAATTTTTAGAATCAGAGAATGGTATTTGGAATGCTAAGAAACGGAAAATTACTAATGTGGAAAAGGGTGAAAGTTTAGATGATGTGCCCACTTTACAACAGACTTTAATACGAAAAGAAGATGGTAAATTTGTACAAGACAATAATAATTATGAATTTTTAGAATCAGAGAATGGTGTTTGGAATGCGAAGAAACAGAAAATTAGTAATTTGATGGAAGGTACAGATAGTAAAGATGCTGTGAATGTTTCACAAGTTCCAAAAATGGAAGCAGGCTATTGGAGTTTTAATAGTAAAAGGTTAGTACGTGTTAAACCTGCCATTGATGACACTGACTGTGTTATAAAAGAACAGACTATAACTTTTGATAAAAAAGAAAAATGTTGGGATGCCAAAAAACAATTCATAAGAAATCTACCAGAGGGGGAACATTTGGAAGATATTTGTCTAATGTCACAATCTATGCATTATGATGGATCAAAATTTGTATATGGAGAAAAAAAATTTAATTTGATGGAATATAATCCTGATTTATTAGTTGCTGACCCCACATCTTTGAGTGGATTTAAGTATATAGATAATAGACCATATATACCAGAAAACTATGTATTTAAAAGAATGGAAGATAATCTATTGATTGGGGCTAATGGTGATGTATTTAGAGTTACAGGAAAGGATGATGTTATAAAAAATGAATGAAATTGCATACGAACTTCATAAACCTGCAAGAAAGAATTTCATTAGAAGGTCTTTCAAAGTATTAGGTATAAATGAAACCGTACAAATAGATTTAATTGATATGCAAAACTATGCTAGAGAAAATTCTGGCAATAAATATATTTTAACTTTAATAGATACATTTTCTAAAAAAGCTTATGCTGCTCCACTAAAGAATAAGACAGGGTTAGTGGTTACAGAAGCCATTAAAACCATTCTACCAAAGGGGGTTAAAAACATTCAATCTGACAATGGAAAAGAATTTTTTAATCAATATTTTAGCAAACTAATGAAAAAATTAAATATTAATCACTATCACACATTTTCTACAACTAAGGCTGCAATTGTGGAGAGGTTTCAGAGAACTTTAAAGAATTGGTTATATAGGGAATTTAGTGCTCAGGGGAGTTATAAATGGTTGGATTTACTTCCAAAGTTAATTCGAAAATATAATAATAAAGTGCATAGATCTATAGGAATGAAGCCTAACCAAGTAAATGTTAAGAATAGTAAATATGTACATGAGAGGTTGACTTCTAAAGTAGAGCAAGTTAAAAAGCCAAGATATAAGGTAGGTGATAGCGTAAGGATTTCCAAGTATAAACATGTTTTTAGTAAAGGTTATACTCCAAATTGGACAGGGGAACTATTTACAATAGCAGAAGTTAAGAATACAAAGCCTGTGACTTATATCTTGAAAGATGAAAATGGCAATATAATCAGGGGAGGCTTCTATACAGAGGAGTTGTTAAAGACCAAGTATAAGGACATGTATTTGGTAGAGAAGGTAATTAGGAGAAAGGGTGATTTATTGTATGTCAAATGGCTTGGATTCCCAAGTAGCCAGAACTCATGGATTTCCACAAAGGATGTCCAAGGGAGCACGCACACGGCCGGAAGCACACCCATGCCATGAGCCGGGAGCGCGCCCAAGTTCACATACAAACCTCGCACTGTCAAGTTGATGATTTTGAGAATATACATGTGAATAGATATGGATTTGAAATAGTAATGGAGTTGTACAATGGTATTGAACATTTATATAGGCTTGTATAGGCCAAGAGCTGGATTTTTAAAAAAGTGGTCAAAAAAAGCTCACCATGTTATTGTTATGGGGAAAACGTGCCTAAAGTGGGGTCATATTGCTATATTATATCTACTATTAGTTATTAACTTAAGTTACCTTTTTTTTTCCAACTGGCTTTCAAAGGGTGGAAAACAGCCACGTCCATAGGCTGCATGATGTGTGTTGAGTTGGGGTAGAGTGCCACCAACTCTATCTGGCTCGCCTCACAAAATTTGGATAGGTGGTATGTCAGATGGGACGAGTGGCCATCAATAAATAACACCACTGGAAGTGGGACGTGATTATCTATGATCCAAGGGTGGAAGATGTTTGTGACGTAATCGTAGAAGGTTTCAGAGGTCATCCACCCTGACTCGGATTTGCCTATGCCCCATTCGGCAGGATAGTTATTGATTATTGCTGCTGGCACTCTCTCGTATGGGTACACAACCATAGGTGGTACCAGGGCACCAGCAGCATTAGCTGTCACAAGGACGGTAAGACATTCCTTGTCGTCGTTGCCAGTGATCTGATGGACTTGTTTGCAGCCTTTCCTGGCCAGGACTTGTTTCCCCTTAGGGCATAGGAAAAAAGCCGTTTCGTCGGCGTTAAAAATCCTCTCTGGGTTTTGAAAAACTGCCATAAGTCCTTTCTCGTTCATGTAAGTCGAAATTTCCTCAAACCAATGCCGGATTTGAATTTCGGTAACGTTCGCACGTGTCGTAGTCATTGGTTGGGTGACGCGGCGAGCGATCTGGGGGTGTCTTTGCAAAAATAGGGTAAACCATTTTTCCCCAGGTTTGCCATCAACAAACTGGTTTGGTCTGTTCAAATCTTTAACTATTCTTGACACTGATGCCATTAGTTGTTCCTTAGATATTGGGAACCCAGATTTTGCAATCTGGGTTACCCAGTTAACGATAGTTTTTTCTTCGTCGTCCGTCAGGCACGACTGTCGCCCAATTTTTGCAGCGACTTTGTATTTTCCCGTCAACTTGTCTTGCAGTGTTGATCGAGGCACACCGTAGGCACGAGATGCGGCTACGATGGTCATACCTGCCGTTCGTACGGCGTCCATTGCTTTTTGGACATCTTCCGTGCTGTATGGCCTTTTGGAAGGCCTTTTTGGCGTAGACATCTGACCTGAATAAAAAAAAAAACTCATGGCAGATCTTCAGGGTCACTTTTTAATCCAAGCAACTAAAATTGGGGTCCAACTTATTAAGTTAATATACATTCTATCTATATGAGGAGTTTTTAAGATTTGTGAGTTAGCGAAACAAGATGAGTACATTTTAAGTAGGCCTACGTAACTTACATTACTTCGGCCTACTTAACTTATCAAAGTGTAGGCCTACATTTTACGCATCTCATTTGTCTCACCTCGTAAGGCTGGATTACTTATATATATATATATATATATAAGGTTCGTAACTTCAGTGATACAACACTGCAGGCAGTAATTAACTTAACAATTTGCCGAAACAGGACGAGCAAAAACAAGGATCAAAGTGTAGGCCTACGTCTTTTGCTTGACGTGTTCCGTATAAGCCAGTAAGGCTACGGGCGTGTTAATAGCCTCTTATCGATAGCTCAAGTTACTGCTGCCATATAATTTGATCCTAAATCAGTTAAATTATTTATTTGACTGGGGAAAATATTGTTATAAAAGGCAACAGTTTACCACAAAGTCGTTTGCAGTGATGTATTTTTAAGAACTTAAAACGATGTCTTACCGCGATTTTAGAGCCGAGAGTCTAAAATATACTTAGCCGGCAATCCTATAACAGGTAGGAAGTCTTTAATGCAATATAAATAGTACATTAACTTGTTTAATCACTTAAATAACGTTTTTATAATTGATTTTACTGCAAAACCGGAGTTGAGACGGGCACATTTTACCCGAACCTTAATGCCGGTTTCGTCTGCCGGGATTGGGCGGTGGCCGTTTCTAACCACCCCAATGTCGGCAGACGTTTTGCTCATATGTTTTATTACATTTCTAAATAAAAATCTCACTAATATTTACTATTAACGTTGTAAATCAATAATATATATACTAACAGTATGATATTATGCAATAAATAACCTTAAAACCTTATGAAACTTACCTGATTTCTTAATATCTTGAACAGCAAAATCAGCAGATAACAGGAGTCAACAATGCATTCAACTTTCCAACGGCCACTAAAATTTAAACATACGCTACCGGATATTAACTTACGTCGCAATTGGCTACTGGATAACCGATCTAGCAGCCAGTAACTAGTGCAAGAGGAAGCATTGTATGGAAATCTTAATATAATGAGTTAAATTCAAAGCAGCCGGCGTTTGGGGTAGTTTACTGTACGCGATTCTTGATTTTAAAATCGATCGGTTCGTATCAGTTTTTACATACAGCGATCTGAGAAATTTCTTTCATTAGATTGTTCAAATTAACAATTTCATTCACAAAATCAGGTTCTTTATCAATAATATCATTGTAGTTTTTAGATATATTACCTAGCTTTAGTTTAGAAGCACTCACAACATCATATGTGTCAAATGTAGGTCTAGATCTAGGAGTAATGCCAAGAACTCAAAAAATATTTAAGCCTAAAAATAAATCATACTTCTGGGACGAAAACCTACAAAAACTGAAAGCTGTCTTAACAACATCACAAAACAAATACAATACCACCGGACGAGAAGAAGACAAGCAGACCCTCACCATCCTAAAACGTACATACGACCTGGAAATCAAAAAGAAAAAATCACAACACACCCTAAGCAAAATTTCTAACTCAACAAATCAAAGCAAGGAGATATGGACAACCATAAATAAGGAAAGAAGGCCTAAAGAGCACACACGTAAAAATCTAACCATCGAAATTGATAATCAGCTCATCGACAATCCCAAAATTATAAGTAATGCCTTAAATTCATACTTTGTAGATCAAGGAACACCCGATGATGAAAACCCAAGCACTACTCCTACATCACTCCAACAAGAACCCAAAAGCTATACCCATAACCTAACAACTTTCAAACCGATAAACGAACAAAACCTGGCAAAAATCTTTAAAAAACTACCTCCGAAAAATTCTTCTGGATACGACGAAATACCAAATAAAATTATTAAATACTGTCAACAAGAGCTACTGTCACCCCTCGTCAACATCATAAATGCATCAATTCATCAAGCAATAGTACCGACAAAAATGAAAATAGCAACAGTATACCCAAAACATAAAAAAATGAAACTACAAAAATATCAAATTACAGACCGATATCCATCCTTCCCACCCTATCGAAATACCTCGAAAAAGTAATCTACGAACAAATCATGGAACACCTAATTAATATTGACTTTCTTTCGCCTAATCAACACGGCTTCCGCAAAAATAAGTCCATAAATACAGCCTTAAATCAACTCTGTGAAACCATCACCTCTTACTGGGAGAAAAAACAAAATGTATCTGGAATTTTTCTTGATATCCAAAAAGCTTTTGATAGCCTAAATCAAACCATCCTCATCAACAAGCTTAATGAAATGAATATAAAGGGGAATGCCCTAAATTGGGTAATAAGCTACTTTACAAACCGTTTCCAGCAGGTAGAAATAAACTACTACAACAATAACACAGAATTAAAAGCCAAATCAACACTACAACGTACAACTCGAGGTATTCCCCAAGGGTCGGTACTGGGACCTCTGTTCTTCATAATTTACATAAATAACCTACCAGACCTTCTACCAATGGACAAGACCAGCATTATCTTCGCCGACGACACAACCATCCTCTTTCCCACAAAAATTGGCCAGGAATCATCAGACATAAAAGAAACAATTGAGCAAGCAATAGAAATTTGTAAAACCCTGGACCTCAAAATTAATAAATCCAAAACTTTAAATGTTAACTTCGCCACCACAAGTAAACAACCTGAACTATCAACCGAAGAAGCATTGATAACAACAGCAACTCATACAACTTTCCTGGGCATAACCATTGATCAACACCTGACCTGGAATAACCACCTGGAAAAACTTGGGAAAAAATTATCATCCTCACTTTTTGCC
Source organism: Macrosteles quadrilineatus (assembly GCF_028750875.1). Taxonomy (NCBI): domain Eukaryota; kingdom Metazoa; phylum Arthropoda; class Insecta; order Hemiptera; family Cicadellidae; genus Macrosteles; species Macrosteles quadrilineatus. The sequence goes on from NW_026542595.1 coordinate 99,783,072, forward strand.
ATACGAAGAATACGCTCTATAACTGATAAAAATACTTCAAAAATAGCCTACTACGCACTCTTCGAATCTCACTTACGCTTCGGAATAGTAGCCTGGGGGACAGCGGCGGATTGTTACATCTACATAATCCAAATTCTTCAAAAAATGGCATTAAGAATCATTGAGAACCTACAACCACAAGAGCATTGTAAACCATACTTCGTTAAAAACAAAATCCTTACCGTTCCAAACCTATACATCCTTGAAGTTGTAAACCTCCTAAAACTAAACCCCCCAAAGCTTAGGAAAAACTGCCACAAATATAGCTTGAGAAACACAAAAACAAACTTCGATATCCAACAACACAGATTGTCAAAAACCAGCAAAATACCCCAAATCATGGGGTCAAAAATCTTTAATGCTCTCCCAGAACATATAAAACAAATCAAATCTCCAAAACCTTTTTTTAAATCACTCAAAGAATATTTAGTCCAGAAACCATTCTACAAATTAGATGAGTTCTTTGAAGAGCACACTGCTCACCACAAAGATAGGCTTTAAAATAAACCCACTTTACACCATACACACACACATTAACACTACAAAAAAAGAAGATGACGACTCCCTAGTCTCTAGGACTACGGAGAAGAGGACCAAGGTAAAAGCTAAAAGGTAAAACTTTCATCTACGCCTAACCTATCTCCCACTGGTTCTTCCAAAACAACATCACTATCACTAATTTCACAATCTTCACTTACTTTCTTCTTGCAAAATTCCCTTCTCTTTTTAAAAACTCTAGTACTGCGAGGCATTGTATAAAACAACTGTTCACAACACCAAAAATTACACTAGGTGGCGTTTGCAGAGGCATCCACAAAATTGAGCGGAGCCATCAAGAGTTTATATTATATTGTTTTGGTCATACTACAGTAATACCAGTTGTTTTTAAAGCATGCGTTGCGGGTCTAAAGTAGCATTTTTACTCTTTAGGAAGTAAAAATAGATTGTATCCTCTATGGAGTAAAAATCAGCTGTTGTCAACTCAGTTGTAAATTTCTATATTGTAAACGATTGCATGAATCGAAATATGTATCGATTCGTGCTTCGTAGTTATTTTAACCTACAGTCTACAGTCTCTTCCCATAGCCTTTTAGCATTGCAGATACATTAATCCATTCCCACACTCAACACGCTCGCCTTTACTACTTCCTTCACCACCCTCAACGTCGTGGACCTGTTTCCCTCTCTTCCCATAGCATTTTAGGATTGCAGATACATTCATGTAATTGCCAAAGATAGTTCCCACACTCTGCACTGCAAGCCTTACTACTTCCTTCACCATTTCCTACGTCAGAGACTTGTTTCCTTCCCTTCTCATAGCATTTTTGGATTAAAGATACATCAATCTAACTACCACAGACAGTTTTCACACTATGCTCATACTTTACTACTTTCTAAGCCATTTCCTACATCGTGGACCTGTTTTCACCACTTTCCATAGCAATTTAGTATTTTAGATACGTTAATCTAATTGCCACAAACATTCCCCACACTCCGCACTGCTAGCCTTTACTACTTCTTTCACCATTTTCTATGTCGTGGGGATGCTTCCATCCCTTCTCATAGCATTTCAGCATTGCAGATACGTTAATCTAACTGCTACAAACGGTTTCCAGTTCCCACACTCCACACTGCTCACCTTACTTCTTCCTTCACCTCTTCTTACGTCGCGGACCTGTTTCCCTCTCTTCCCATAGAATTTTAAGATTGTATATACCTTAATCTAATCGTCATAAACAGATCCCACACTCCGGACAGCTCACCTTGACGACTGCCTTCACCACTTCATACGTCTCGGACCTTTTCTCTCCCTTCGCATAGCATTTTAGGATTGCAGATCCCTTAATCTAATCGTCATAAACAGTTCCCACACTCCGGACTGCTCGCATTTACTACTTCCTTCACCACTTCCTACGTCACAGACCTGTTTACCTCCCTTCCCATAGCATTTTAAGATTGCAGATACCTTAATCTAATCGTCATAACCAGTTCCCACACTCCGGACAGCTTGCCTTGACTACTTCCTTCACCACTTCCTACATCGTGGACCTGTTTTACTCCCTTCCCATGACATTTTATGATTGCAGATACCTCAATCTAATCGTCATAACCAGTTCCCACACTCCGGACAGCTCGCCTTGACTACTTCCTTCATCACTTCCTACGTCGCGGACCCGTTTTCCTCCCTTCCAATAGCATTTTAAGATTGCAGATACCTTAATCTAATCGTCATAACCAGTTTTCACACTCCGGACTGCTCGCCTTTACTACTTCCTTCACCACTTCTGACGTCGCGGACCTGTTTCCCTCCCTACCAATAGCACCATAGGATTGTAAATACCTTAATCTAATGGTCATAAACAGTTCCCACTCACCAGACTACTCGTCTTTACTACTTCCTTCACCACTTCCTACGTCACGGACCTGTTTACCTCCCTTCCCATAGCATTTTATGATTGCAGATACCTTAATCTAATCGTCATAAACAGTTCCAACACTCCGGACTGCTCGCCTTTACTACTTCCTTCGCTACTTCTTACGCCACAACCCTGTTTACCTCCCTTCCCTTATAATTTTTAGAATGCAGATACCTAAATCTAATCGTGATAAACGGTTCCCACACTCCGGACTGCTCGCCTTTACTACTTCCTTCACCACTTCCTACGTAGCAGACCTGTTTCCCTCCCTTCCCATAGCATCATAGGATTGCAAATGCCTTAATCTAATGGTCATAAACAGAGTGTTAGAACTCCCGACCGCTCACCTTTACTACTTCCTTCGCCACTTTTAACGCCACGGACCTGTTTCCCTCACTATCCATAACATTTTATGATTGCAAATGCCTTAATCTAATGGTCATAAACAGTTCCCACACTCCAGACTGCTCACCTTTCGTACTTCCTTCACCACTTCTTACGTCGTGGACCCGTTTTCCTCCCTTCCCATAGAATTTTAGGAATGCAGATACCTAAAACTAATCGTCATAAACAGTTCCCACACTCCGGACTGCACGCATTTACTACTTCCTTCACCACTTCCTACGTCACAGACCTGTTTACCTTCCTTCCCATAGCATTTTATGATTGCAGATACCTTAATCTAATGGTCATAAACAGTTCCCACACTCCGGACAGCTCGTATTTACTACTTCCTTTACCACTTCCTACTTAGCGGACCTGTTTCCCTCCCTTCCCATAGCATCATAGGATTGCAAATGCCTTAATCTAATGGTCATAAACAGTTTCAACACTCCCGACCGCTCACATTTACTACTTCCTTCGCCACTTTTAACGCCACGGACCTGTTTCCCTCACTTTCCATAACATTTTATGATTGCAAATGCCTTAATCTAATGGTCATAAACAGTTCCCACATTCCAGACTGCTCACCTTTCGTACTTCCTTCACCACTTCCTACGTCGTGGACCCGTTTTCCTCCCTTCCCATAGAATTTTAGGAATGCAGATACCTAAATCTAATCGTCATAAACAGTTCCCACACTCCGGACTGCTCGTATTTACTACTTCCTTTATCACTTAATACGTAGCGGACCTGTTTCCCTCCCTTCCCATAGCATCATAGGATTGCAAATGCCTTAATCTAATGGTCATAAACAGTTCCAACACTCCCGACCGCTCACCTTTACTACTGTTAAGTGGCAATCCTTCGCCACTTTTAACGCCACGGACCTGTTTCCCTCACTTTCCATAACATTTTATGATTGCAAATGCCTTAATCTAATGGTCATAAACAGTTCCCACACTCCAGACTGCTCACCTTTCGTACTTCCTTCACCACTTCCTACGTCGTGGACCCGTTTTCCTCCCTTCCCATAGAATTTTAGGAATGCAGTTACCTAAATCTAATCGTCATAAACAGTTTCCACACTCCAGACTGCTCACCTTTAGTACTTCCTTTAGCACTTCCTACGTCACGGACCTCAAGCTAGTGTCGTCATTTGATTATATTTATGATTCATATCGTTTCTGTTCTAATATCTGTGGAATTATGCTATCAGCTATTTCTTCATCTGCTGCATTCAAAAGTCAACAGCTGATCATATGTCTTTGTTTATGTGTCAAATACTGCTTCCATAAGGATTACATTGAAACTTTGAGACCCAGTGGGGCGGATTCCTGAGAGTTATTTTTAACGCCATATAGATGTTGGCACTCACCGATATGGTATTTATCACCATCCAAAATTTGAAAACGATTGATTCAGCCGTCTAGGAGGAGTTTGCGTATTACGAAATGCATAAAAGTCGACGTATAAGAGCTTCGCTCGCTTCGCTCAATAAACACAACAAACAAAACTTTATAACTGTTTGTTTACTTTACAAATAGTAAAATTGCATTGACTACACAACACAGCTGAGGATGGGACTTCTGCTTGCAAACAAATCAGGTGTACCAACTCCTAAACCTAAATTTTAGTTAGACAAATGCAACTTAATTACTATAAAAAATAACTCAAGTTGTCATGAATACACAAAATGATTGTTTTGTAGTCTATTTTTCAAAACCGAAATGAATATAGTTCCCGTCGTCGGATTTCAATAATTTTTGCATCAAAATGTCCAGAATTCACTGTAGTATAACACAATATAAAAAACAAAAAAATATATATTTTTCATATTTTGCCCTACTGAACCCCCTTCATCTATGATTTTTTTTTCTGTTTGGGAGACACGTTCCAACTTCAAAGGGAGGTATCAGTTCATATCGTACTTCTGTGCCAATGAATGAACCCTCTAGCACAGTTTTGAGAAATTGGTTGTGGGGTTACTTTAAAGCTGGAATTCCTTGACATGGAGGATGTCAGTTATTTGTCTGAGCCTTATCAGTTTCATAAAGTTGTCAATATAATCTCTCTACGGAATGTTAGGTGTAGTGGAATTGAAGTGAAGTTGGCTTTTATTCTTGAACTGTTAGGGGCCTCCAAATCTATATGGTCGTGCAGCTTCATTGGCAACAAATAATGCGAATCAAATAGTAATGTGGCATCTCCAAAAAACAAAAATTAATGTTAATTGTCTGATACGTAAATATTGACGTTTACATGCATTGTTAATCAACGTATCTTATAAAGGATGATGTGATCTAGTTTGAAAGGAAAATGACCTTTCTGTCATGACAGTAACTGGGCCACGGTCCGTAATATAGGCCACTGCAAATAATCTGTCAAGATTGGTACCATTTTAGGCATTCTGCAGTATATTGCAGTTTTCCAGCTTAACGACTTTTTCAGGCACAAGTATGGATATGGTCACGTGAATTATCTCAAAAAAATAATAATACCTTTTTATAGAGATTGAGATATACAGGGTGATTGGTACACAGTGTGACAAAAATTTTTTGGTGTAAGTATAATGTAAATGAAGTGTGATGATGCATATACAATGTTCCAAGTCTAAAAATTAGCTTCCCAAAAAACTATTTTATGTTTTATCAAAAATTACCATGCTTTTAAACTTAATACATCGATTTCTAAATTACCTGTATATGGATTTGAGTAGATAATGTCATTTTCGTGTTCTACATTAAATTTTGAATAAGAATAATAGAAAATGACGTAGGATCAGTTGTAAAAACTCCATTGTACCACAGAAAACATACTACTATAACCCAGAATGCCAACCGCATGGTAAAAACCATTGCATGGCAACGCTGGTGGCGCTGCCTACGGATTGACAGGCAAAGCTCTCTCAAAACACTTAATGGTTTTTACCATGCGGTTGGCATTCTGGACATAGATTAAAAGATAAAATTTAAGATGTTTGATAAAAATTTAAGAAACAATGGTGTATTGAATTTTTTACACCCTGTATACAAGAAAGTGTCGGAATATGTTACAAACTGCGCCATTTTATAAGCTTTCCAACCATATGCTACACTATTGAAGTTTGGATATTTTTTGTTTATTTTAGTGGTTTAAATGCAAGAAAACAGGGAACTTCTTTACTGTTTTACTGTTCAAGCTGAAACAAAAATACAATTTTTGTTTAATACATGCCGACTTCAATGTTCTAAATGTTAAAGACACCATGCTTTGTAGTCTTCACACCACTAAAGCGTACATAAGCAGACATAAAGCTCAATGGTGTAGCATATGGTTGGAAAGCTCATAAAATGGCGCAGTGTTTAACATATTCCGACACTTTCTTGTATACATGATGTGAACAAATGCAATTGACCAATGTGTTTTAAATTATTATCAAACATCTTAATTTTTATCTTTGAGTCTATTTACAATGGAGATTTTACAACTGATCCCCGTCATTTTCCATTATTCTTATTCAAAATTTATTTTGTATTTTACAAACGGAGACCTTTAATTTGATATGAAACTGGACCTAAGCTGCTACTTAAGAATTTTGTCTCACTTCTTGTGGACCGTCCCCTAATCGATATTCAGGCAGATGTGTGCGCTATTATCACCGGTAAGCACGTGTGAAGTTTAATATTTTTTCTATTAAGGTTTAGAAAATTAAAAAGAGGTTCCAGACTTAATTGTCATCCTGTATTAGACTGACTTAATTATTCACGTGAATTATCTAAAAAAAATAATAATACCTTTTGATGGAGATTGAGATATGTAATGACATTCTACTTTACAAATAACATGTCAAAAATTTAATATTATCTGTTCGAATCTCAAAGATCTAGGCCTTCGTGATTTTATGTTTTAACTAAAAATGTACTAATTTAACTTGGGCAGTAAAATATAACCAGTCAAGAATATATTAATTAAAGTAGTGTGTACTTTAATAACATTTGACCTGGTGGTTTTGAAATCATTTTAGTTAAATTTAAAGAAAGAAATCAATGTAACTAAAACAGGATTCGGTTTAAATTAATTTCCAAAATTATAATAATGTACAAATGTTTAAATTATGGCTTACATAAATCCGCTTCTATAACATATTATCTCAATTAATAAATAATAGTGTAATTTTACTTGTATTCGCTAACATTTATTGAATGTAGAGGCACGCTTTATGTTTTACTGTCATTGACATTGCTTGTACAGCTCATGTCTGTATAGAGAACAACAGCTGTTAATCATGTACGACATAAAATACGACATCGCTGCCAATGAAAGACAATACCGGTGTTTGGTCAACGAAAATATTAAATGAAATCGATGGGACGTGAAAAACAACAAAATATGTAAATGAGAGGTTGTGGCTACTGTATTGAAAATTAAAGTGCTTCGCAATTTATACAATAATAGAAAGAAAATTACGTTAGAAATTTAATACCTAGAGATAGAAATTCAGAGTAATTACTCATGAAAACTGTTTATTGTAAACAGGGTGGCTGAAAAGTAACTTACACCCCCCCCCCCCTTAACTTTTCAACCATTTGAGATATTTGAAATCTGTTTGCGGCAACCTTCTTAGACATGAGGTGCTACAATAATGACGGTCAATTTTGAAAATATCGCCCTTACGGGTAGTGGTGGTAGGGGGTAGCTCAAAATATTCAAATGACAAGTATAGTCGATTCTGGTATCATTTTACAGGTCTTGACGAAACATAAAAATTAACATATAGAAAATACAAATCGGAGTGTTAATAACGAAATGGCAGTTCAAAATCCCTTTTAATGACCATTGTCTTGATCATCTTTAGCTGCCATTTTGCTATTAACTAGACTTCAACGTAGTATTGTCCGTTGTGCGGCAAATCAGAACACAGGAACAGCTATTTTCACGTAGAAGACAAAGCTAAGCATGTAAGATTTATTTTTGTGCACGAGCCGAATCCGATGACGGGAATAATTGGAGGAAGAGCCGAATATTCTCTTTCGGTAGAAGCCAAGAACGACACGTTACTTATAAACGCAAAAATCTTAATTTACAACAGAAGTTTGTTAGAATATCAAACCTCAGTAAAATTAAAACTCCTCCCTAGTTAACTAGTTAAATATGATACAATCAAACCTACATTACAATTTAATATTTAAAAGTTATTTTTATTGAGCAGTAAACACGCACTACAATCGATTTAGGTCACGCCTATTTTTGTCAACATTTTTATTGTTGAGCAGTAAAGTAAACTGATTTTAACTGTAGTACTGGAAAATTTAAAAACTGATTTTAAGCAAGGGAATATCAACTGTTTCCCTTGCTTTAAATTCGCGTAATACCAAACGTCGTATAGTTTTAAAATATGCAAGAAATATAGGCATTTTCCTATCAATTTTGGTATTTTAACGCCATAAAAAAATATAACCTATCTATTAAGCCAAGAATTATATCCACGGATATAAAAAATAAGTAATTAATTTTTAATTGAGGGTTAAACTTTGCTAAATATTTAGATTCTAAATTGTTGTAAAGGTTACACTTCGTGAGCCATAATATTTTGAATACTAGTGTATTGTTTGATTATTTTCGTACAATAGTTGGTTCTTTAAGCTTATTTAGATTATTAGGTTGTAATTATCTGAACTTATCGCAACAAAAAAAACGTTGTTTACATTCTGCAATAAAATGGCAAGTAATTTCCAAAGCAAAACGGAATGTTCATTAATCATTGATACAAATTTATGATTTTAGAACAAAAAGCAAACAAACATCTTCTTGGGAACCCTCCATTGTTTGTAAGAAACACAAAAGTCCCTTAAAATACTTAGCTGGAACTGTTCAAGTGGAAAACTTTTATTTTTCCAGCAAGAACCTAAGTTATGACTTGTTACCAAACACGACGTTATTATTTCGTTTCAATTCAGATATCTCAAACGTTCATTATTATTTTAATCATCACCTGTACCTATGTGCTAGGCTTAATAATTTCCTCTATATACGGATGTCAACTTTAAAAATGCTGTAGAGTGTCATATCAACAAATGACAAGTTATCCATCTCTGATGCGAAGGATTTAGTTGCTGTTTTATAATTGGCAACACATAATCCAAAATCCCCTGAGCAATGTTTATGATAGAGCCCAGGATACCAATGTTGACAAGTGCGGCGGAAGATAGCTGTTTGTTTCTTAAGTACCGATAAGCTTTTGGCTTATACTTCTAAGAGATATAGCAAATGCAATGTCCTCTTTTGCCCATTTAGGTCTTTTACAGTCTCTTATTTGAAATGCGTTTTATTCACCCTGTGCTAAAAAGAGGGGATATTATATCTTTTCAATTTTCGTATTCAATGCATTTTTGTCACTTACACGAGGAATAGTGGTTGGTCCAAAGGCTCCCTTGTTCGGCGTTCTACATCGCTTTTTTTCCACCTTGAGTTTTTCATTTCCAGTTTTAATTTGAATGATTGACCTCTTCTATAACCTTGATTTTGACAGGTTCCGCTACCTTGTAATTACCTTGATACTTAACCTTCTAGTACCAGGTCATTGAGATCTACAGAAACATTTTCTTTTCAGGGCTCCTCTTTTTGACTAAAAAGAAAGTACAATGTGGTTAAATAACGACATTAGAGTACAGCTGGACGTAGAAACTTAGTATGTGTCAAGGCCCAATCCATATATGTATAATCAACCCTTAAGCACTTTCATATTATACTGTACAAAGAATAAATAGAAACATAGAAATAGAATCGTATGTTATAAAAATCAAAACAAATAGTACAAGAATTCTAATGTAAAATAAAGAACATAAATGAAGTGAGTGAATGTTATTTTACAAGTGTTACTTTCAACAAAACTTCATTTTTAAACTTATCAAATGGTCCTTCGAGCCGGATTAATTGTGCAGCATCTATTGTAAGTCAATTTTTATCAATTCCTACAGTTTGAAGATTACTGTTTTCCACCAAAGAATCAACAGATTCACATTGTGCTGTTTTCTGGTTTCCCATCCAGAAATCATATAGTTACACAATCGTCTAAGCTTTGGGATATTGGACCTGAATGCACACATCTTATTCATTTTTTGTTCTTTTGGCCCTTTTCAATTACTTTACCTTGTATGTACAGCCACAATTGGTCCCATTGTTAGACCACAACAATTCAAGCTAGTTTCTTCTAACCCACTTCTAATAACATGACGGATAAAGTAGTTAAGAAACTTTAAAGCCAACTTGATGCGGTCCAGTTTCGTAGAAATTGTACTTTGAAGAAAATAGACAAAGTTTATAACCTAGACTTAAGCTTAGGAATAACCACCGAGTCTGAAGATTGTGAATCTTTTAAAATTCGTAGTGCGTCCATTCATGAGTTATTTGAGGAATATAACACACTCCAATCAGAAATAATTGCTTTGAAAAGTAAATTAGATGAATCAGATTATAGTGAAGTAGAAGAGCTTTCTGATAGTGTTAGTGACAAATATTACTACATTTTAACTGTTATATCAAAGATTGTCCCTCCCGAAAGTGAACAAGTACAACCACTTAGTTCTAGATCTGAAACTAACCATTTGCCGGTACAAAGCCAAGCAAAGTTACCTAAAATTAGTTTGCATACATTTTCTGGCAATTTCAAAGAATGGCCCACCTTTTATGATTTATTTAGACAACTAGTACATGAAAATAAATCATTGTCAAACATTGAACGGTTCATGTACCTTATTGGCTCATGTACAAACGATGCATTGAGGTTAGCAAAGAATCTCCCCATAACTGATGTCAATTATACCATTACTTGGCAAAGTTTTGTATCTAGATTTCAAAATAAGCGTAAACATGCTACATGTTACATGGATGAAGTACAAAACATATCTCCAGTAACTTCAAAATCTCCAAAGGCTTTGAGAAACTCCATTGATACCTTATCTGAAAATACAAGTGCCCTAAAAACACTAGGCCTACCTGTTGAGCAATGGAGCTTTCTCTTGCTTCACAGTGTTGGTTGCAAAATCGATCATAAGATGCGCACTGATTTTGGACCTAAACATTCTGATATTGAATTGGCTACTTTTTACCAATATTTGAGTTTTCTAGATGAATAGTGTAGAGCTCTTGAAACTATTCAAACTTCTGTGACCGAAGTTTCCACAAATAAACAGTATAAGCCTACGCAATACACTAATAATAAGCCTTATTTTCATCAAAGAGCCGGTGTATTTCATGTCTATGCAGTAAAGTGCTTATTTTGCAAGGAAGCTCACACAATTTGTAAATGCGAACGTTTTGGACGACAAACTCCTGCTCAGCGTAGGGATTGGATTAAAACACAAAATTAATTTTAATTAGTTTTAATTGTTTACGGACCTCGCATAAACTAAATGAGTGTACTTCGAAAACTAGCTGTTTTAATTGTGGAGCAAGACACAACAGTTTACTACATAATGATGATATTGGCCTAACCAACAAGGCTCAGGTTATGGTAGGGCAGAATAATAAAGTAGGTCCTAAAGAAAAATTCCATTCAACCAGCTGAAAAACTTAAGTCAAGTTCCTCGCATGCATGCAGCAGTGTTAGGTCTCCTTTAGTTTTGTTAGGAACTGCTTTAATTCATATAAAGGATAGATCAGGTCAATTCCAACCAGTTAGATCTTTGATTGATTCCAGATCTCAGACTTCCTTTATAACTGAAGATTGTTGTCAGCGCCTGTGCCTTCCTCGAATGAAATTCAATGAACATGTATCTGGTATTGCAGAATCTACTGTTTTATTTACTAAAGGAGTTGTATCGTGCACTCTGAAACCTCGTTTTGATTCTGAACTTCGCCTTCAGACTAATGCTGTGATTCTGAAGAAAATTACATCTCAAATGCCTTCTACCTCCCTTCCAGAATGTATCAAAGACGAATATAAACATTTACAACTTGCAGATCCTACTTTTGACGCACAAGGAAAAATTTAATTTTTGTTGGGTTGCATACTTGTACCCTGAGGTAATGAATGGCAGGTGGATGCCATAATGTTTTTGATAAATTGATAAAATTAGGCTTATTATTAGTGTATTGCGTAGGCTTATACGGTTTGTTTGTGGAAACTTCAGTCACAGAAGTTTGAATAGTTTCAAGAGCTCTACACTGTTCAGTATGGGTTGTCTAAAGAAAGGTCTTGGTCCGTAAATATGTCTTCAAAAGAGAAACGTGGTAAATTCCTTTGGGGTTCTGACCAAGTAGCCTTTAAAGTTACCTACCTGTGTTATTTTAAAGGAGGAAAGATTTAATTCCTTTTTCTCCACTAAATTATGAGAACGTTTAGGCGTAGGGAATGAATGGTCTGTACATGTATCATAGAAAAGAGTTTTGCGGATCACACTGGAGCCTGCTTTTCCACTCCAGAAAAACAAATTCATTTACATACTTTTCCTACAGTTACCTGACAAGATGGGCTTCCTTGAACTGATTATAGCTGGGGCCAACGTAAACTAACGTAGTGTACGTAAATTAAGTGTACGATTGAAAAAAGTTAGCAACACTTAAAAATACTACAAATACATCAGCCTGCAATGTTTCATATTTCGTACAAAGCTTGGATTTAACCTGACCTAAAACGTGTTGTTCAGGGTTTAAAAGACTAATTAATTATATGCTTTATAGTGGCTGGCGCGAGGCGGGAAATGTCACCTTCCTTGCATAACAACAACCAAATTAAATAGATTATCCTCCATTTTTACTAATGAGTGGCCATATTTTCTTCTGATGATTGGAGTGTCCAATCAAAATCGATCACCACTGTCCACTGCTATCTTTTACATAGGTATATTTATCTCCTTGTAAAACAGTATAGTATAAGTGTAAATATGTTTCAAGTGTTATTATAGACATATTGTAGTTCCTCAAATGAGCAATCTTACTGCCATAAGCATCGACATCCCTGATTATAGCAGTAGCTGATGTATCAGAGTATCTATAATAACAGAGTACCATGTAGGCTACATTAGTTGTATGTAGAAATAGGCAAACAAAGGACTTTTGTAGTTCTATAGGAAATAGGCTTTTAAACCAATGGAAAACAATTATTTAATATTTAACTTAAAAAGGTCAGTAAAACCATTGAATAACACTAGAGTGTTATATATTCAATGGTAAGACTTGGATGTTTGGAAACTTTCATAATTTTCTTTGTATCAGGGGTTCAAGGACCTAGTAAAAATATAATTTGTAAAGGGAGTGCAAAGTGCCTTTCCTGCACTCTCAAGATTAACAATAATAATAAGTTCCGGCTTTGTTTAATATAAGTAAAAATCAATTACATTTAATTAATTTTTTAATAAACTTTACTAATAAAAATCCTTAAAATTCTGCGTGACTAATTGATTCATTAAACTTGCATAGACCCTTTGCTAAAGAAGCATTAAAATTTAAGAAAACAAAAAAGCCCTTTTAATGAAGAGAAAAAAAAATAAACACTAGTAGAAATTAAAGCTAAAGCTACATCTCAGTTTAAGAAATAAAAATTAGTAAGCGGTATGGATATTTATTTGTATTTTCTTGTTAAATTGTACATTAGACTCTATAAAAATACTCTATAAAAAGACTCTATAAAAGTTTTTTTACCAGAATCAGTATTGTTATTTTTACCTTATGATGAATCTAATTGTTTTGGCCGCTTCTCCTCCCTATTAATAACACATTAAATGGGTTGAAATACTTTTGATTGATAATTTAATACAATTATCTCCATTCATTTTGCCAACCGATGACTTAACAGCTACTTTTAGGTGTAAGACAAGGTAAAGGTTTAAGGCGATTTCTCTCTTTCTGTGGCATTATTATTTATGGAGTCACGCAATTGTTTCTAAAACACTTTGTCCCTGAAGTGAGAAAGTTTTAATGCTTTGTTGTTGAGGAAATGGAAGTTAAGGGTCTAAATGATCACCACATTTTCTCCGTCTTCAAAACAACACGTACTCTTAGTACTTTGTTACTACTCAAAGAAGAATAATCTTTGGGAAATAACGTTTCTGAATTTTGAAATTTTTTAGTTCTATTTTTTATCTTAACAAAAATAATAATTTGAGTCCTGTACTGATCCTACTAATTTGTACGACTGGTTATAAGCATCAAACTTATATGATTTCTTGTTAGTAGGCTTCAGACAGTTCACAGTTTATAATTATTATACTTCTGGACATTGTTCTGGAACATTAGCGGATTCCCCTCAATCAAGCTCCATGGCTTCTTGGGAAAAGCAAGTCAGTATGTTGTGCATGTTTTGAAACAGCCCCAGGAATTTTCTCCTATTTACGTGGTTCTCGACGAGCACAGGGTTGGTTCATCACCCTCCGTGCAGTTCTACTACCTTTTGACAGCTTTGCCGTACATCCATAGCCATACATCCATGGCTCTGGTACGAAACTCTCCAGATTCTTGGCAGCTCTGACATACATCTTTGGCTTTGGTACGAAACTCTCCAGCTTCTTGGTAGCTCTGCCATACATCCATGGCTCTGGTACGAAACTCTCCTCCTTCTTGGCAGCTCTGTCATACATTCATGGCTCTGGTACATAACTATCCTCCAACTTGGCAGTTCTGTCATACATCCATGGCTCTGGTACGAAGTCTTTAGCTTCTTGGCAGCTCTGTCATACATCAATGGCTTTGGTACGAAACTCTCCAGCTTCTTGGTAGCTCTGCCATACATCCATGGCTCTGGTACGAAATTCTCCAGCTTCTTGGTAACTCTACCATACATCCATGGCTCTGGTACGAAACTCTCCTCCTTCTTGGCAGCTCTGCCATACATCCATGGCTCTGGTACGAAGCCCTCCTCCTTCTTGGCAGCTCTGCCATACATCCATGGCTCTGGTACGAAGCCCTCCGCCTTTTTGGCAACTCTGTCATACATCCATGGCTCTGGTACGAAACTTTCCACCTTCTTGGCAACTCTGTCATACATCCATGGCTCTGGTACGAAACTCTCCTCCTACTTGGCAGCTCTGTCATACATCCATGGCTCTGGTACGAAACTTTCCACCTTCTTGGCAACTCTGTCATACATCCATGGCTCTGGTACGAAACTCTCCTCCTTCTTGGCAACTCTGCCATACATCCATGGCTCTGGTACGAAACTTTCCACCTTCTTGGCAACTCTGTCATACATCCATATCTCTGGTACGAAACTCTCCGCCTTTTTGGCAACTCTGTCATACATCCATGACTCTGGTACGAAAGTCTCCGCCTTCTTGAGTAGACCTTGTGACACACACAGTACCATATACACATGGCGAGTCACACTTTTTTCACAGCTAATTGAAGTGAGCCTAGAAAATGAAAATAGTCTACACAGATAATCTAGAGAAGCTCACTTTTCCTGTCTCCACTTTAGTTACTTTGGTAGGTTTTCGACAAAAGAATCCATCGGACTATCCCATTGCTTTTTCAGTTCTTTCGCTGGTCTTTCAACGACAGCTGATGTATCATTCCATGCATCCATTCTCTTCATCTTGTGGAAATGCGAAGGGTGCGACAAGATCCCACAAAATCGGTCGATTCTTATACTCATCGATTAATAACAATGAGTTCTCTGCAGACCACTCCATGATGTAATTTCAAATCAAATCTTCCAAAGTCACCAAACAAAACAAACCACGCGTAGACATAATAATTTAGAATTAATCACAAGCAGACAACTTTATCTATTTACAATGGAGTTTTTACAACTGATCCTCCGTCATTTTCTATTATTCTTATTCAAAATTTAATGTAGAACACGAAAATGACTATTCTACTCAAATTCATATACAGGTAAGTGAAAAATCGCTGTATTAAGTTTAAAACATAGTTATTTTTGAAAAACATAAAATAATTCTTTGGGAAGCTAATTTTTAACAGCTGGTTCAACCTAAGGGAGTATGTTTTATCTATGGTTCAACTAAACAATTTTATTCTGTGGTGTTCGATAGCATTAAAGCTTAATAGGTTTACCAACAGGGTGCAGCACTATTATTATTTTTTTTAATTAATGACAACAGCTAATTTGCAATCAAAAGGTTATTGAGCGTAGCGAAAGCAAACGAGCTCACCTGAAGGCAAGTGAGCGCAGCGATTGAGCTCCAACCTAAAGGTGAGTAAGCGTAGCAAACGAGCTTCAACCAGGACATGATTGAGCCATGCGAACGAGCTTATCTTGAAAATGAACGAGCATTGACATAAAACCACATTACGACAGGACGACGTCTGTCGGGCCAGCTAGTAGACTAATATTATTCAATATTCAAAGCAAATTAACCGTATTTTAGCTCTCTAGCTAATGTTGACTACGAGTATTTACCAATACTAAGGCTTGAGCAGGTATATTCAGCAAAAAAAATGGACAGCCGTCATTTTGATGAACCTTTTGAGACGCAGTTTCGAGCAATGAACTCCCCTTAACAAGCCCTTTAAAATGATGTGCATATCAACCTATGCTTACATTAAAGATTATGTACCTACTCCTCGTGGGTAGTCTCCAGGTGGAGGTCAAAAAATGCGAATGCTTGCAAAAGTTGATGTAAAAGATTTTAATTTTCTAACGGATTTAGTTAGAAAGATATTAATCCGTTTTCAGACTTTATTGTCACCCTTTATAGGTAATAGAAAAAGAGGGAAGTTCGTCAATTCTTGCCATTCTCTTAAGTTTACAAGTTAGTAGAAACGTAGATCACATTGGTTAGGGATCGAAAGAGAAAAACTTCCTGAGAATTCTGTGGTGAAACAATTTAAATATTACAAGCTAGTAAATAGATTTAAAATGTAAGGTAAACATTAATTTATTACAGGTGTAATACTAATATAAATTTAACACAATGGAAATCGTTGTCCTAATTTTGGTTTTAAAATCTTTTTAGAGTTTAGTTTCAGATGTACGTAAGACTAAATCTTTATCAAACATGTCAGGTAATTGTTGCGAAGAACCATAGCATTAAGGACAATTTTGAAAAGTTGTGAAAATGGTGCTAGAAGACAGTGTAGCCGAGCGCCGCACCTCGGTCTTACGTTACGCCTGCAATTTGCCAGGACATGTTTTACTAAAACATTGTGGTGCATTCCACTTCGCAGAGGAGGCCACAAATGGACATTTCAACGCATGTTGTCACAATGGACTCATTAACATGCCACAACCTCAATTAAATGACGAACTAAAAGAAATTAAAAAAAAATATTATGCGGAAAGCCTTTTGCGTAGCTTTCCGCTGCACAGAAAGAGATTCCGGGAAATGGGCCTGGCTGTTTTAAAGTTCAGGGGCAAATTCATAGATATGGAGACAGTTCCAAAACACCTGTAGAAATATATAATTAAATTTTTTTCATTTTTTTATACCTACTATACAGTATATCTAGGGTTTAGCTCAAATGAGTGTTTGCAGATAAGCCATAAATTAAAAGTATGACCGAAATTATTAGACCGATGAACAGAATTTGTTCGTCACAAATAGCTACAAAACGTATGTCATTAAGTAGCAGTGAAGAATAACATTCTATTAATTTATGGATAAACCCATTTTGTATACACAATATTACCGCCTGTCTGCAATGTTTCACAACTCACCTTGAGCTATTCCATTACTTTCAGTCTTCTGTTTCTCGTAAAACTTGACTAACTTATCTCCGACAGTAAAGACGTGATCTGCCTCCTTATTTTTCACCGGGAGGAACTTCTGAAGCAAAGTTAGTGACTTCATTTAAGGAATGGAAAATACGAAGAAATGACTGGAATTACAAATTAGTATATTATATCAACATTTTTACTGTAGGGTGTTTTAAGTGCGTAAAGTTTAAGTAAAATATTTTCTTGGATAGTTTTAAGCTATTTAAACTTAATATGGACTCAAAAAGAGGTTGTAAAAAGGAGGAACATTTTATTATTAATAAAGTGTTTTATCTATATGGCCTTGCCCAATAGTTATTTGTGTAACAAGTGTGCGAAGTGGCACTTTGCACTCACGTTACACACTATATATTTAATAAAGTACAAAAATAATTAGTATCTCAAACACTATACTACAAACTTTTAGGTTATTACATCCAAGCGTTAAACGAAATGGGAGTGCTGCACTTGCTGATCGTAGTCGTAGTATCTTGAAGTAGTGCTAAACTATTTTGAAGCGTACACGTATTACTTGCCTAATAAAAGAACACTGTTTTGTATTGTTTGGTTGGAATACTTGAGTTCGGCAAAAGTAATTGCAGCTATTAACTACTTTGCGTGCTATAATCAGTGCAAGGAAGCCCACTTTGTCAGGTTACTGTAGGAAAGAGTATGTTATTTGATTGCGTATGACATTGCCGTCAATAGTTTAATATGTGTCTAGCACTAAAATGTGGGTTTTAAAACGATTCCTTCTTCAATTTTCGCATTGTTAATCGAATTGGCATTGAAATTATAACATTTTACTACAACTATGTACTGTTTAATACAACCGATTTAATATTAATTATTTTCTTTTAATGTCCTAAACCTTTTTAAATGGTTAACTATAAATGCAGTTTCCTCATGTTTTACTAACTTTCCTCGTTTTCAAAAAGAAGAACAACAATATTCACTTGACATGCCAACTACGACAACTAATTGTATGAATGAGTCAATCGTGGTGATCCGTTTAAACATTTCCCCCGAGATGTGCTTTCTAAATTGAAAAACACAAAGGCTATCACAATACGAGAGAGTGATAACATTTACAGCACATGGATAAAGCTTCCGGAACATTTGGTTACACAGACGACTTCACTCTTAAACACGGTTCTAGTGTGAAGTTCAAATAGCGTTTCATGAATGTTAATTTGAACCATAAAGTGTTGAAGCGTAGCTATAAAATTCTATTTTTTTTATAAATCATACTTTTATATCCACTTATAGCTTTGTAACTCTGAAAGTTTATAAAACTTATTCGGCGTGTACTCAATATTTTTCAACAACTAAACCAATTAGAAAAAAATATATAGTAATAGTAATAGAATGTTTGGTAACTCAAAAACTTCTTTAGTTCAGGATTGATCCCTTATTATTCCACTTAATATAATAGGTATAGAACAGCAAAGTAGCTGTAAGACAGGTTTTTACATTTTGCTTTTTTGCTGTAAAGCTATTAACTTGTTCGGTATAAACCTGACTAATATCAAAAATTGTTTCTTTACAAATACGTGTTAAGTTTAAAAAAATAATCCGTAAATTGATTTAAAACAAAATTACTGTATGCTGTAGATGATATTCTTTTCAAATTGACTTCAGAATTAAGTAGGTTATTTTTAGTAAACACGCCACCTCATTTCCTGAATAAAGAAACATATTAAAACATAAAAATACGCCTCCATCTGTTTTGTGTTTTTACCCGCTGGAGCACGGGAAAAGTATCTATTAAATTTATAAATATAGGTTAAACAAGTGTGGTAGTCAGCGTCAAAAATGTTAAGGCATAATTAATTATGCATTCAAATTGCGAATAAAATATGCGATTCAAGGATAGTTATATTTTACTTCTCATCTTGAAACAGCAATTTTTAGATTTGTAAAAATTTCTTGACATTGCCTATTAAAATCTTATTTTACAGCTTTTAGCCAACATGATTATATTTTTGCTCCCTTTTTATAAACTGTAAAAATATTTTATTGGGAAATGTACTGCTCATTATAGTAGAATCCATGTAACACCTTGTCAATTCTTTCTATCTAATTGGATTTAAAATAAGGCAAGTGGTTCCAACTCAAACTTTGCGTAACCTGACCAAGCGGTACACTTACAATTTATCAAATCCTTCCGTCATTATTTTTAAGACTCTATTTGCACCTGCGAGTATCGAATTAATAATAAATACGAACAGAAAAACAACAACAAACGCAAGGATTAGTCTGCACCACCGCCTTGTTTGAACTTGCAGTGAATTATTGAACAAAGGATAATTGTTTGCAAAAGATTAGAGAGGAGGGATTAAGGGAAAGGTGTTTCAACTTATACAACAAAGTTAACTATCAACCACAGTAGGGTTATTCAAACTTTGTTTATTGGAAGTTTACAAGTTGTTATGATTTTTAATCTTTTGGGGGTTATTATATATATATAAGCTAGTAACATTTCTGAATAGATATAGTGTTTATCACATCGAGAAAGGACGCTTTACATTTAAAACCGAGATTTTCTCGTATTAAATAAAACATTTATTAGATAAGTTAATTAGCAATTAAAAATAACCGGTTTAGTGATCAATGTGAACACATATTTTGATTATTGAAATGAAACATTAAAATACTTCTTAATAAACAAATACTTCAACTTTTATATCTACTACTAATTCAACTTCCATATCGATCAGTTTGTCTTATTACGGGACAATTAGTTAATGAGGTGGAAATATAACACTATTCTTTAAAATGATTCTTCCAAACTAACCGATGCAGTTATTTTTGTTTACACCTTGTCAAAATATTACGATAAAATAACCTGTATCAGCTGTTTTTGCATATCTTGCATATCGACTTAAGCATATCTCCTGGCTTACTGTTGTAACTGCAATGTAGCCCTTTTTGAAGCTTTGGGCTGGGTTTGAGCTAAAAGTATGATGTATGCCTTGTCCTTAACATAGAAAGAAATCGCATACAGTAATGTCCGATAAACGGTCCTACAACTTTCTTCAATTGTAGTCATTTTAAAACCCAATATGAAAGTAAACAACAAAAAAGTGAACAATGAACTATAAACATATGATTATAAAACTTAGTAAACTTCCCTCTAATCTCACGTTAGTCAGAGTGTCGAAAGACAAAATAAATTATATGTAAATAAAACGCGATGAATATTTTATGGATAACCGTTATATGTAATAACTTATAAAATATTTTTACTATTTTAAATGTTGTCCACCAACTAAGATAGGAGAATATCAAGCATTAGATATTTAGATTTAAAAAGCTAAACTTTGTGATTACTATGAGTTTACTTCCCTTACCTAATGACTTCAACAATTTGTAATTTAATGGTTTCTTGGTGAACTTACGTAACTGTTTAATGTATGTTATTGTACAAATTTGTGTCTTAAAACGCTGTCCAGAAAATAAGCTAATTTAATGTGGTGTCTACTTAACTAATTAATTTTATATAGCATCCCAACATGAAGGTTGTAAAGTTTAACTAATAACAAAATAAATGTTCCAAGATATTCAATTATGAGGCTCAAAATAACATTATAAATACAAGATTGACACTACTACCAATCGATTTTTTAAAAAGTTAGAAATCTTAAGAAAATAATTGTTTATAAATTGTTTTCCATGAGAGTGGTTGTACTCGACCACAGCCCTTCAGACCGAGTGGTTCGAAATGGAATTTCAAATGTCATCAATATTTATGATGGGGAACAGAATCAATTGACACCATGTTGTCAACGCCATCTGTTGTATTTCTGACTTTCTGCCAATTGTGTTTCTATTTCAACTATCTATTTCAAATTTTCAATATTTGATATTGCAAAAACGTTCTGCGAACAATTGTTATAATGGTAAATCTAGTGATATTCAAAACCGGTCTTATGTTGTAAAGATTTTAAATGCTTTTCACTAATTATGCAGTTTGTATGGACATGTAAGTTTGTTTAATGTTTCGTATATTCTATAACATATTCTAAGTTTACAACTTTAATGAAAGTATTCACGTATTAATAAACTAATTAATTACTATGTTCCTGACGCTATAGAGTAAAATCATTGATTAGGTAGAACGTAAATGGTAAAACATCTAAATTAAATCTAAATGATCTTTAAATGAGATTTAAACTCACGTGTGTAAGTTCTTTAAGAGCGTGTTACCTAAAAATAAATACTATCTATAAATACTATAAAAATATATGTATCAGATAATATGTATATTTATGTATTGTTAGAGGAAAATATTTTGTCAGAAGTCCATAAGTTACTGGAAAATAGCCTGTAATAGATTGTCTAATCGAAAAATGAACTAACTTATAATTCCAGTCACTTTTCTATGTGGTCAATGCTTTAAATGAAGTCCCTAAAATTACTTTAGAAGTGGAGAAGAAAAATAATAAAAATTGAGGAGACAGATCACGTCTTGACTTATCAGAAGGATAGCCAACTTTTTTGTGGAGACTCGTCTGGAAGTTTTACAGCAATAGGTGAGTTGTAAAAAAGTTTAGGCGATTTCTAAATCCATATGTACAACACAGTGTATCCACACCCAACTTCAGTAAACCTTCAATGTGGTTTGTGATTTATGATTGTGAACTCCTAAACATACAGTTACTTTCTTACGATCCCTAATAAATGGAGTATTTTTCTGTGTCATAACATAGAACCTGTGTGACTCTTGTCTTTTAATTGCTTCTTTTATTTATAGTTTTATGTTAAAATATTTGGAATATTGTGTAATTTTATCGACCAGGATAACAGCGAAGAATCTGAAATCAAATCAAGGCTACACAGCGGTTATAGGTGTTACTTGTCTCTGCAAAATGTTTTAAAAAGTATAATAATATCGAAAAATCTAAGATTAAAATTTATAGCACCATAATATTTGCAGTGGCCATAACATTACAATATGACCCAGAAACCTGGGTGCTATCCAAACAAGATAAAAGGAAACGGGTAATTTTCGAAAATACAATTTTCAGACAAATATATGGTCCATAACAAAGATGGGACTTGGAGAATCACAACGAACAAAGGACTGCGTTACATTTACAAAGAGCCAGATATAGTAGCTTTAATTAAAAGACCAAGACTTTATTGGGTAGATCATGAGTATAGAAGACTCAGAGAAACAACCCTGAGAGTAGTGCTGGATGCTGTACCTGCTGGCAATCACCTTTATGATGACCACGGTTGTGATGGTGGGACCAAGTCAGAGGAGACATGAAGAGGATGTCCATAACAAGGGAGATGATGGAGGAAAGAAACTGATGGTGCAGAGCTGTAAGGTAAGTAAAAAACTGCTTACCTTTGAGTGGCCAACTATGTAAAGTAAGGTAACTTAATTATGGCTATACAACGTTTAACCATTACCTGACTAAACAGCCGTGTAGACAATTTGTGTGAACACATTTTTTGGGAGAATAGTATGTTTGAGTAGGTTTTGCTGCAATGGAAAATTGTTTTTTAATTGTTGTGTGGCTACCCAAAATTTTTAAATGTAAACACCTATCACGAGACCCCTCATTTTAAACGGTTTCTCAAGACAAATTAAATGGCGCAAACTAGAGGTCAATATCGAAGCCCTAATATCAAAATGGCAGTCATTTTGAAATATCCCATATTAACTTTTTAACAGGTTATAGCTGAAAAACTAAACTCATCATACCTTTATAAAAAAAAGAGAACTCACCTTTTGGTCAGTATCAAAATATTAATTTTTTAACGTTAACTGGGGGTGTCCAGATTCTTGCTTGCAAGATCTTGCTTGCTCATCTTAAATAAAAATGGCCATTTTGATTAGGGGTGTGATATTGACCTCTGGTTTGCGCCATTCAGTTTCTCTTGATAAAACCTTTTAAATGAGGGGTCACATGATAGGTGTTTACATTTGAAATTTTGGGGCTCCCCCAAAATAGCCCAATTTTGGGGGCTGGGTTAAAGGTATAACTTTGACGAAAAAGTGCAATTTCTTATGTTGTAAATATGTGCTAAGTTTGGTTTTCCTACTGCATCGCGTTAGCAAGTGGGGTTCCAGACTTTTGCCTAACCCTTTATATTAATTTATTTTTATAAATATAAATGTGAGTCTGTGTTTATTTGCACAACAAATTGAGCAAAAATGAGTCGGGTTTCCTGTAATTCAGTTTTCTGGTAATATAATAAAAAAATGTATTAAACTTATGGTAAAATTAAAAAAAAGATCATCTCCAGAGGAAGAATGTAATTCTAAATTAATATCGATGTTATGTATCACTTGATATATTATAGGTACTACAAATATATACAATAATTAATTTGTCCTGTATTTCCGGCTTATCCATCACATATAAATCACTAAACGCATTACGATTCACTATTTATAATTTAAAATAATTAACTAAAAATAAAATATTTTTTTTGCTTTGTTTTTTACTTACGGGTTGGCAGCTCAGTTTAGGTGTTAAAAACAAAAAGAAGCCACAGAACAGTTTCTCTCTTTCTGTGGCTTTATTATTTATGGAGTCACGCAATTGTTTCTAAAACACTTTGTCGCTGAAGTGAGAAAGTTTTAATGCTTTGTTGTTGAGGAAATGGAAGTTTAGGGTCTAAATGATAAGCGCTCCCTTGGTCTTCAAAACATCACAAAACGGTTTTATTTGGCCGTTTTCTTTATATTTTTAAATGTATGTAATGTAATAAATGTATTGAAAATTTGACGTTACCATTTATTTAGTTTTTGTAGCTTTTACATAAATAATACACTTATTAAGAAATTATTATAAATTGGTACAATTATCTGGCATTGTGTTTAGCATCAGTTCTATACATATTGTTGATGGGATCGTACCGAATCTACTTTCTGGTGAATGAACAATAGACCTGCCAGTCTATATTAGCTTGAAACACGACTAAACCATTTGCACGTTGATATGTTATGTTAAGATAACCAGCGGTGTTTCATACACAATTGTTACACACTTCTTTTGCTTATTCAGGTCAAGGTTATTATTATTTATTATTTTAATGATTATTTTACCAAAATATAAGAAGATATTTAAAATTTGTATAAAAATTAACTTACAATATTTCAATTCGTTACAAAAGTAGTTAACAAATAAAACAGTTTTGTGAAATAACATTACGCTTGTTGTACGAGTAACTTTTGAGTTTTAAAAAGTTTTACGTGTTATTATAGTTTGTCTTTAGTCGATGAATGATACCTCAAACCGGTCGGTAGAGAGTTCAGGGACAGCCAGAATGAAGAAAGATGTATTGAATGTTGTATTAATATTAATGAAGTGTCCAAACTAATAATTTTTTTTATTAAAATATAAAAATATATTTAAAATTTGTATAAAAATTAACTTAGGTTTTTACGTAATTAATGTATTTACAATATTTAAATTCATTACAAAAATAGTTAACAAATAAAACAGTTTTGTGAAATAACATTACGCTTGTTGTACGAGTAACTTTTGAGTTTTAAAAGGTTTTACGTGTTATTATAGTTTGTCTTTATTCCAAGAATGATACCTCAAACGGTCGGTAGAGTGTTCAGGGACACCCAGAATGAAGAAAGATGTATTGAATGTTGTATTAATATTAATGAATTGTCCAAACTTCCATACAACATTGTTGTTTCACCAGCAGTTTAAGTTTCTAACCACTTACAAATAAAAGTTTTATTCGATTATTGCGTTAGCATTTATCAAACACCGGTGTTGTCTGTTCAAGGGCAACAAAGCCGTATTTAATGTAGACAACCAGAGGAGATCGTCTGACCGTGATAAACAGCTGTTGTCTCTTACAACCATTAAAGCTGTACTGACAATGTCGATGAGAGAACACTATACATTATGTTATACCAATGATAACCCGGGAAAGTGATGTATAAATACTAGGTGCTATTTACGGATGGATATGAAACGTATGAATATGAATAAATATTTATCAGCTATTTTTAAGTAAGTCCATACAATTTTCATAGAAAAATCATATTAAATTTTGGCGACTAAAGGCTTACTAACAATACATATTTTGTCTTCTCAGCTTTGTCGTACACTAAGTAAAAAGATTAACTGGATATAAGATTGCCTAAAATACTTTTAAGGCCTATTTTTGACTGAAGGTTATTAATAACCATTTGATAAAAAGGTCGAGATGATAAGTTAATTACGACTAAAACGCAGTGCATTAAAGCTACGTTTTCCTCTCCTGTAATGAAAACAGTGGTCATTGAATTCTCCAGCTATCTCTAAACTTATTTAATCTAATCTGAATTTAATTTTCAGTAATAAATTAACAAAACAACTGAATTGCTGATTTAAATTACTTCTTGCTTGATTAAAATTTGATAGGTTAAGTTTCAAATATTTACAGCTTACACACGCAATTTTACAATAAGCACAATCACAGTAGTTTTATGAACAATTAAATTTTACAACAATTAGACGTAAAAAAACGGCCGAATTGAAATACTGATAAACTACAAGATAAACTACAAATGACTTCTAAAATATTTCAGCTCTACAAACTAGGACGTAACGATAGCAGAAGTAATCTAAGAAAAAAGGTTTTAGAGGACCGTTTTTGATGTCTGTGCTGATAACATAAAATTTCTTGCTTTAAACTTGCAATATTATCATTAGCTGGTTTAGGAATTGTCAAATTTATAACTAAATTATGTTGCAGCTCAAATGTCTTCCGAATATATTACTAACTACTCTGGTTACTTCTTGCACTAAGTAAGGTAAAATGTATACTATAGATGTATTAATATATTTATAAACTTATTTATGTTGAGGAAATTTCTCAACGCTCTTTACACATTAAGGCCCTTTTTACATTAATTTCGTTGTTTCCCAAACAACATATTTATTATCATTTGTTTCTCGTCCTTGATGTGTCCTTTTTAAAGCTATATTATTTTAGTATTTTAGTATTAAAATTTCTACCTTGTGCAGTAAGTAATGTTATAAAACACTGTCTAAGAGGGAAATGCGATGCGTTTGGCTCCCTACCTTTTCGATCGTAAACCTAAATCTTCTTCAATTTTTAAACATCACTATTGGCCACTTCACTGACTGCAGGGTTCTAAATAAATCATTCCTCTTTACGTTGGTACTGCCCTGAAAACCAACTGAATATCAAAAACTGTAAATACGGGTAGGAAAACATTACACATATTTTTACTTATCTAGACATTCATCCCGATAGATAGATTTTTAATTCTTTATACTTAAAATATCCTATATTTTCTCAAGTATATCCAGAATCGTTGAATTTATGATGTTAACAAGTATTTAAAATATACATTTACAATCGATATTTTGGTTTTCACTCACATAATGTTAATACCTACTAAAGCACAAAATACTTCCTTCAAAGTCACTTACATTTTTTATACCCTAGTGTCACTTACTCAGGTGACATCGGTGTAAGCGACATAAGAGAGGTCACTAACAATGTGATTTATACTGACTCTGAAGGTAAGTGGGAGGATGTTGTTATACCCTAGTGTCACTTACTCAGGTGACATCGGTGTAAGCGACATAAGAGAGGTCACTAACAATGTGATTTATACTGACTCTGAAGGTAAGTGGTAGGATGTTGTTATACCCTAGTGTCACTTACTCAGGTGACATCGGTGTAAGCGACATAAGAGAGGTCACTAACAATGTGATTTATACTGACTCTGAAGGTAAGTGGGAGGATGTTGTTATACCCTAGTGTCACTTACTCAGGTGACATCGGTGTAAGCGACATAAGAGAGGTCACTAACAATGTGATTTATACTGACTCTGAAGGTAAGTGGTAGGATGTTGTTATACCCTAGTGTCACTTACTCAGGTGACATCGGTGTAAGCGACATAAGAGAGGTCACTAACAATGTGATTTATACTGACTCTGAAGGTAAGTGGGAGGATGTTGTTATACCCTAGTGTCACTTACTCAGGTGACATCGGTGTAAGCGACATAAGAGAGGTCACTAACAATGTGATTTATACTGACTCTGAAGGTAAGTGGGAGGATGTTGTTATACCCCAGTGCCACTTACTCAGCTGACATCGGTGTAAGCGACATAAGAGAGGTCACTAACAATGTGATTTATACTGACTCTGAAGGTAAGTGGGAGGATGTTGTTATACCCTAGTGTCACTTACTCAGGTGACATCGGTGTAAGCGACATAAGAGAGGTCACTAACAATGTGATTTATACTGACTCTGAAGGTAAGTGGTAGGATGTTGTTATACCCTAGTGTCACTTACTCAGGTGACATCGGTGTAAGCGACATAAGAGAGGTCACTAACAATGTGATTTATACTGACTCTGAAGGTAAGTGGTAGGATGTTGTTATACCCTAGTGTCACTTACTCAGGTGACATCGGTGTAAGCGACATAAGAGAGGTCACTAACAATGTGATTTATACTGACTCTGAAGGTAAGTGGTAGGATGTAGTAGATTACTTCAGAGAGGCAGCTGTCCACGACAACGTCATAATGAATCAGGCTTCCTACAACCATTATACTTGTAAATGTTCGTGTAGTAATTTATTATTTGGATACCCTCATGGCTCAAAGACATATCTACAGATTTTAATATTACATCTCATATACTAAATAAACTTTCACAAAACATATGACAGCTAGCCTGACCATACTACTGGACCGAATTACACGCGGTTGGTACCAAATGAAAGATATTTCCCTGTAAAATGTGCAAAATCCCTTTAAAAATTAAATAGGCTCAAAAATAAGCACAAAAATAAATAAATAAATAAATTGAAGAAATTCCAATCACATGTTTTATTTACAGCGTGGGGTGAAAATAGAGAAGTTTGTGTTTATTTCCATTTAAATTTCACGTTTTGTTCTGTAAAGTTTATTTAATTTATCTTAACTTTCCCCTATTGTTAGTTAGCTTTATTTATTGGTAATTAAATTAGAAGTCATTTGGTTCTAGAACCACTTTAAGTAGGCATCGAACTAGCAATCTTCAGCTTTGAAGTCGAGCATTATAATCAGCTGGCTACCTAAACCAAAATATAATAAGGCTTGTGCCTTATATAAATATACTAACACAAAATAAGTTAATGAAAAGAAGAGATTATAACATTGAAACACTTTTGTATTAAGAAAAAAACTACAATAAAATCAAATGTAAAGTTTACAAACAGTCAGCTTATCATATGATAATTTTTAACGTTCAAAGTATAGTTGAGACAGTAATTAGCAGATTCAAATTAATGGCAAAGCCATGTAGCCACATACTCCCCTCCCAGTGTCAACGAGGAACATAACTATGCGGGGGATGAACACTACGACCTGATCTTGTAAAAATCAGTGTTTTTTAAGGTCAACATCTTCATTTCTTTCTTTGGTGGTCTTGTCTACTTGAGTTTCTCTAGATTGCATGTCATTTTTTCTTACGTTAATGGTCGTATCGCTCATAGCATCTTGAAGGAGGAATGCCGGTTTGAGTCGGTCAATAGAAATCGACGTAGGTCCTCGTGGAGTAAGAATAGTAAACCACTTGTCAGATCGTGAAACCACTTGGTAAGGGCCATCATAGACAGCTTGCAACGGTCTTCGGGATGAATCATGACGAACAAAAACATGGTTGGATGTTCTTAATTCTGGATGAACAAAGACCTTCAGAAGAATGGTATTTGGCTTCTATTGGTTTGAGATCATTCATTTTTCTTTTCAGATTGTACACTAAATCAGTAACATTTGTTGAGGTATCTTCTGTGGTTTGAAAAAGATCGCATGGCAGTCTGATAGACTGACCTAGTGTCATTTCTGCAGCAGTAACATTGTGTTCTGGAATAATATAAGATCTTAGTCCCAGTAGAACCATTGGTAACGTCTGTGTCCAGTTAGATGTGAGTTGAGCTGTTAATGCAGATTTCAGATGTCGGTGCCATCTCTCGATCTTTCCATTAGCTTCAGGGTGATACGCTGTAGTTTTAATGTGATGGATACCGAGATGTTTTGTTAATTCCTTAAATAAATTGCAGTCGAATTGTCTTCCTCTATCTGTAGTAATGTTTTGAGGAACTCCAAATCTAGCAATCCAGGTAGAAAGAAGTGCTTCTGCAACTGTTCCAGCAGTAATATCCTTGATAGGCGTTGCCTCGACCCATCGTGTAAAGCGGTCTATGATAGTTAACAAGTACGTAAATCCTTGAGAAGGTGGCAAGGGTCCAACTATGTCCACATTAATGTGAGAAAAACGTCCATTAATGTTGTTGTAAGCTCCAATCTCAGAAGTAGTATGTTTCCAAACCTTTGATTTCTGGCAAGCTACACATGCTTTGGCCCAAAGTCTGACATCTTTATTCATGGAAGGCCAAACAAAACGTTGTTTAATAAGGTCCAGAGATCCTTTGATTCCAGGATGTGCCAGGTTGTGAAGGGAGTCAAATAACTGCTTTCTGAACTGCTGAGGAATAAATGGTCGTAGCCTTCCAGTACTTGTGTCACAACACAGCTCTGAGCCATTAGGAAGTAGAATATTTTTGAATATCAAAGAAGTTGTGTTTGAGTACTTCAGGTTTTTAAGTTCAGCATCTTGAGATTGAGTTTCAGAAATTTGTTCAAATGATATAGATGAAGGTAGGTCAATAGCACTTATTCTTGACATGAAATCAGCAGGAATGTTTTGTTTTCCTGGAAGATACCTTATGTCGGTAGTGAACTGTCCAATGAAGTCTAGATGACGCAATTGCCTTGGACTAGATGTATCAGAGGGTTTATTGAAGGCAAAAGATAGAGGTTTGTGATCTGTATATATAACAAAACTTCGCCCTTCAAGGAGATAACGGAAGTGCTTCACAGATAGGTATGCAGCCAGGAGTTCCCTGTCATAGGTACTGTATTTTTTTTTAGTTGTTGTAAGGGATATAGAGAAAAACCCAAGAGGTTCAAAGTTTCCATTACAAATCTGGTGGAGTGATGCAGAATGATCAGTTCAGTATGTACAACACCAATACACTGTTGTACCACGACCCTCTCAAGGAAGAAGAGGTGGAGGCTGCTGCCTTGTTTGCCGCCGCTTGGGGAGCTGTGGACTCCAGCACAGAGAAACTACTGGCACAAGTCACCTTACCTGAGGAGAGTGAGGTGAACGTGATCCCCATGCAGGAGAAGCTAGAGGTTAGACTGGGAGAGATCAAGTCAGTACCAGGCTGGTCTAGTTATCCTCATGACAATAGGGCGATGACACCTCTTACACAGACCAACCCAGGACATGTCAAACTGGAACTTGAGGTGACGCTGACTCCCGAGGCTCAGCCCCCACAGATGACACATTGCCCAAGACCACAGCGGCGCCTGTCAATGTTATACCCTCCACTACATTTGTGTGTCTACCTTCCATCAACCCAGTGACATCTGCTCCGCCACATCAACCCCCCCCCCCCCACAAAGAGTGGTTAGTTCATCCGCTGTACCCTACCTAGCCTTGACTACCACAACAGCTGTACGAGCACTGCCCACGAAGCCTAAGGTTAAAATATGCACAAATTGTAAAAAAAATCAAAGACAAGTACAAAAGGAGGATTGACGAGAAACCTGCCTGTCAGGCCTGTTGGTCCTACTTAAGAAATAGAAAAATACCAAGGCCTGAAAAACTTTGGTAGACAACACACTAAGAGAGAATGAAAAAACATAACATAACTACTACTTCCTTCGACCTTACTTTCTTTTTTTATGTTCCTTACTTTCTTAGGTACTTCCTTCGAATCGTTACTTTATCTTTTTATGTATGTTGTTTCTTTTGTTTGATAATCTTCCAAATGGAGTCATTATTTTGATGTATTGTTTTTTCATCCTTTTTCAACATCCTTCCATTCCAAGTTTTTAATAATTAAAACAATTATTGGACATATTCTTAAAAAAAAAAAAAAAAAAAAAAAAAAAAAAACTACAATAAAATCAAATATAAAGTTTACAAACAGTCAGCTGATCATATGATAATTTTTAACATTCAAATTAATGGCAAAATATAATTGTCTATTACTTACAGCACATTTGTCTTTGTTTGTGAGAGGCAAAACAGATATGTCTGCTCCAGAATCCACGAGAAACTTACGACCACAGGGTAAGTTAGTTACAAATAAGCGACGAGATTGAAAGCCCCTGTCATCCTGAGCCGCATTTAGTGACGGGGCAGGAAGTTTTCCTGTTGTGCATTCTTTTTTGGTGTGAACAAACAAGGTTGAACACATTTTTTAGCATTTTCACCAAATTTGTTATGATACCAGCAAATTTCACCTTGATCATTTCTCTCTTTAGGATAGTAATTGTTGTTATGTTTGACTGGAAAGTTGCGTTTACTTAACTTAAGAAGTCCATCAATAGACTGAGTTAGTTCGCTGACTTGTTTTTCTAAGTTGGCAATCCGATCACTAGATTGTGCAACATCTCCTTGAGCACAAACGTAGTTGTCGACAGCTGATAGTTCAGCTATTTGGTCACCTAATTTAGCTAAGTCATCAAGAGAATTGGTTTGAGAAGCAGCTAGAGCAGTACGAATGTGACTAGGTAGACGTTGTAGAAAAATAACTTTCAAAAAACTGTCAGTTACCTGTGTGCCTGCTAAGGTTCTCATTTCACGAAGAAGAGTTGTCGGCTTCTTATCTCCGAGAAAAACTTCTATTGTCAGTTGTTTTACTTTGGCATTTTCTGAAATTTCGTATTCTGAGCAGAGCCTTTCTTTTAAGTCAGAGTAGGGAGTTTGAGACAAAGGTTTGGTAATAAAATCTGAAAGGTGACTTGCAACTTCATTGTCCAGTGAGCTCATTACATAATTGTATTTAGTTCTTTCCTTTGAAATTCCATGGAGAGAAAACTGACATTCAATTTGATGAAACCAAAGTGAAACATTTTTTGTCCAAAATGGTGGAATTTTCACTTGAATTGGTGAGATTTGTGAAGCCTCTGGTGTACTAGGAGTTGGAGTAGAATCTTGATTATTCATTATGGTCCAATTTAATTAATGACAATAAGAAGTACAGTAAGGGGTCACCAAATAAGGCTTGTGCCTAATATAAATATACTAACACAAAATAAGTTAATTAAAAGAAGAGATTATAACATTGAAACACTTTTGTATTAAGAAAAAAACTACAATAAAATCAAATATAAAGTTTACAAACAGTCAGCTGATCATATGATAATTTTTAACATTCAAAGTATAGTTGAGACAGTAATTAGCAGATTCAAATTAATGGCAAAGCCATGTAGCCACAATAATACATATTTTAAACATCTGTACAATGTATTCCATACATAAAATGCTAATAACAAATTATTTTATACAATCCAACACACTGTTGCTGAATGGATCCCTGAATTTTGTTTCATCAATATTTATGATGGGTCAGAATCAATTGACTCCATGTTAAGCGTACCATCTGTCCTATTGCATTTGTTAAAAAATGCATTATTTGTGTCGTTGAAGTATCCATTTTCTCAATGTATGGTGATTTTTAATTAAAGTATTCGGTTTTTTTAAATTTTACGTTTTGTTTTGTAAAGTTTATTTAATTTATCTTAACTTTCCCCTATTATTAGTTAGCTTTATTTATTGGTAATTAAATTAGAAGTCATTTGGTTCTAGAACCGCTTTAAGTAGGCATCGAACTAACAATCTTCAGCTTTGAAGTCGGGCATTATAATCAGCTGGCTACCTAAACCAAAATATAATACATATTTTACAACATCTGTACAATGTATTCTATACATAAAATGCTAATAACAAACTATTTTATACAATCCAACACACTGTTGCTGAATGGATTCCTGAATTTTGTTTCATCAATATTTATGATGGGTCAGAATCAATTGACTCCATGTTAAGCGTACCATCTGTCCTATTGCATTTGTTAAAAAATGCAATATTTGTGTCATTGAAGTATCCATTTTCTCAATGTATGATGATTTTTAATTAAAGTATTCGGTTTAGCAGTACCGTATGGTATAAATGTATTATTTAAAATATCTGTATTCAATGTTTCCACATGGTACATTCATTTATGTTTTCTTTACCTATTATATTATACAGTTGTTAGGCTAAATTAACGTCCAAAAATAAAATAAAATGCACAAGAAACTAGATAAATAATCAAATAAAACTAAATGAGAACACATATTTCATATAGTAAGAATAATTTTCTATCGAATAATTTGTATACTATTTGATTATGCCAATGTTTGTTTTAATTATTTAGAAGTAAATGTAAAAAAATCAAGTTCGATCAGGTTTCATATAAGAATAAATGTGTAATGTTGAGCTTTCATATTAAAATCCAGTTATAATATCGTAGAGATAATTGTGTAATAAACAATAATTCACAATTTTTAGATAGAGTAATTAAAAGCGATCATGCGAGTGAAAGAAGCACTTTGTTGAATAATTTGAACTTTTCGGACTAGAACTGGGTTATTTTCAAATGAATAAATATTGATTCCAGTTATCAAACAGAAGCAGTGATGTTGTTATCAGCTTCAATACACAATAGATTAAAGCCGCGTAAACAAAAGCCATTGACTGTTTAAAACACACTTTGTTAAGTAATTTAACTGTTTTGACAGAATCTGTGTAGGGTTAGCTTATACCTGGACATTCAAGAATATTAGTACTGAGTAGTATTGGATTGGTGTGCTCTACCGTAGTATAGCAAGAGTGGCAAGAAGAAGTAAAAAATCCAAAAAAGGTTCAGATTAAATTGGTTGTAAAGTCATTGTTAGTAAATTAAATATTTTTTTACAACTCAAAATTATGTTTGTACTTAAAAATAGGCAAGGTTACGCATTTTATTCAGTCGCGGATATTTATATTTGAAACGTTAAGCCAAGTAAATACGAGAGATATGATATATTATAAAAATTATAAATGGTTTATTTTGTAACATTTTGATACATCAAAAGTAAAAGTAATCCACAATACAATTAATGACTCCGCCACCGATTTCCTAGACTCTGAAGTAACTATTAGTATAACTCAGTAACGTCAGTTCAAACCAACTTTGCTACCTAGAATAGTCTTATTGTAGCAAAACTGCTGAACACTTATTTGCATTTAGTGGACAAATTGGTTCTCGTTATAAATACTGTATCAATAATTTACTAATAGAGGCTTGAAGAAATTTGGATAAAATGAAATGCACCCGAATAAAACTACACATGGTAGAAGGATACAGTAAAGGTATGATAACGAAAAAGCGCAATTAACAGAGTCGCCACTCAATGTACAATTTTTAACAACGAAATAATTTACTCCCAAAACAAAAGTTAAAGCAAAGAAAAAAACCTTTTTTATGCCAGTTTTTTTTTCTTCAAAAAAACACACTTGTTTGTAATTTTTTTTCAGTAGTATAATTTATTTTACTAAGCCTTTTCGTCGCAACCGCAGACTATGAGACAGAATTTTCACGTGCTTAATATTGGATCTTAGATTAAACTTCGAGGTAACTTTTACAAAAAAAAACCAGATCGAATCATACCACTATTTTGGACAAAGTTTTGTACTATGGAAAATATTTTACAGTTTGAAGGAAAACTGTTGTAATCGTTTGCTCTTATTTTTATGTTGAGACGGTTGGCCTGTTCCCTTAGCTCTTTAAGTGTAGTGTTTTCCTCAATTAGACCAAATTGTTTAGACACATTCAAGGTTTCTTCGTTTATTGGGGCCATGCCAGCTTTATAAGGGACCTAGCTGGTACAGTCGTTTTATGTTTTCGGAAACCTTGAAATTGTGCATGCTGGGCTCCTCCTTGGCTTTGAGTATAGCTATCTGGTCAGGTTAGGGAACTTGGCTATCGTCAGTTCTGTGGATATTTAACTAAGTATCGCAGCGTAAGGGGAGTGGTCACTCCAGGAGTTGTTAAAGGAGATAGCCTCTTCTGCAAGAGTCTGAATGCTAATCAAGGGGCTTTGAGATTCGATGATCCCCTAGATGAGCTGGAGGGATCACATCCTGTGGAACTCCCATGTCATCACTTTCCTTCCTCAGTCACAGATTTCCTTCCTTGTTGATGTGGTGGGTAGGTCCCCCGACACCTTCATCCCCACGAATAGGTTTATTTGGGTTCTTTTTATGGGACTTTGATATCAGCCCATGAATAACTAACAAGCTTGATCAAGCCGGTTAATCGTGCTCTTCCATCTGAATATTCATTATATAAAATTGCCTATCTTTAATAGAGTAAGAAGAAATTACCATCAGAAAATTTGTTTTACATTTATTTCTTAATAAAAGTTTAAAAGTATTTTAGAAAAAAAAATAATAATCTTTTTAATTTTTTAGAAGTAAACGTAAAAACCCAAGTTCGATCAGGTTTTTATAAGAATAAAAATGTTTTGCTTTCATTTTTAATCCAGTTATCATATCGTAGCGATAATTGTGGTACCAAAAATAATTTACAAGATTTTAGATATCGAAAAAAATAATTTTTATTCGTTATTCGTATGTGTATTAACAATAATTTACAAGATTTTAGATATGGAATAAATTATTCTTCATTCATTATTCGTATTTACATTAATATATTTAATAGAGTCAAATCTTATAACTAATGGCCTTAATCAAAATATGATATGATAGTTACAAATAAAACTGTTTTTATTTGCTGTAAAACACTAATACAAATTTTTATTTTACAGTCAATAGGTATTATATGAGTAAATAAAAGCCATCATCAATGTACAAGAATAATTTGAACTTTTCGGTCTAGAACTGGGTTATTGTCAAATGAATAAATATTGATTCCAGTTATCAAACAGAAGCAGTGATGTTGTTATCAGCTCCAATACACAATAGATTGAAGCCGCGTAAACAAAAGCCATTGACTGTTTAAAACACACTTTGTGAGTAATTGAATTGTTTTGACAGAATCTGTGTAGGGTTAGCATATTCCAGGACATTCAAGAATATTAGTACCTACTGAATAGTATTGGACATTGTGCTCTACCAAAATATAGCAAGAGTGGCAAATTAGAATAAATCATCCGGAAACGTATCAGATTAAATTAATTATCAAGTTTATATATTGTATTAAACATAACTTTTCTTTGGCCTCAACTTAAAATATATATTTTTAATTCAATGTTGTAGCCTCCGATATTGCTGAGTTAAAAGATATCAAGGTTACTGCTGAGTTAAAAGATATCAAGGTTACGTACCTTATTCAGTCCGGGAAATTCATTTTACTATGCAGAGATAAGAGCTATGGAATGTTATAAAATTACATTTAAATAGTTTATTCTGCAACATTTCGATACCACAAAAGTTAAAAGTAATCCAAAATATAATTAATGACTCCGCCACCGATTTCCTCAACTCTGAAGTAACTATTAGAATAACTCGGTTACGTCAGCTCAAACCAACTTTGCTGCTGAGAATATTCTTGATTGTAGCACAACTGCTGGCAACTTATTTGCATTTAGTGGACAAATTGGTTCTCGTTATCAATAAATTTGTTTTACAATTCAGTCCTTAAACAAATGTTTATAAAATTAACTGTATCCGAGTAAAAAGGTATACAAGTATATGAGAAAGATATAGGAAATTAGGTACAGACAGCGCAAGGTAATACAAAGTTGCCAGTCATTACAAATCCTTGGCCACAAAATTATTGGTTACGAAATAATAGTTGTGATGTCATATGAAACACTTGCAGATATTCAATATATGTTGAAATAGTGATAGGTAAATAAAAGCTTTTCCCAATTGTAGCCAATAATATTGATCAATTTACTGCCAAAACAACAAATGAAACAAAAAACAAATTAATTTGTATTGCCTTTTATTTCAGAAGAGTTTTTTTGTTTGCTGCGAATTACTGCCTGGATACAAAATGTCGTAATCATTTGGGTAGACTTGTTAAAATATCAATATAAGTAGAGCAACATACCTACAACACATGTTATGGCATGGATTTTGACTGATAAGTAGATGACTTAGACCGATACCCAACTGTTGCTCTTGAAACTTTCTTATCTTAAGTCTCTCACGTACTATGTATCTCTAAATGCAATTGAATGAAAATTTACAATTGTATTTTAATTTACCACATTGGTTGAACAGGATTTTAATGCTTTGTAAATATGTATGCAATTCCTCTTTTGTTGTCATTAAGTGCGCTTTTTTACGTTTGTGAAGTACATCTGTGTCTTACCGTAGGATTTTTAAAAGTTGTATTCTTTATGTATTATTTATTTAGCTAATTTCCTTTTTTGTTTAATATATGGTTTAGGAGGGTGTTCCTTAAAAATAACTTCTGGAAGGAGTGGCCGGTTTGTCATATAATGAACGTGATACGTTCGAGCTATTAACGTTATTGACGATTTCAGCAAAATCCATTTCTGCAAAATTTTATTTTGAATATGTTTAGCTAAACTGTATGGAGTTCAAAATATTCTACAGCATTATATTAAATAATAACTTTTTGATCAAAGTTAATTATTCGTGTATTATTATAGAAATTATATGGTTCGTTACAGAAAGAAAACTAATGAAAACACCGAGTAAAAATTGTAGTGACTTTTCTGTCCGTATTACCTACTTATCATCCCCTGCAGCTTCTATCAACAGGAATGAAGCTTCTCGTGTTAATGGATGTGGTCCAGCCTACATTACTGCAAACCCTTCCAGGATCCATTACACGAGATGATTTACATTGCATTACACAAGTTTGGACATTATTTACATGTCACTGACGTAAATAAACATATTAGACGTTATTAGATTTGTTTGAGATTAAACTGTTATACAAAACATATAAGTATTATATGAAGTGAGTTAAGTATTCGGGTGGGGAAGAGAAAAGAAATTGCTTTTGTGTATCCTACTAGTAGAACTGGATACTTTCCCAGAAAGATTCAAGCAAAGAACCTACAGGGTTGGGCAAAAGTATGGACACATGAATGCTTCCGTTACTACCGTGCATTCTAGGCTATATTAATTGAACCTAATTGGCTTGGAGCAACACTGGTTAAAATCTCCTCTAAGCAATATTGTTTTTCCGCCCATTGGAACTTTTCCTAGTATTTACCTATTGAACAAACAAATACCTGGATAAACCCATTTCATCTTTATTCCCAAGTTGTTTTCTAAAAGTGGCCATTGAGGTCATTCCGTTTTATACAAAATATTGATTAAACACAATAGATCTCATATATTAATGTTCGAAGATTTTCAAAAAAGGTGTAGAATTAATCTTGAATATGTTTTGAAATCAAAACAAAGCAGACGTTTTCCATTTAATTTTTAATCGTTTATTATTTAGTCAATATTTCATGTTAAACATTCCTTTAACACAACAACATCCTTCAAATTAGAAGAAAAACTTCATTGTTGTTTCAGCCATTCTAAGTTTAATTAACAACAATTGGTTAATCAAGTTTAAGTTTTCTTAACAATTGGACACCCTTGTATTGTAATCCTATTTTATGAATTGGTTGAAATGGCAACCTTACAAAGTATGTATTTTAAGCCAAGTATGAATGGAGGTGACGTTTTTTGTGTAAAAATAAGGCAAAGTTAGTCGGGGAACCCTTATTTTTGCCTTATTTTTACACCAAAAAAGTTTTATTTCAGTTATCTTTTGTCCGATCTTTTTGATCTTGGTATTGTTTGATAGTGAATTAAAAATGCTAAAAAAAGTATTCTTGACATTTTTTCATAGAATTTAGACGTTTTTGAGTTATTTAAGTTAGAAACATTCAAACGGCCGCCATTTTGAAATTTACAATCGGAACAACTTTATTATTTTTTCTATTATAGGTCTTGTGTATTTTAACATGTTTACCAAACTTCATAATCATCGGATAAAAAACTTCACAGATAAAAATATTTTTGTATAAAAAACGGCGGATATCTGGGTTAATATGCATTTTCGGACATATCTTCCCATAAACCTTTTTCTTCCTTTTAGTATGGGGATTAATTTCCCAAAGTCCTGAAACGTTTTTTATGGACACCCTGTATATATACAGGGTGTCACAAAAAAGTGTGATGAGCTATACAGGACCTAATTCTACATGCAAAAATAAGTCAAAAATGAAGAATAAAATTTTTTGGATTTCGGCTTAGTTTAGCCGTAATCCGCCATTTTGTTTTTTGGGGAAAATATTTATTATTTCAAAATGCCTTTGAGATATTTTTACGAAACTTGGCAAAATTGTTAACACTAATTCATTTCCATTGTTTTTGTGTTGATTTTCTTGTTGTATGGCTGAGAGAAATCGTACTCCCTTTGATTTTTCTGAAGGTGAAAGAGAATTAGTTTCTGGGTTTAATATTGAATATGGTGGCGGTGGGTTTGCCCTTCTTTTT
The DNA here is from genome assembly GCF_028750875.1 of Macrosteles quadrilineatus. NCBI lineage: Eukaryota > Metazoa > Arthropoda > Insecta > Hemiptera > Cicadellidae > Macrosteles > Macrosteles quadrilineatus. Next base: position 99,822,917 of record NW_026542595.1, read on the forward strand.
ATTTCAGAGTACTCAAGAATTATTTTTATTTGTCTAATTACTGTTATTATACTATAGTAAGTAACATTTAAAAAAAAAATTATTATTTCAACTTTCCTTTTATTTTAGCTTCTTTATTTATGAACCGATTTTATTCATTTTTGTTTTGTTGGATTTGTCATAATACATAGTAAAACTTTTGTGCGTTACAAAATTTTGATTTAGGTACCGGTTTTCATGAAATTTGGCATTACAAAATTCAAACGGCCGCCATTTTTAAATTTGGAAAGTTAAAACAATAATTTTATTTATAAATGTTACTTACTATAGTGTGAACAATTTTGCCAAGTTTCGTAAAAATATCTCAAAGGGATTTTGAAATAATAAATATTTTCCCCAAAAAACAAAATGGCGGATTACGGCTAAACTAAGCCGAAATCCAAAAGAATTTATTCTTCATTTTTGACTTATTTTTGCATGTAGAATTAGGTCCTGTATAGCCCATCACACTTTTTTGTGACACCCTGTATATAGCTATCCCTGTCATTGCAGAAGAATTTCCAAATGTCCACCATTCACCACACATTTAAAGTCTTTTCCTGAACTCTTTGATAGTAGCTTTCTGATTGAGTTCATTACTTCATGCTGTTAAAATCCTACCTCATAAATCTTCAACATTTTGAACCGTAGTAGAGTACACTTTCTGTTTAACGTACCCCCACTACTCAAAGAGGTGTGAGGTCGGAGACCGTGGGGGCAAGGAATTGTCCCCCCTCTTCCAATCCACATGTTAAAAGTATCATTGATATGATTTCGGACCTCGACATTGAAGTGTGGGGGTGCGCCATCAGCTTGTAAGACGACACGCTGACACAACTCCAACGGCAAGTCTTCAAGGAGCAATGGTAATGCGTCTGTTAGGAATTCCAAGTACTGGACACCATTTAAGGATGTTGGTAGGTCAAGATAAGCTCCAATAAGCAGTTTTCCAATGAGTCCAATCCACTCATTTCCTTTAAATCCTACTTGATGGGAAGACTCGTAAACAAGGTGAGGATTTTCGGTAGCATAGTTATGCTCGTTGTGTGTGTTAAACACTCCTTCTAGGGGAAATGTTGACTCATCAGTCCACAGAATGGTTTTGAGAAAATCACGATGATCTAATTGAAGAATCCGATGGCAGAATTGATCTCTTAGAGGAGGATCTCTAGGTTTTAGGGCCTGCACTCGAATAAAATGGTAAGGATGCTGAAGCTTTTCCTTACGTAATAGCCTACTTACATATGATTGGGAAACCCCCAACACACGAGAAACTGCTTTTGTACTTGTTCTTGGGTCTCTTGCAAAGTGATCAATAATAGCTTCATTAACTCCTACATCTTGCATAAAGTTCCCTCTTAACGATTATTGATAGGAAATCTCCCACTTTCATGCAAACAGCGATGCACGTTAGCAAAGGTTCGTGCATTCGTAAGCCTTTTGTTTGGATACCGGAGACTGTATTCACGACGGCTCTCTGTTGCATTATAATCACAAAACCCGTAAACCGCTAAAATATCAACATATTCTTCATTACTAAAACAACATGGTAACTAAAAATTAACGGTATTAACAGCATCAGTTAATGTTTAGTGCGCAGAATGAAAATAAAGCAAATAAACAAGCACAATACATTAACAATCGAATCATTAGCTGATCATAAAAAAACCTTGTTTTAACAGGTTTAACGACCAACCAGCTGATTTGGCTAGTAAAATTACAGACATACAGATTATGGGTTTGGTGTGCAATAAGGCCAAAAACCCCAATGCTGTACCCTTACAAGGTCTTTAAGGAATAACTGGATTTTTTCCCCACATAACCTCCTGATGTTCATATGTCATTTTTAAGATATATAAACAAGGAAGTTTTTCATTTAACTGAATATTGGTTTCTTTAGCCATAAATTTTAAAATGAAACTTAGATAAAAATAAATGTTACATTTTATGCTATTTTTAGATAAATGTATAAATGGTGCTTACTTAGGCATTGTTTTGAATTTGTCTTTAATTTAACACTTTCAACTTATACCAGTTGTTGTTATATCTTTCATGCGTGGGTTTGGTTACTACCAACAAATTATCAGTAAAAAGTCGTGTTATTAAAAAAAATCAGAAATTACCCTATAAAAGCTAAACGGCAAGAGTCAGACCAGGGTTAATGGTCATTTTTTTGTTCCTTTTGATAAGTAGAATAAGTTGTTAAAATTAAAGCATTCCGTAGCGACTCACTCTGTATATGCGTTGCAAGGTAAGGTTTAAAGGATTCTAATGTGCAGAAAATGTGATCCATCAGCCCATAAAAAAAATATAAATAAATATAAACAATAATAAATAAAATAAAATATTAAAGCTGAGTTCACATACTAAGACAGTAAGTTTGCCTTACGGCTAAATATAATAATTTACAATGAAACTCTATTTGTTGTAAATAATTTTAATTTACCAGTAATGATACAGAAAGAAATGGCACCAGACTCATTCATTGGAGGTGTTATCGAAGATACTTACATTCTTTACGGAGTCATGAAAATCCTTACAGTCTTTGCAATCAGACCTTTATACTGCAAATGAGTGCAAATAATTGACACCAAACTGTTTATTCAGTTTGATATTTGATCGTATTAATATGGAAATAATATATCACACACATCCATATATACAGTTTGTAAATTAAGTATGGAAACAAATCTGTATTTTTAAAACCGAAATAGATAGAAATATTCTATTTGTGGCAATAATAGTTAACAAAGATTCCGCAATTTTTCACATGAAAAATATTTTTTTACCCCCCTAACAGGGTAGGTGGTAGGGGGTGACTTATTTTTTTCAAATAGCAACCCCTATTGAGTGACCCCTCATTTTGAAGGGTTTGTCAAAAGAAACACAATGACGCAAATCCGAGGTGAATATCTCACTCCTAGCCCAAATGGCGGATATTCCAAAATTTGATTTATTGTACGTGAAAAGCACCAATTTCACAAATAATGGAAAGAAATCTGTATTTTTAAAACCGAAATAGATAGAAATATTCTGTTTGTGGAATTGATTGTTGACATAGGTTCCGCAATTTTTTTAATTAACAATATTTTTTCAACCCCTTTAACAGGGTAGGGGGTAGGAGTGACTTATTTTTTTCAACAACAACCCCTATTGAGTGACCCCTCATTTTGAAGGGTTTGTTAAAAGAAAAAGAATGACGCAAACCCGAGGTAGATATTTCACCCCTAGCCTAAATGGTGGGTAATGAAAAATTTAATTTTTGTAAAAAAAAGCCCATTTTGGAATATCCGCCATGTTAGCTAGGAGTGAGATATTCACCTCGGATTTGCGTCATTGTGTTTCTTTTGACAAACCCTTCAAAATGAGGGGTCACTCAATAGGGGTTGCTATTTGAAAAAAATAAGCCACCCCCTACCACCTACCCTGTTAGGGGGGTAAAAAAATATTTTTCATGTGAAAAATTGCGGAATCTTTGTTAACTATTATTGCCACAAATAGAATATTTCTATCTATTTCGGTTTTAAAAATACAGATTTGTTTCCATACTTAATTTACACACTGTATATATATTTTAGAAGACGAATAAAGATCACCAATTATGTTTTACAGTTTCGACATTTAAAGAGTATTTCGATTAATCCATTTATCTCTCGCAGCCGTTGGATTTGTTATCAGACATACAGGATCACTGCAATCCATACAAACAATAACTATCATCCATACCACATTCTCCATTGTGAAGTTCAAACAATCGGCGTCCAAACGAGTTATCCGATTAGCTTTTATGCAAGATAAGAGAAACTATTGTTCAAATATTGTTTTCAATTCAATAAGATTTCATATCAAATACGACAGATAGGATATTTAAATTTGAAACGTATTGCTGACATTATACAGGGTGATTTGTACTCAGTGTGACAAAATTGTTTTTATGTAAGTACAAAGTAAATGAAGTGTGATGATGCATATCAAATGTTCCAAGTCTCAAAATTAGCGTCCCAAAAAAATTATTTTATGTTTTTCAAAAATAACCATGCTTTTAAACTTAATGCAGCGATTTCTCAATTACCTGTATATGGATTTGAGTAGATAATGTAATTTTCGTGTTCCACATTAAATTTTGAACAAGAATAATGGAAAATTACGGAGGATCAGTTGTAAAAAATCCATTGTAAAAAGATTCAAAGAAAAAAATTAAGATATTTGATAAAAATTTAAAAAAACAATGGTCTATTGAATTTTTTACACCCTGTATACAGGAAAGTGTCGGAATATGTTAAAAACTGCGCCATTTTATACGCTTTCCAACCATATGCTTCACTATTGAGGTTTAGATATTTTTTTGTTTGTTTTAGTGGTTTGAATACCAGAAAACAGGGAACTTTTTTACTGTTTTTACTGTTCAAGCTGAATCAAAAATACAACTTTTGCTTAATACATGCTGACTTTCTATGTTTTAAATGTAAAGACACCATGCTTTGTAGTCTTCAAACCATTAAAGCGTACATAAGCAGACATAAACCTCAATAGTGTAGCATATCGTTGGAAAGCTTATAAAATGGCGCAGTTTTTAACATATTCCGACACTTTATTTTATACAGGGTGTGAAAAATGCAATAGACCATTGTTTTTAAAATTTTTATCAATATCTTAATTTTTATCTTTGAATCTATTTACAATGGAGTTTTTACAACTGATCCTCCGTAATTTTCCATTATTCTTGTTCAAAATGTAATGTAGAACACGAAAATGACATTATCTACTCAAATCCATATACAGGTAATTGAGAAATCGCTGTATTTGGTTTAAAAACATGGTTATTTTTTAAAAAAACACAAAATAATTTTTTGGGAAGCTAATTTTTAGACTTGGAAAATTTGATATGCATCATCACACTTCATTTACTTTATACTTACACCAAAAAAATTTTGTCACACTGAGTACAAATCACCCTGTATAACCTTCATAACATTGCTTATTTTTACTACAGTTAAAACATTATAACATTATATACATTTATTTATCGTTAGGTTTCCATTGTTGTTGGGATGAAAACAATGTATAATAAAATGTAAAAGAATCACTCTACTATCTCGTCCAATCCTGAACCGTTATTAAACAACAAAATAGATTACAGTGGAAATTATCAGTAAACAGAATATTCCTCCGATGTAAAAATATAAAAACATATTATGTAAAATGTAATATGATTGACTACATCAATATATTCTGTCCCAGTCACAAAACAGCTTCTACACACACCTGGTGCCTGCCAATCATGTAAAAGCATTTGAAAGATACATATGGGAAGTCTTTTTCCGATAAAAGTGTTCTTCGGCAAAAAACAAATTGTAAGTGCATTTTGAACTTAAATAGAAAGGTGGTACTAAAATAACCATTAATATTTAATTGAGATTTGCGGTTTTTTAACAAAGATTACATAATATAAGGAAACATTTTATTACTTACAGCATGGAATAAAAATACAGTGTGGCTGAAAAGTAGCTTGCATCCCCACTTAACATTTCAACCATTTGAGATATTTGAAATCGGTTTGCGGTCCGCCTAAGATATGAGGAGCTACAATAATTATGGACAATTTTGAAAATTTTGCCCTTAGGGGTAGCGGGGGTAGGGGGTAGCTCAAAACTATTTGAGATATTTGAAATCGGTTTGAGGAAACTTGTTTGGAAATGAAGGGCTCCAATAATTAAGGTCAGTTTTGAAAATTTTGCCCTTAGGGGTGGTGGTGGTCATTTTCAAACAGCAAGTATAGTAAAGTTTGGTATCATTTTGTAGGTCTTGACGAAACATAACAAATAACGAACTGCCATTTTGTTATTAATGGTCCAATTTCTATTTTCTTTATGTTAATTCTTATGTTTCGTGAAGACCTACAAAATTATACCAAACTTGACTATACTTGCTTTTTGAAAATTTTGAGCTACCACCACCACCCCAAAGTGCAAAATTTTCGAAACTCACCATAATTATTGTAGCCCAAACTTGTTTGGAAATGAAGGGCTACAATAATTAAGGTCAGTTTTGAAAATTTTGCCCTTAGGGGTGGTGGTGGTCATTTTCAAACAGCAAGTATAGTAAAGTTTGGTATCATTTTGTAGGTCTTGACGAAACATAACAAATAACGAACTGCCATTTCGTTATTAATGGTCCAATTTCTATTTTCTTTATGTTAATTCTTATGTTTCGTGAAGACCTACAAAATTATACCAAACTTGACTATACTTGGTTTTTGAAAATTTTGAGCTACCACCACCACCCCAAAGTGCAAAATTTTCGAAACTCACCATAATTATTGTAGCCCTTTATTTCCAAACAAGTTGCCGCAAACCGATTTCAAATATCTCAAATAGTTAAAAAGTTAAAGAGGGTGCAAGTACATTTTTTGCCACCCTCATGGTTATTTGGATTTGAAACGTTTTAGGGCGCCATTTTGTTATTAGTGAGCCAATTTTGGTTTTCTTTATGTCAATGTTTATGTTTCGTCAAGACCGGTAAAATGATACCAAACTCGACTATACTTGTCATTTGAACATTTTGAGCTACCCCCTACCCCCGCTACCCCTAAGGGCAAACATTTCAAAATTGGCCATAATTATTGTTGCTCCTCATATCTAAGAAGGGTCCCGCAAACTGATTTCAAATATCTCAAATGGTTCAAAAGTTAAGTGGGGGTGAAGTTACTATTCAGCCAGCCTGTATATAAGTACATTAAACATTTTTAGTCGAGTTTTCGACCACTGGACGTCCTCTAGTAATTATTATTAAACAAACTGTTTGTTTATTTAAATAGTTCATATTTATATGAGAGTGAGTTTAAGACGACTCTTCACAATCCTAGAATCTAAGAGGGAATTTAAAATTAATTAGCATTTAAAAACAAACCAGTGTTAAGCTGGTGACAGTACTTCAGGTATTCTAGCTTTTTATGGTTAGTTATAAACGGTACAATCTATTTTTCTAGTACGGTTTACAAAGACAAACATTTAGGTATAAAAATTGAACACAAGTACTTCGTATATTTTAATAAATATTCGTCAACAACTAGTCAGCGGTGGCGGAGTAACGTCTGTACATATACAAGGTGAAGCTATCTACACAGGGTTTCTGGCAGCTACAGCACATGGGACGAGGTCTACAACTGGAGGAACTGAGCGTCCGGCATGTTTCTCCACTGGTTAGCTGCAACACAATTGCATATTATACATTATAGGAGCTGAACCTATCTACACAGGACTACTGGCAGCTTCAGCACACAACACGAGGTCTACAACTGGAGGAACTGAGCGTCCGGCATGTTTCTCCACTGGTTAGCTGCAACACAATTGCATATTATACATTATAGGAGCTGAACCTATCTACACAGGACTACTGGCAGCTTCAGCACACAACACGAGGTCTACAACTGGAGGAACTGAGCGTCCGGCATGTTTCTCCACTGGTTAGCTGCAACACAATTACATATTATACATTATAGGAGCTGAACCTATCTACACAGGACTACTGGCAGCTTCAGCACACAACACGAGGTCTACAACTGGAGGAACTGAGCGTCCGGCATGTTTCTCCACTGGTTAGCTGCAACACAATTGCATATTATACATTATAGGAGCTGAACCTATCTACACAGGACTACTGGCAGCTTCAGCACACAACACGAGGTCTACAACTGGAGGAACTGAGCGTCCGGCATGTTTCTCCACTGGTTAGCTGCAACACAATTGCATATTATACATTATAGGAGCTGAACCTATCTACACAGGACTACTGGCAGCTTCAGCACACAACACGAGGTCTACAACTGGAGGAACTGAGCGTCCGGCATGTTTCTCCACTGGTTAGCTGCAACACAATTGCATATTATACATTATAGGAGCTGAACCTATCTACACAGGACTACTGACAGCTTCAGCACACAATACGAGGTCTACAACTGGAGGAACTGAGCGTCCGGCATGTTTCACTGCATTGTAACTACAAAATGAATATAAAATAAAATAAATTAATAAATCTTAGTAAAGAGCTACACTTGCGGTATGTTTATACTCACCTTTCATGATAAGTTTTATTTTTTCAATACAGTTAAATATAGCAGATTCTTATTTTTCTTCCAAGGTTTAGTGATTATGAATCTTGAGTTCATATAATAAGTCACATAGCGTGTCTTAGAAATAAGGGAAAGTGAGGCTACATCAGACTATGTAAATTGCTAGTTAACAAGTTAAAAATCTTCGCTTCCCTACTCCACGCATTATTATATTTGATGATTAATCTTTTTTAACCGTTACTTATGTCTTAATAGGTTAAACTACAGTAACACGTTTTATTATTTTTATTACTATTTATTTTTCAAAGATTTTTCAAATACCTTTTATACTACCTATGATTTTTCAACTACAAAGAAAATTGATAAATTGATAAATTTCAAAGATTTTTCAAATACCTTTTATACTACCTATGATTTTTCAACTACAAAGAAAATTGATAAATTACTTGTTAAAATTTCACGATTTTTACTACATCCTTTTGCGTACTCTATATTATTGTTCGCCATCGCAAAATATTTTAAAGCGCAATCATTGGAAATGTTGTTATTTTGTTTTATTTTAAAATGGTTTGTTGAATATTATATTTTAAAAGTTTACATTTACATTTAAGTTATGAAGTTTATAATGAAGGAAGAGTTCCTCGAGTTACCTTTGTAGTACATTTCCTTCTTCATACTGACTGGACAGCTTTTGCCCTGGAACAAAAAATAAAATCATCAGGGTGTATTTGAATTGATTGTTCATTGTATGTTTTAAACTAGCAGATTACAAATTTCTTCTACCACCACTTAAGCCTTTACTTGAAAGTTAGACATAAACATGAACATTTTATCCTATTGTAAGTAGACAAGTCCCTTTGACTAACTGGATGTGCGTTAGCAAGTAAGTAAGCCCATGTCGACTGATAGTTTCTCTGATATTTAAGGATACATTTTACAGCATGTGCCTTACTCTCAAGTTATAACATCAACTGATATCGAAAAAGTTTACTAATAAATTATCCTGTTTGGGTAAACAACTTTGAAGTTGGTAGATAACGAAAAATAAATACTATACAGGGTGATTTGTACTCAGTGTGACAAATTTTTTTTGATGTAAGTACAAAGTAAATGAAGTGTGATGATGCATATCAAATGTTCCAAGTCTCAAAATTAGCGTCCCAAAAAATTATTTTATGTTTTTTAAAAATAACCATGCTTTTAAACTTAATAGAGCGATTTCTCAATTACCGGTATATGGATTTGAGTAGATAATGTCAATTTTAAAAACAATGGTCTATTGCATTTTTCACACCCTGTATACAAGAAAGTGTCGGAATATGTTAAAAACTGCGCCATTTTATAAGCTTTCCAACCATATGCTTCACTATTGAGGTTTAGACATTTTTTTGTTTGTTTTAGTGGTTTGAATACCAGAAAACAGGGAACTTTTTTACTGTTTTTGTTCAAGCTGAATCAAAAATACAACTTTTGCCTAATACATGCCGACTTTCTATGTTTTAAATGTCAAAGACACCATGCTTTGTAGTCTTCAAACCATTAAAGCGTACATAAGCAGACATAAACCTAAATAGTGTAGCATATCGTTGGAAAGCTTATAAAATGGCGCAGTTTTTAAAATATTCCGACACTTTCTTGTATACAGGGTGTGAAAAATGCAATATAGACCATTGTTTTAAAATTTTTATCAAACTTCTTAATTTTTATCTTTGAATCTATTTACAATGGAGTTTTTATAACTGATCCTCCGTCATTTTCTATTATTCTTGTTCAAAATTTAATGTAGAACACGAAAATTACATTATCTACTCAAATCCATTTACAGGTAATTGAGAAATCGCTGTATTAAGTCTAAAAACATGGTTTTTTTTTGAAAAACATAAAATAATTTTTTGGGAAGCTAATTTTTAGACTTGGAACATTTGATATGCATCATCACATTTCATTTACTTTGTACTTACACCAAACAAATTTTGTCACACTGAGTACAAATCACCCTATAAATTAGCACTTACAAGTTTTAAAATTACTTTAAAATTGTCTTCAGGTGATCCATTAGGATAATAACCTTAGAAGGAAAATCTAAATATAAACTATGGTATAAATAGTTGCAATTACCAAGGCATTGTCGACGTTTTGGAAGTCAATGTTGGTACGGACGGTGCGATGATGAAGTGGCTGCAGTGGACGAGCGTTGTTGCCAAGAGGAGCTTTAGGAATATCCTGACTGCCTTGCATCAGCTTCCGCAGGGCGTACATCTGCCCAAGACAAAACCGTCATTGACAACAATCTCAAATACTTATTTAAGTAGCTAACAAGCAGATTTTAAATTGTACCGAAATTTGGGGTGGTTGTAGGTCTAGTGCCCAAACCCCCAGAAAAATTCCAAAAAGTCACGATTTTAAATTTTAACCCCCCCGAAATATCGTATTTCCCCCCATGTTATTCTTATGGAAAATAACATTGAAAAATACTGAATTTCGTGTGCTGATCTTAACGGCTTAGAAACGTGCTAGAGACTTGAAATTTGGTAGTAACGTAGTATGGTATCTTAAATTAACGGGGACATTCGCAAAAGTCCCATTTTTAAATTTTAACCCCCCCAAAAATCCAAAATGGCTGACCTCTGAAAACGACAAAACACGATTTTTTTCAAACGGCTATAGCTCGAAAACGGTAAGAGCTAGAAACGATTTGAGGAAAAATCGTAGGTTCGGAATGAAATTTCCTACAAGACACTATTATGCGTTTTTCGAAAATCGCACTCCTTATCCTTTAAAAAACGCCCTACTTTCAAAATTTGGTAAATCTCTTTCATATTTATACCGGTTTTCGCTATTTTTTTATACTTAAATTATTAATTTTTGCAAATATTATTATTTATTTGTATTCTTCTTTCTTTACCTTACATTTTACTCTCTACATGTTTTTTCGTAACTTTACTCCTTGACCCCCCAAAACTTAATTTTAATGTCAAAATTTGAAAGTTTTTACGAGCCCCATGTTATTCTTATAGAGAACTAGCTGTACCCTTTTTACTAGGCTTTGCCCCGTTTTACTTCATAAGTGAGCTCGTTCGCATGGTTTAATAACGTCCTGGTTGAAGTTCGTTCGCTACGCTCCCTCACCTTTGGGTTGGAGCTCGTTCGCTGCGCTCACTTGCCTTTAGGATAGCTCGTTCGCTACGCTAACTCGCCTCCAGGTTGAAGTTCGTTCGCTACGCTCACTCACCTTTTGATTGCAAATTAGCTGTTGTCATAAATTAAAAAAAAAGTAATAGTGCTGCACCCTGTTGGTAATCCTTGTAACTTGAATGCTATTGAACATCTCATCATACACTCATCTCCATTCATACTTGGCTTAAAATACCTACTTTGTATGGTCGCCATTTCAAAGAAAAGTATTAAAGTATTAACATCATAGAACAGAACCAACTTGTTTAATTGAAACAGCTGTTAAGATTCATTAATTCCATTTAAATATGAGTACTCATAAGGTTATAATAGGAAACTCCAGAGCCACTGGGGCGGAGCCCGAGAGTCCGATCAGAATAAAAACAGCTTAGTTTTTCTATTTAATACCTAAAAAATCAGTGTACCGAATTTTAGCATCCTAGGTAAATGGGAAGTGGGAGAATTAGTGATGATTGAGTGAGTGAGTGAGTCAGTCAGTGAGGGCTTTGCCTTTTATATACAGGGTGTTTTTTTTAAAACTTGCATCTTTATTTATGAAAAAACTGCAATAGATAGAAATATGCTGTTGGCGGGAATCATCTATTGGCGTAGGGGGCACATTTTTCTTTAATTCAACGTAACATTCACATTCCCCCCCTTTCCCCCCTGCCACCAACTTATTTTTTTTAAATAGCAAGGTACCCCTTGTGACATATCAAATAAATGAAACATGAAAAAAGAAAATGTTTGATGAAAAAAAATTGAAAATCTGTTCATAAATTTGTGAGATATTCCCCCCTCCTCCCCCCCCCGGAACTTAATTTTTTTTAAAGCAAGGTACCCCTTGTAACATATCAAATGAAAAAGCATGAAAAAAGAAAATTTTTGGTGAAAAAAAATTTAAAATCGGCTTATGAATTTGTGAGATAATCCCCCCCCCCTTTTCCACTACCCATAACTTGTTTTTAATAGCAAGGTACCCGCCCTTGTGACATATCAAATGAAAAATAATTTCACCAAACATTTTTTTTCATGCTGTTTCATTTGATATGTCACAAGGGGTACCTTGCTATTAAAAAAAATTAAGTTCCGGGGAAGGGGGGGGGGGAAATATCTCGCAAATTTATGAACCGGTTTTTAATTTTTTTTCATCAAACATTTTCTTTTTTATGCTCTTTCATTTTATATGTCACAAGGGGTACCTTGCTATTTAAAAAAATTAAGTTGGGTCAGGGGGGGGAAAGTGGGGGAATGTGAATGTAACGTTGAATTTAAAACAATTGGGCCCCTACGTCAATAGATGATTCCCGCAAACTGCATATTTCTATCTATTGCGGTTTTTACATAAATAAAGATGCAAGTTTAAAAAAAAACACCCTGTATATAGATGACAGTGAAATTTAATGACTTTGTTATGGTCATCTGAATCGTTTAGAAACGTGCTATAACGTGCTAGAGACTTGACATTTGGTTGCAACGTAGTATGGTATCTTAAATTAACGGGGAAATTTGCAAAAGTCCCATTTTCAAATTTTAACCCCCCCCCCCAAAAAAAAAATCAAAAATGGCGGACCTCTGAAAACGACAAAACACGTTTTTTACAAACAGCTATAGCTCGAACACGGTAAGAGATAGAGAAGATTTTAAATCATTTTCACGGTCCCTCTACAATATACTCTTAGGCGTTTTTAAAAAATCGCACTCCTTTACCTAAAAAAAAAACGTCCTACTTCCAAAAATTGTAAAAAAGTTATCGATTTTTTACGTGTTTTTAGCGAATTTCCCTATAGGGAATCAGCTATAACTGTAGGTCTCATGGTAAGACTTAGGCTCGGGACCGATTTACTTTTTCATTTTGATGTCCCCAGAGGCCAAAAACACCATTAGTTCAAGTTTTTATATATGTATATATATATAAATATATACGGTATATATATATATATACAGGGTGAGTTTCTACTAAGTGCGTTAATTTTTACCAACTATTCTACTCACTAAAAGGAACAAAAAAATGCCAGAAAGAATTTTCTAACCCCACCCGTTAAGCTGTAGTGACCAATTTTGTGTATTTTATAAATTACCTGTAGTGGCATCACTAAAACTATCATAGAAGCCAAACCAAAACAGTTACAGCATTATACCTTACACCAATGAAAAGAACGTTAAATTTCCCATAGAATAATTGCAACAACTTTAACATACAACCCTTTTTACCCCGCTTTAAAACTCACATAACATAGACAATGAAGTTTGCTAATAACTTCTTTACAACTTTAAAGTGCCGTTTCACCTATTAACATTAATGAAATGTTTTGTCAAATTGCTTAAAAAACTTTCTCATTATATAACCTTTAAAATGATGTAACCAACAAGGTTATTACTGCATTCACATTTCGAAAAATTAGGTCAAAACTGCGTCAAGGTCAGAACTTTGGTAATCTAAAAAGGGATCCAAATTTAATATCTGTTATTTTCTTTTTACCTGTTGTTAATCAACTGACACGATCAGCTGGGGTTTAAACTTTATTCACAAAACCATATGATTTTGATTGTTGCATTATAACCTTTAAATGATTAACTATTTTCTTATTTTATAATTTTGTTACAAAACTACAGACTCAGTTTAAAAAAATCTAGTTTTAATACAATTTAACAAATAAACAGGGAGGGACATTTAAAAAATAATTGTGTAGGGTCTAGTTTCTGGATTTTCAATCACAATAAATTTTCAAAATGTCCACCATTTGCTCGTATACACGTGCGGATTCTTTTCCGAAAATTTCTCACTGTTGCATTCAGATTTATCTCCTCTTGAAGAAGGACGGAAGCTCTAAAAATTCGATTTCTTAGCTCATCCACTGTTTGAACTGGTGTTCGGTAAACTTCCTGTTTGAGGTAACCCCATACATAGTAGTCCATGGGAGTTAGGTCTGGTGACCGTGGTGGCCAAGCAATTGTTCCTCCCCTTCCAATCCACATTGGGAAAGTATTTCCAAGGTAAGCTCGTACACCATTATCAAAGTGGGGAGGTGCACCATCCGCTTGGTAGACAATTCGCTGACGCACATCCAACGGGACGTCTTCAATGAGCCTTGGTAGAGTATCAGTAAGGAAGTTGAGAAACTGACGGCCATTTAATGAAGGCGGAAGATCAATGTAAGGGCCGATTAACTGGTTTCCAATAAGTCCAGCCCATACATTCACTTTAAACCTCGTTTGGTTTCGACACTGGTGAATCACGTGTGGGTTTTCTGTGGCATAGTGATGTTCATTATGGATGTTGTAAACGCCATCCCGAGTAAACGTAGATTCATCTGTCCACAATATCGTCTTCAGAAAGTCACCCTGATCAAGTCGGCTAACAGAGTGACAAAACTGAAGTCTCTGTAGACCGTCTCAACCTACGACGGTTCAGAGCGGGTTCAAGAGTCTGAACTCTTGTGAAATGGTAGGGATGCAGCTTTTCCTTTCTTAGTAACTTGGAGACGTAAGTTTGAGAAACGCCTAACTCACGAGAAACTGCCCTCGTGCTTGTCCGTGGATCGTCCTCAAACCGCCTCAACACAGCTTCTTCAACACCCACATCTTGTATCACGTTCCCAACTGAACGATGTTTGGTGGGAAATTTACCATTTTCACGCAAACTCCTATGAACACTGATGAATGTTCGTTCATTCGGAAGTCGCCTATTAGGAAACCGACGACTGTATTCACGCCGGCTCTCAGCTGCATTTTGAGAACAGAATCCATAAACTAAAATAATGTCAAGATATTCTTCGTTCGTGAACACTGACATAGCACTTAATTAAACTATTTCCCAAGTATGTGAAGTATGTGTTTTTCATGAAATAGTGATTAATTTGAATGTTTAAAATGCAACAATCAAAACCAGCTGGTTTTGTGAACAAAATTTTATAAACACAGCTGATCACATATCAGTTGATTAACAACAGGTAAAAAGAAAATAATAGATACTGTATTAAATTTGGATCCCTGTTTACTTTACCAAAGTTCTGACCTTGACGCAGTTTTGACCTAATTTTTCTAAATGTGAATGCAGTAATAACCTTGTTGATTACATCATTTTAAAGGTTATAAAATGAGAAAGTTTTTTAAGCAATTTGACAAAACATTACATTAATGTTAATAGGTGAAACGGCACTTTAAAGTTGTTAAGAAGTTATTTGGAAACTTCATTGTTTATGTTGTGTGAGTTTTAACGCGGGTTAAATAGGGTTGTAGGTTAAAGTTGTTGCAATGATTCTATGGGAAATTTAACGTTCTTTTCATTGGTGTAAGGTATAATGCTGTAACTGTTTTGGTTTGGCTTCTATGATAGTTTTAGTAATGCTACTACAGGTAATTTAAAAAATACACAAAATTGGTCACTACAGCTTAACGGGTGGGGTTAGAAAATTCTTTCTGGCATTTTTTTGTTCCTTTTAGTGAGTAGAATAGTTGGTAAAACTTAACGCACTTAGTAGAAACTCACCCTGTATATAGATTTATATATATGTGTGTCCGTGAACACGATAACTTGAGTAATTTTTATCCGATTTTGATGAAATTTGGTTTGAAGATGTAAGGCGGGATAAACTTGAATGAGTTCGCGATCCAGCATGATCGGACCATGGGAACAGGGTTTAATGGGGTAAAAATTGGTTTTTCTCACTTTTGACCCTCAAAACACAACATTTCCCAATTTTTCTCTAAACCTTCTTAAAGAGCTTAAAAAATTAACTATTCAGTATATCAAAGTGTTTTTGTACGGTTATTGGTTACGGAGAAAACTAAAAATTGTAAATTTGAAATTCCTATGTTATTCTTATTGAGAATATTGTAAAATGTTGTAGTTTGCTTTTTTATGGATATCTTTTGATCAAACTTGGCAAATATATTCATTTTATACTAAGCAATAATTATTTTACTTAAAACACACACTTTATTGGTTCCCTTGTAACAGCAAACCTAGGTACTCGTTAAACCTAATGTTATTTAAATAGATCGATTGAAAATCAATTCAGCCAAATGGAAATTCGCTTAGACGGCAGGTTTGCTGCGGCGGGGGTATTTTGATTAATTTCCGGAAATAAAGTTTTAATTTTTTGCTCCTAATTTTTTATGCTGAAAGAAAAACACCCTAATACACACAAATAAACTTTCAACCCTTAAAAAGATTTTAAAAAAATTTAAAAAAATTTAATGGTGGATTTTTGGTAAAGCAGTACACACAAGTCGCTAATGCAGTGTAATGAGTTGGTTCTCGCTCTTATTTTCGCTACCAAATTTCACTCCTATTTGGACTATTATACAGTGTGTAAATTAAGTCTGGCACACATTTTTTATCTTTTTTTCTATAGTAGATAGAAGAAATCAATTTGCGGGACTGATTAATAAGAAATGTTAGGCACATTTTACAAATTTTGAAAATAAAAACTCCCTTAAGGGCAAGGGGGGGTAGGGGGTAACTAAAAATGTTCAAATGATAACCCCCATCTTGTGACCCCTCATTTTAAAGGTAATTGGAAGACAAATCCAAAAATGTGTCTGAAAAATTTTTTTTTGCACCCTATCCAAGATGGCGATTTAAAATGTACTTAGGGTTGAACGGGTAAATTAGGTATGGCACACATTTCTTATCTTTTTTACTCTTTGTAGATTAGAAAGAATTAATTTGCGGGACTGAGTAAGAACAAATGTTTGGCAATTTTTGGCATAGTTTTGAAAAAATTCCCCTTAAGGGTAAGGTGGGGGTGGGGGGTAACCAAAAATTTTCAAATGACAACCCCCATCTTGTGACCCCTCATTTTAAAGGTATTTGGAAGACAAATTTAACGATGTGTCTGAAAAAATTTTAATGTGTTTCAGACTTAATTCACCCGTTCAACCCTAAGTACATTTTAAGCCGCCATATTAGACAGGATGCAAAAAAAAAATTTTCAGACACATCGTTAAATTTGTCTTCCAAATACCTTTAAAACGAGGGATCACAAGATGGGTGTTGTCATTTGAAAATTTTTAGTTACCCCCCACCCCCACCTTACCCTTAAAGGGAATTTTTTTCAAAATTATGAAAAAGTGCCAAACATTTGTTCTTACTCAATCCCGCAAATTAATTCCTTCTATCTACAAAGAGTAAAAAAGATAAGAAAGGTGCGCCATACCTAATTTACCCGTTCAACCCTAAGTACATTTTAAATCGCCATCTTGGATAGGGTGCAAAAAAAAATTTTTCAGACACATCTTTGGATTTGTCTTCCAATGACCTTTAAAATGAGGGGTCACAAGATGGGGGTTGTCATTTGAAAATTTTTAGTTACCCCCTACCCCCCCCCCTTGCCCTTAAGGGAATTTTATTTTCAAAATTTGTAAAAAGTGCCTAACATTTGTTATTAATCAGTCCCGCAAATTGATTTCTTCTATCTACTATAGAAAAAAAGATAAAAAATGTGTGCCAGACTTAATTTACACACTGTATTTCCGATTTTTGCGATCTATACTTGTTATTCGATTAAACTGTGTGTTATGGATCACTATTGTGTTGCTGCTGGGTGCTTTTTAAAAGTGTATTCATTCATTTTTGTGTCATTCATTAGCGTTTTTAGTTGTCTTTAGTTTTGAAAAGAACAATGTCTAGTGCCAATAGTGACGTGGTAATTGTGGATGCAGTAGAAGAAATCGCAACGCTTTTTTTAACAGGAGAACAAGAAGAAGGAGCTCCGAACTGCCCAAAGTCATGTTTGACACTAGAGTGTTGTGGTGAATTCCACGGGAGATCCATCAGGGAGTCCATCAGGGAGATCTTAGGCCCCTATTAACCGTGAGCAACATGTGGCGCAGCTAGAGGAGCCGCCGGTGGAGGCGTCGGTGGCCAACAGCGTTATGGAACCTGGACACTAGTCGCGCGACCGACACATTCGTAGCTCGCTCAAACCGTGGAATTCACCACAACACTCTAGTGTCAAACATGACTTTGGGCAGTTCGGAGCTCCTTCTTCTTGTTCTCCTGTTAGAAAAAGCGTTGCGATTTCTTCTACTGCATCCACAATTACCACGTCACTATTGGCACTAGACATTGTTCTTTTCAAAACTAAAGACAACTAAAAACGCTAATGAATGACACAAAAAGGAATGAATACACTTTTAAAAAGGTCACTGGTAAACAAAATGAACAGAAGTAACTAATCAATAGACCAACAATATAGCGATGCACGTCTCAATCGACTCAAACCACGATGTAGACTGTGTGGCATGCTCCGTTTTCACGTTTTTAACGCATGCGTGAGCAGTCAGTGGCGTCGCATGTTGCCCACGGCTCCAATCACAACAAAAACTTCTTTAATTAATAACCTTTAAAATTATGGATACCACATACTATGTAAATACTATACTATGTATACTATGTAAATAGGCTCCATATACTGCAATGCCCCCCGACTGTCTGGACACTAAAACGGTCGCGACACATGTTGCCGGGCACTTATTTCACATTGTTTATACTACACAATGTTTAACAACAAACATTAATAGATTTAAAAGATTTATTTCTGACAACTCCAATTCAACACCTGTTTTACCAAAACATTAAAATGTTCCTTTTTATAACCATTGATTATGTAACCTGATCAGGTAACTCAAGCAGTTTTAAAATAATAATAATTGTTCTGTGATATTTTTGATCGCTGCAAACAATTTTTATAAAAAAAAACTTAACTTAAATTAACTTAAATAAATAAAATATAACAAATTATAGTCACTTAAAATCATGAAATTATTTATTTTTGTAAAAAAAAAAACAACCAACTTCAAACGCTCTAAAAAGGATGAAATAATTTTAGTAAAGTCAACTTTTGTAGTATTCAAGCTCACTTATTTCAAGTCGGCTCTATAATGATTTTTTGTACAACGTACTTCAATTTAAGAGGATGTCCACAACGCAGGTAACTATCTATAACTATTGGTGCTAATCTTCATGTTTTTTCAGTAATGCGTTGAGTGTTAATTTATCATTGTGACCCATCATCGGCAGATACCTTCATAAAGTTTTTTTTTAGTAAGATAATGAACTATTATCTTATAGTACTATTAACGAGTATCTTTAAAAAAAAAGATAATGCATTTAAATGTTTTTAATTTGGAAATGTAACGTTTATATAATTAACTAGCTTCGCTTCCCTGTCAATATCAAAATATTTTTGTTTTCAATTAATATAGAAAATGTTAGAGTTAGTTTCATTATGCATTCATTCAGAAGTAATTTGAAGCATTTCCAAAATAAGCATACAGAAATTAACAATTTTTCAAATAATAAAATACACTCCCTATCTTATTTTATTCGGATTCGCTGTGTGAGAGCCGCGCCGACTTGAAATACGTGAGCTTGAATACTACAAAAGTTGACTTCACTAAAATTATTTCATTCTTTTTAGAGCGTTTGAATTCGGTTGTTTTTTTTTTTTACAAAAATAAATTATCAATTGAAACTCTTAAATTTAAGAATGAAAAGGCAAAGAAACAGTAAATTTTTATACATAATTTTAAAGGTTATTAATTAAAGAAGTTTTTAGTAATATTTGACACTCTCTATAGTCAAGTTTAACGTATAAAAGCTTATATGTAAAGTTTTTTGCATTTTTCTCAAAAATCACAAATTTAAACTTCCATTACAGAATAAATGCTTATACAGATGTTTCATCTCTGTGCTATTACTATTGGAAATTTAATGAGGATTCTGAAAATGACATTACATTCTAAATAAAAACAATTTTTAATGCACTTATGGCCGTTTTATGTAAGAAAATACAAATATTTTGAAAAAAGCTTTATTTGTCTTTGTCTTTGTTATACAATACAATCCCACTCCAATGCAACAAATATTTTAACACATCAAAACGTACTTGAAATTGACAAAGAATAAGGCAATAAGTCTACTTTTCTATACGTACCATATTCAAATTCAACGCTTCAATTATCTGCGAACATAAATAAACAAGAGATATTTGCGAATAACAGCTAGGATATTAAAAACTATTATTTATTTACAAATATTTTTTATAATGCGTATAAGTTTCATCCCTTGCACTACTCAAGAACTTCCTTCATCCATAGATTTTTCTTGCTCCCCATCTAACGAAGCTGTATAGCTAAACGAAAGTGTTTTATTTTGTATTCCGATGTTTTTCTCGACTTCTATTGATGTTCTTTAAGGTCGAGCTCGAAGTTAACTTCCAACCTCCTCTAATATATTTGTGAAACTGTTTATATAAAATTTAATATTAACGGTTTCACATCTTGCTGTGTTACAACTTTACTCTAATCTGCTAATGACGACAATCACGCCCCTCTAATGACGACTTACAGCTAGGGGGCCTGGGGGCGGAGCCCCCAGCGAGCCAATGGCGAGTTTCAAATATACGATTTGCATTCTTTTTAAACCAAATCGTTCTTTTTGAGCGGAGTGAGCAAAGCGAGCGAGTCTTATAAGTCGACTTTTAAGCATTTCGTAATACGCAAACTCCTTGACGGCTGAATCAATCGTTTTCAAGTTTTGGATGTTGATAAAGACTATTATATCGGTGAGTACCAACATCTATATGGCGTTAAAACAAAACATTCGTCGACATTCGAGCCAAAGGCGAGTAGAGCTGTAGTTCTGTTATCATTAGTATGGGATCACGTAAGAAAACATGTACATGTACGGCAGAAAACAGTATTTTATAGAAGTACAGTAGGGTTATTGAACTCAGTTAACCTCTAATCCTTGACTTCAAAACAAGATACAGATGCAATGCAGTATACTGTATTTATAGACACAGTTATAGATGTTCAATTTAGTTGCCAACAGATTGTCTTCATCGAGAGTGCACCTTTTTTATATTGTGGTGTATAGGGTCAAAAAATATCATTCTATTTTTCAGAAAATCTAAAACATAAGTTATTCCACAAATGTTCTTGCCTCCTACTGCGTCCAGTCTACTTGACTGAAAAGCTTTACAATCTACTTTAACCCTTATTATCAGGCCCATGGTATTTATTTTACCTCTTGCTTGGTGATGTAGACAGGTTTGTTGATGATGATCCACACAGTAGTTTCCCAACATCCAGGATGGGTCGTGGATCCCTCGTACGTCATATAGTGAGTCGTGTCAGGCAGAAGACTGTGTAGAGACAGGTAGCGGATCGGCATCGATGATCCTATAGTAGTAAAATAATTTAGTATCACCCTATCTACCGTAATGAATATTTTAATTATAGATTATTTTCTTTTAAAATCGACTATTACTTTGAACGATTACAAATTACCTCTTTTCTTCGTGTATACTGGAAGTATGTCCATAATGCTTTAAAGTGTGTCGCCTATATGCGTGCAAGGGTGCTTATGAATATGGATGTGTGTTGAGCTAGACAACATACTACAATGGTCACTTGTAAATTATATTCAGTATGTGTAGGTGCTTAACAACAATAACACTATGAGATTAAAATGAGTCAGTAATAAATTGTTGTATAACACTAATAGAATAAATTTAATGTTTAAGAACAGACCGTGCCATGATGGTACGAAATTTCCCATTTAGCTCAAGAGGAACGCTAATGTAAGTGATCTTTCTATTACTACGTGATATGCTGTTCAAACACTTAATCTAAAATATTTATTCAAACGGATTTACAAAAAAACTGTAAATACGAGGACACTTTCTAGAGAATTTTGACACGAACCCGATTACTTTCGGGACTAGTAGTTAAATATCTCACCTAAATTAACTTGGCACTATAAATATACAAATTAAGGATACCACTAACCATGCATCTTTATAGAATAATAAAGAGTAAGTAGAATCCATGTAATGGTATCAATGATTAAACAAATTATAAACTATAAAACTATTCAAAAAATTCCTTAGGGTCAGTGGTTGGCCAAAGATTGATTAATCAAGATAAAAAAAAAACTCATTTGTTATCTCGACGACACGTTTCAAAATGAAATTGCAATAAAATCGGTTTAATTACTCTCATAGCTTATTTGTGTAATAATTAATAATAACTGTCTATATGTAGTGGCTTATTTGAGCATAACCTCATCAACCCGTTTACTCAGAATATTTCAACCGTTACAAATGTATTTATCCGTATCACAACTCTGGTCAATAATGGCCAATAATGCTTTTATATCAAACTTTGATGTTTTTAATCTAATTGAATTTGTTAAATATATTTTACGCCACACTTCATTATTTTGATGAACTTTCCACGCAAGGATTTAGTCCAGAAAACAGCTGTTTGCCGCCAGCTTATTCAAATGGGGTTTCATTGCGTACTACTGTTCTGCAATGAGTTTTACCGGACACCAATCAGCTGATTATACTGTATTTTCGTGGCAATTAGTGGTTATAAACAAAAACATAACCTCTCTCAGAGGTTATGACTAGTGTTTATTAGTCCTTTAGTTGGTGGAAATATATAAGGATTTGTACGGATTTAGTAGTATGCCGTAAACTATCGTACGTAACTCGTCCAAAATGTGTGTACCGGACTCGTATGGTTATCCCGTACTCGACTTCGTCTCGCACGGGAACGACCACACTCGTCCGGTAAACACTTATTTTCAGGACTAGTAACGTAATATACTATTACACCAATCTGACAGCTGTTGGCCAAAGATTGTTTCTTCAGGAATGTGGTGGACGAAAATTAAACAACTACCCAGAGAATAAAACGGAACAGTAGTCTAGGGCGGGGTGATAGAGGTTAACGGGGATCTAGAGTGTCCCGAGCAGAACATTTGCGTCGTTACTGTCCGAGGAAATGGCGATGTCGACCGTTACAGCTTAGCTCGCCTATATTATATACCCGGGTCTCAACTGTCATGACATAAGAATGTCGACTGGGTAAAACTAAATGGTGAACAAATGGTAGGAGTAATATTAGAAACAATGTAGTGCAATAATGTTCTAACAATATGTTTGCTGCAATAAGTTGTTGGTGTGTTAAAATTTTATATGTAACCTTTTTCGAAGTATTGCAACGAAAACCGCTGTTTTAAAACACGTAAATATTTTTTTACCTCCAGAAAGAAATTGACAACGCCTGTAAACTTTCCTTTGGTAATCTTATTGACTGATAAAACAGATCAGATCAAATGATATATAAATATATTACTATCTGTTTTTTTTTCTTTTGTAATCGTGTTTAATTGTATATTTTACAACAACGAATGTCCATTTACTGACATTCAGAACAATGGAAATATTTCAGTAAGTACAATGAAATTAATTATTGCGTTGGCGGAGTGTAACTAATACCTATAACGTTATTCACACGACTAATAAGGCCAAATATTTTGATATATTGTTATAACATTATCGTCGTGTATTATTAAGCGTAAATAATGAAAGTTACCATGTTATCCTTATGGAGAAAAGATTTGTTTACATTTGAACAGATGAATACTTTTGAATGCACAATATAAATTAAGGGAACAGGTGGTGTTTAATACGAATCAAACAATCTTGACAGTATTTCAACCGAATTAAATGTTGGGTTCCATGATGTTCAATAATTTTTAAAAGTAATACGGTTCAAAAGCAGAGTGCACTACTATTTTTTTTCTCCCCGTTGTGAAGCATCGGTAAAGCAACTAGATAAATACTAAACGCTCTTTCTCTTTTATAAGGTTCAAAGCCAACGAATTTAATTCACACACTTTGAAACCATATTTTTTCTACTAACGGACGCAGCTTAAACATGAAAATGACCTTTTTATTGCACGGGAGTCGTAATAGTGAATTTCAGTGGACGTCCCCAATTCTATGCAGTTTACCCACTGATGTATTCAAATCGGTACAAATACATTGTACATCGTATGGTTATGTATGTATTCAAATGTTTCTCACCTTTATACAACACCTTGTTGAACGTGCTGGTGATGATACGTAGGTCAGAGTTGGGCTGGTTGATGTCGCCGATCTGCAAAATACTCAGGATATCAAGATGAAGTATTGCAACTTGAGCACTCAACAGATTAAAACAGAAAAGTCTAAAGACGTTAAATATTCATTACGAGAAGGAAGGGAATGTTTCTGATCTCTTGAATTACCTTTGCATTTTAATTACATTTATTCTGAGAGCTTTGGT
Organism: Macrosteles quadrilineatus; assembly: GCF_028750875.1. Taxonomy (NCBI): domain Eukaryota; kingdom Metazoa; phylum Arthropoda; class Insecta; order Hemiptera; family Cicadellidae; genus Macrosteles; species Macrosteles quadrilineatus. Next base: position 99,847,314 of record NW_026542595.1, read on the forward strand.
AACTAAATATAATTTATGAAACTTTCATACTAATTTATGACGTAGAATATTAGGCATTTTATAATTTATTACTCATTATTTCTGGTCTGTTTTTACAATTTAAAACCTCTATAAATAACAATAAATTTTACACCTTTTAAAAAATAAATTTTTCTCTATAAATATAATACCAAGATTTTTATTATTTTAAGAGTAAGTTTACGATGTGTAATTCAATGTTTTAACTTATCATTAATATATTTATTAATTATTTATTTATATTTATTAATGTATTTATACAACTACTGGATCAAAGGTAATTCTTAAACATCAGAAGAATTATTATTCAAAATAATCGTCAATTGATATTGGGATTTGTATAAGCGTATTTCTATGAAGATAAAACAAATCACAATATATTTGTAAATTAATTTTGTTATATTATTGAGAAAAAACTCGTTCTATGCAAGCTAAGTCTTTATGAGGTAAAAAGCAGTATAGTTCCTGCTAATAATACGATATTTAAACTGTTTTTAAGGGACCCAACCCTTTAAGTGTAAAAAATGTCGTTGTTGTGTAACTTGTGTTTTTTTAATGATTGTTCGCTTAGATACCACTTAAATACACTCAAATACCAACCAAGATGCATAAGTCAGATAAATTATTTGGATAACATTACGGTAATAAATTATGACACATTTATACATGTGAACTGATACAAAAACAAGTATTGCATGGACAGTGCGTCGAAAAATAATCATTGCATTTGGAAAAAATTAAATCACTAGTAATGGTAACAGTAATCACATGTTGTAACGTTATATTTAAAGAATTTAATAATGTAAGTTGTCTCAGTTTACAGTAAAGGTTTTTTAGTATCAGAATTTGCAAAAAATAATCAATTTATTTACACTCTAGTTGTACTGTCATAGTACTTTAATCTATCTTCCACTTTTAACGTGTTTGGTCTTTCTCTTTTTCATGGAATTAAATCTCATTTTTTCCTTTTGCAAATAAGCATTGAATTTTAAAACAAGAGTTACTGACCTGTACCATGAGAGATATGCCCACAATTCCTTGAGACTTGTGTTGAGCCTCCGACATGTTGTGGTACAACTCGGCGTTGAAACCATACAGTTGTATCTGAAACAGTCAAAAAGTTATTAATAACAAGAGGAAAGATCATTAATTTAACATGAAAACAAATAAATAAAGAAACAGTGAGTGGAAATCAATAAAACGATGTTAAATGGTAATTTGTCGAAACGTATAGGCCTACTGAATGATCAAAAAAATATAATTTGGTATCTTAGTAATAAACTTCAGTATAAATTAGAAGGCATTCCCGGAAGTGGAGTCTGATTTTCGAATTTAGTAGAAAGTAGATGATGCGATTTGAATTGTCTATCTTATGATATACAGGGTGTCCCGGAACTCTCTACCAATATTTTATGGCATTGCTCCTGGGTAAGAAACATAACCAAATATCATATTTAAACTGTCCGGAAGTCCTTAGTTACTCACACAGCCGCCATTTTGTTTTGGTAGAGAGTTCCGGGACACCCTGTATATTAGGCTGATAAACCTATAACTAAATGTTGCTGAAACCTTAGACATAATGTAGTATGCTGGTTGTTGAGATTTTTTATATCCCACCTTCATATCCTTGGACGTTAGGTTCAACCCGGAACTTTTTTATACATTACTAGAAACTAGTCCTAGAGAGACTTAATATTATTTTGTTGTTTATAAGTTAAAACACATAAACCTGACAAGGTTATAGCAATCAATACATATGTGACGCTATGCCATCTTAAAGAACTCTGGTTTAATTTAGTGACAAGAATGTCAGGTTAACACTTGGATTAGTAACCGTCGTTATGTATGAGATGAGAGAAGATGCCTTTTATATGACAATATTATGGTAGACATAAGCATGTGTCGTGTTGGTATTTTGATGGATGCCAGTAGAATGTTTGGGGAACAAGTCTGTCACAAAGTCAACACTATACTGGATGTATCAATTCTGGTTGTGCAAGACATATAGCAATCAAATGTCGTATACTAATGTAGACTGCAGATATGTGGCAATATGATAAATTGATGGCTTGTAGTGGTGACGAGACAGTCATCAAGTCAAGTCATCGTATAATTATTGTTGCTGTGTGTGAGATATTACACTATAACATGACAAAGTTATGTAGACAATAGATATGTGACGTTATGACATCTTGATGGATGATGGTTTGTTGTGGTGACGAGTCAGTCATTAAGTCAACACTTGGCGTAACCGTTGTCGTTGTGTGTGAGATATTACACTGTAATATGACGAAGTTATGGTAGACAATAGATATGTGACGTTATGACATCTTGATGGATGATGGCTTGTTGTGGTAACGAGACAGTCATCAAGTCAACACTTGGCGTAACCATTGTCGTTGTGTGTGAGATATTACACTATAATTATGACGAAGTTATGGTAGACAATAGATATGTGACGTTATGACATCTTGATGGATGATGGTTTGTTGTGGTGACGAGTCAGTCATTAAGTCAACACTTGGCGTAACCGTTGTCGTTGTGTGTGAGATATTACACTGTAATATGACGAAGTTATGGTAGACAATAGATATGTGACGTTATGACATCTTGATGGATGATGGCTTGTTGTGGTAACGAGACAGTCATCAAGTCAACACTTGGCGTAACCATTGTCGTTGTGTGTGAGATATTACACTATAACGTGACGAAGTTATGGTAGACAATAGATATGTGACGTTATGACATCTTGATGGATGATGGCTTGTTGTGGTAACGAGACAGTCATCAAGTCAACACTTGGCGTAACCATTGTCGTTGTGTGTGAGATATTACACTATAACGTGACGAGGTTATGGTAGACAATAGATATGTGACGTTATGACATCTTGATGGATGATGGCTTGTTGTGGTGACGAGACAGCCATCAAGTCAACACTTGGCGTAACCATTGTCGTTGTGTGTGAGATATTACACTATAACGTGACGAGGTTATGGTAGACAATAGATATGTGACGTTATGACATCTTGATGGATGATGGCTTGTTGTGGTGACGAGTCAGTCATTAAGTCAACACTTGGCGTAACCATTGTCGTTGTGTGTGATATATTACACTATAACGTGAAGAGGTTATGGTAGACAATAAATATGTGACGTTATAACATCTTGGTGGATGATGTGTTGTGGCGACGAGTCAGTCATTAAATCAACACTTGGCGTAACCGTTGTCGTTGTGTGTGAGATATTACACTATAATATGACGAAGTTATGGTAGACAATATATATGTGACGTTATGACATCTTGATGGATGATGGCTTGTTGTGGTGACGAGTCAGTCATTAAATCAACACTTGGCGTAACCATTGTCATGTGTGTGAGATATTACACTGTAATATAACGCAGTTATGGTAGACAATATATATGTGACGTTATGACATCTTGATGGATGATAGCTTGTTGTGGTGACGAGTCAGTCATTAAGTCAACACTTGGCGTAACCATTGTCGTTGTGTGTGAGATATAACACTGTAATATGACGAAGTTATGGTAGACAATAGATATGTGACGTTATGACATCTTGATGGATGATGGCTTTTTGTGGTGACGAGTCAGTCATTAAGTCAACACTTGGCTCAACCATTGTCGTTGTGTGTGATATATTACACTATAACGTGAAGAGGTTATGGTAGACAATAAATATGTGACGTTATAACATCTTGGTGGATGATGTGTTGTGGCGACGAGTCAGTCATTAAATCAACACTTGGCGTAACCGTTGTCGTTGTGTGTGAGATATTACACTATAATATGACGAAGTTATGGTAGACAATATATATGTGACGTTATGACATCTTGATGGATGATGGCTTGTTGTGGTGACGAGTCAGTCATTAAATCAACACTTGGCGTAACCATTGTCGTTGTGTGTGAGATATTACACTGTAATATAACGCAGTTATGGTAGACAATATATATGTGACGTTATGACATCTTGATGGATGATAGCTTGTTGTGGTGACGAGTCAGTCATTAAGTCAACACTTGGCGTAACCATTGTCGTTGTGTGTGAGATATAACACTGTAATATGACGAAGTTATGGTAGACAATATATATGTGACGTTATGACATCTTGATGGATGATAGCTTGTTGTGGTGACGAGTCAGTCATTAAATCAACACTTGGCGTAACCATTGTCGTTGTGTGTGAGATATTACACTGTAATATAACGCAGTTATGGTAGACAATATATATGTGACGTTATGACATCTTGATGGATGATAGCTTGTTGTGGTGACGAGTCAGTCATTAAGTCAACACTTGGCGTAACCATTTTCGTTGTGTGTGAGATATAACACTGTAATATGACGAAGTTATGGTAGACAATAGATATGTGACGTTATGACATCTTGATGGATGATGGCTTTTTGTGGTGACGAGTCAGTCATTAAGTCAACACTTGGCTCAACCGTTGTCGTTGTGTGTGAGATATTACACTATAATATGACAAAGTGATGGTAGACAAAAGATATTTCAGATGGATGATGGCTTGCTATAGTAAAGAGCCAGTCATTAATACAATACTTGGCACAACCTTTGTCGTTGTGTGTGAGATATTAGACTATAATATGACAAAGTTATGGTAGACTATAGATATGTGACGTTATGACATCTTGATGGATGATGGCTTGTTGTGGTGACGAGTCAGTCATTAAGTCAACACTTGGCGTAACCATTGTCGTTGTGTGTGAGATATCACACTATAATATGACGAAGTTATGGTAGACAATAGATATGTGACGTTATAACATGTTGATGGATGATGGCTTGTTGTGGTGACAAGTCAGTCATTAAGTCAACACTTGGCGGAACCATTGTCGTTGTGTGTGAGATATTACACTATAACGTGACGAAGTTATGGTAGACAATAGATATGTGACGTTATGACATGTTGATGGATGATGGCTTGTTGTGGTGACGAGTCAGTCATTAAGTCAACACTTGGCGTAACCATTGTCGTTGTGTGTGAGATATTACACTATAATTATGACGAAGTTATGGTAGACTAGAGATATGTGACGTTATGACATCTTGATGGATGATGGCTTGTTGTGGTGACGAGTCAGTCATTAAATCAACACTTGGCGTAACCATTGTCGTTGTGTGTGAGATATTACACTGTAATATAACGCAGTTATGGTAGACAATATATATGTGACGTTATGACATCTTGATGGATGATAGCTTGTTGTGGTGACGAGTCAGTCATTAAGTCAACACTTGGCGTAACCATTGTCGTTGTGTGTGAGATATAACACTGTAATATGACGAAGTTATGGTAGACAATATATATGTGACGTTATGACATCTTGATGGATGATAGCTTGTTGTGGTGACGAGTCAGTCATTAAATCAACACTTGGCGTAACCATTGTCGTTGTGTGTGAGATATTACACTGTAATATAACGCAGTTATGGTAGACAATATATATGTGACGTTATGACATCTTGATGGATGATAGCTTGTTGTGGTGACGAGTCAGTCATTAAGTCAACACTTGGCGTAACCATTGTCGTTGTGTGTGAGATATAACACTGTAATATGACGAAGTTATGGTAGACAATAGATATGTGACGTTATGACATCTTGATGGATGATGGCTTTTTGTGGTGACGAGTCAGTCATTAAGTCAACACTTGGCTCAACCGTTGTCGTTGTGTGTGAGATATTACACTATAATATGACAAAGTGATGGTAGACAAAAGATATTTCAGATGGATGATGGCTTGCTATAGTAAAGAGCCAGTCATTAATACAATACTTGGCACAACCTTTGTCGTTGTGTGTGAGATATTAGACTATAATATGACAAAGTTATGGTAGACTATAGATATGTGACGTTATGACATCTTGATGGATGATGGCTTGTTGTGGTGACGAGTCAGTCATTAAGTCAACACTTGGCGTAACCATTGTCGTTGTGTGTGAGATATCACACTATAATATGACGAAGTTATGGTAGACAATAGATATGTGACGTTATGACATGTTGATGGATGATGGCTTGTTGTGGTGACAAGTCAGTCATTAAGTCAACACTTGGCGGAACCATTGTCGTTGTGTGTGAGATATTACACTATAACGTGACGAGGTTATGGTAGACAATAGATATGTGACGTTATGACATGTTGATGGATGATGGCTTGTTGTGGTGACGAGTCAGTCATTAAGTCAACACTTGGCGTAACCATTGTCGTTGTGTGTGAGATATTACACTATAATTATGACGAAGTTATGGTAGACAATAGATATTTTACGTTATGACATCTTGATGGATGATGGCTTGTTGTGGTGACGAGTCAGTCATTAAGTCAACACTTGGTATAACCATTGTCGTTGTGTGTGAGATATTACACTATAACGTGACGAGATTATGGTAGACTAGAGATATGTGACGTTATGACATCTTGATGGATGATGGCTTGTTGTGGTGACGAGTCAGTCATTAAGTCAACACTTGGTATAACCATTGTAGTTGTGTGTGAGATATAACGCTCTAATATGACGAAGTTATGGTAGACAATAGATATGTCACGTTATGACATCTTGATGGATGATGGCTTCTTGTGGTGACGAGTCAGTCATTAAGTTAACACTTGGCGTAACCATTGTCGTTGTGTGTGAGATATTACACTATAATTATGACGAAGTTATGGTAGACAATAGATATTTTACGTTATGACATCTTGATGGATGATGGCTTGTTGTGGTGACGAGTCAGTCATTAAGTCAACACTTGGTATAACCATTGTCGTTGTGTGTGAGATATTACACTATAACGTGACGTGGTTATGGTAGACAATAGATATTTTACGTTATGACATGTTGATGGATGATGGCTTGTTGTGGTGACGAGTCAGTCATTAAGTCAACACTTGGCGTAACCGTAGTCGTTGTGTGTAAGATATGTGACGCTATGATATTTGATAGTTGATGATAATTTGTTGCCAGTAAAATTAACCTTGATATTTGACCCTAAGAACATTCATGTTTTAATATTGTAATTTGTGTAAAAATATTTATACAGTTAATTGCTTTTCAACAAACATTTTTATTTTATTAAATAGTATTTATTATTCTCTTTTATGCAGATTTTGTGAAAATTAAAAAGACATACATTTAAAATAAACATGTTCAAAACCACAGTCCATAAATTTGTAGAGTTATTTAAGATAAGTTTTGCAAATTGCCCCTGTATTTTAAAATCCTATTTGGGACCTTCAAGCTAAGATAAAAACATTCTTCGCCCCTTATTACCTCATTAGCAAAACATTTTTTAACAGCTGAACTTAGCATTATCTACTAAAATTTCCTCTAATTTAACTATAAAACGAATTTGTACATAATCATTTACAATTAATTGAGCTTTTAAAAATACAAAAAATGCCAAAAATCAGATGTATTATAGTATCATTTTTTCCACCAAATAATCACAGACGATTTAGTTTAATTAATTACATGATAAATTTCTTAATATCTCAGTTCATTTACAGTGTGTATAAGACGAAAATCCACTTTTACAGCTATTTCAGCTCATATTCAATTGCATTCAAAAATTAATAATGGGTTAAAACATTAAAAAGATAATGGTATTCTGTTAAAAATTTGTAAGCCACTGAAGAGGAGCTAAAATAGCTCAAAACCGGTTCAGCATTACATAACCTACCTTAGACACCAGCTGGCATTTTCATCATATACTTGAATACTGTGTTAAGGCTGTTCAATATATTATTTTATTTTTTATTCATTAACTATCATCTGATATTTTCGTTGTGTCATTCTGAGAGACAAGACGCCATCAATCATCGGTGGTTTATTGGGTGTTGTATGTAAAGAGCGGCGATGAGACACTGATTGATCGCTCTTGTCTGAGCAGACACAATAGAGATGTGACGTCAAACATAATACATCACGGATGAAAAGATAATACCAAGCTGTGGCCGAGCTTACAAAGAGGTTTGTTTTTAAGAAACATTCTGTAGCTTTTCTGATTACTTATACATCTCTTTCAAAAGGGGTGTAAGTATATGTTATCTCAAGTGACTAATCTTTTCTTTTAGATGGACACTTATCAGTTATTGTTACAAAAAATTTGTTTACCGTTGATATTTCCAACAGTAGAGAATTAATTTGAATACTACCTTAAAAAACATGAACATCTACATACCTTACCTAACCAATACCAATTTGTTGGTTTAAAACCCAAGAAAAATACACTGACACTGAACTTACTGAAATTACTGTGGGTTGATTACTGACACAACTTCTTGAACTCCATGATACTCTGTTTTGTATTTAAAATATTTTACATTACAATTTTTATTATGTCGTAGGTATCTGGTTCCTAAATTATTTGTACAACTATTCGTCGTTTGTTAAATAGTGAGATTCACTTGCATAAATGAATATATGAACAAAAATGCCTCAACAATGTGGGGCTGAATAAATATAGGTATAGCCACAAAACATAATTATTTTTGTGAAATGCCGTAGTATTAACCTCATTAGAAGAAATTATTGTTTGAGAATAGGGTAGGGGTCTAGGCTAAGTCTAGTGTGGATTTCTATTAATTTAGGCTTGGCCTATCAAACTAATCGTGATCGATAGGAAAAATGTAAAAAATATAAATAAGCTAATAATTCATTGTTAATGAGCAAGTTAATTTTGACTTACATTTTACCGTACTTATAGAAACTTCTAGGTTGGTACTTCTGATAGTCAAGAGCATATAAGAAAGGATGAGGTTCTTGTCATTCACTCATTGGGTCTGATGATGATTGGAGTTTCCAATCGAAATGGGCCATTGCTTACCATTTTTTATACACATTTACCGTCTTGTGAGTTAACAGTACATGGAAAATAAATGTTTAAGACGTATTTTTATTTTGCTTTTCCCATTTTTTATTCTATACTCATAAGTAATTACCTAGCTTGAAATACCTTTCTTGGTGGTAATGCTATTTAAAGATAATGCCAATAATACTTCGATACTGATACATTTAAAAATAACAGTAATTGTACATTTCCCACGTACTCCCTGTTTCCAGCTTTGTGTTTCATACTTTCAGCCCTTATCTACCAGTGGTGGAGGGGGTGAATGTGTGTTGTCTACACAGATCTCAAACTTGCCAACAACTCTCTTTACAACTCGCCCTGTGCCATTCAATTACCTCTAGACCTGTCTTCTGTTTCCCGTTAAACTTCGCCTCTTTTCTCTTGTAACTTCGCTACGTGATCTGCCTTTTTCATGTCTTTCTGTAATAGCTAAACTTTACCTCAGCGTTCTTATGGTCTTTACGTCAAGAGTATGAACAGATAAGTAAACTTGGAATGAACTAATCTTAGGTAACTTTTTGTAAAGTGGGCTTACACTGTAATGAATGACATCATTTTTGTATGATCTGGCTAGTGTCTTCACATTTCAAATGAATATAGTAATATTTGCTTAGACAGTTAACATCTTAAGAAAATTTAATTAATATAAAAAATATATGGTTTATTATCAAATTCAATTTAGTTTAAAAAGTAATAACTACTGTGTAGTTTAGGAAAAAATACAATTTTGAACTAATTTAAAGGTATTATTTCATGATTTAGACGGTTAAATGGCGTTTAATCCAACTGCGAAAATTGTAATACCCTTCTTTTATTGTACATACATGACATGTATTGATGGTTTGAATTAAAATTCTATTTTGTTGGGCGTTTCAAACGGTTGCAAAATATACTAAGAAAATATACTGGTCTTTAAGTCCTTACATGCAAGAACTAAATGTTAACCTAGAGGAGTTATGCAAGGTGATAGTTTTAATACTGTAAAGAAGAAAAACAATCATGGACGTGTTGTTGCGATGTGTAATGTAATATATTTAGAAATTAAATTGTTATGATCGTATGTTTTAAACTGTAAACGATTTACCTTTTTATTTTGTTACATATAATCAATGGTTAATTGAAATGAAACTTTTCACAGGTGTAAGGCAGACAGGTGGAAGAAAAAAGATATCCTTTCGTACATTGAAAAATGTTATTCAATCAACTATTTCATGTAATAAACTTATTTAACAGTTTTTTAATAGTATATCTCATCTGACAAGGATCTTATGTGCCTCAGTACGAATTTCATCAAAGTAACCTTTACTGGAGATCATACTGTTAGCCTACATAATATGTAAACACAACAAATATTGTTCACGAATATAAACGTAAGGAAAGATTAAAATTCAGGTTGAATATTTTCATTTGAATTACTAATATGAGTTTTTAAACCTGGTTTTCTAATTAATGAAAGGAAATGGAAAAGTTTGTTATAATATGTTTCGTTTAAGCGCTCAGTAAACAGCTAAACTTCCCGTTTTCATCAAAAAGTTCATCACAGAAGTTATTATTTAAATTGAAAACACAAGGTGCAAGTTCGCTTCCCTCCTCTCCACTTCAAATAACTTGCGCTCTTCAAAATTATATTAGGGATGTCCTTATATCATTTATATTAGCGCAAAAATGTGACATAACTTCTTTACGTGTTTTTATAAAACCAAAACATAATAAATAAATAGAATTAAAAATCTGACGAACGATTCAATCCATAAACCTTTATGCATTTAAGCTTTTTATAAATACATAAAGTACAATAAAAAAAAAAATTAAATTTAAGTCGTTTGCCGTATTCGAGTTCTAAATAAATTTAAGTGTTAAAACCATGCAATCGTTTTTGTATTAAAGATGACTAAGTAATTTTATCAACATATAAATTTATGTTGCCGTGTTGAAAAAAGGAATAATATTTTTAGTAAAAACATTCTTATATAGATTAACCAATCTTAAAAATAAATAGTCTAGGAAAGTGACACATTTCGATAAACAAGCTTATACAAAGTGGAACCATAAAAAAGAAACTAGTTAGTTTAGTATTAAGTATTAAACGATCATGTTAAACATACGCTTAAAATTAAAGCTCAAGAGAAAATTTATGGAGGAAATATTCGTTAGGGCCTGACGATCGCTGGTGACACTATACAGGGTTGGACAAAACTGTGGATAACTTCCTTAATGATTTGACGGGTTACACCAGAAAATCTAAACTCTGCATATCTTTAAATAGTTTTAAGGTGTCCCACTCTTTGGTTGGTTGTCAAAATAATGGGATATTTTGGGGCACATTAAAAATTTTGTAATGCAAGGTCCAATCGAGTGACATTCATTTTAAAGGTCTATACAAAACAATACGTCTCTAATTCAAGTCAGTATCACTCGGCGGTTATTTGAAAACACATCGGTAATACATTTAAGCTGGTTCGCTGAGGCTGATATAAATTTTAAATTACCAACATTTTGTACTGGATTTGTGAGTAGGTAACGTTACAGACATTGAATCCACCACAGAGCAATGTGAGTTCATTTTCTATTGACGCAAGTATTATTTATTTATCAGGAAAACACTTTCTTAATTTAAAGGGTATGACCTTTAGGGAATCGCCCCCAGCGTTTATTTTTTTCTAGAATTATTTTTCAAAGATCCAGTAATGCTAACCAACCTTTTTTAATACAATTTAAATCTTGGTTTTAATTTAACAACTAATCTTCCTGTTGAATGTTTAATCACAGTCAGGTATTAAACAAGAAAGAAAATACTTGACGAAAACAGATTTTAAATAGGCGCTTGTTTGATAATCGTAGCCTAATTGAGGTAGGTAAATCTCTTTTTTATGATGTAGATTTAAAATTAACAAATTATTTTTTGAAAATTAAAAATGTATCCAAGTTTAACTGTCTTAATCAAACATAATCTCTAAAAATAACAACAACATAACATTATTCGTTTTGTCATGGATTTGGTGGGTGGGGGGCTCAATTATTGCGTACAGTTTCTATCGTGTTTGGAATTATCATTCAACTCATGATAATGTGACGCCACAAAACATAAACTGAAAAAAATAAACCTTATCAAATTATTAAGGTATTTACACGTTTAAATAATGCCTCTTCGATAACACGCTGGAATTTACCCACAATAGTTACATTTAGAGGGTTGTGTCAGAAGTGTAGAGGAGAGCAAACAATCAGAGTTACTGTGTTGTTTGCTGCTGCGACGCCAGCGCTCCTGGTGGCGGGAGTTGCAACTACGTGACGCGGGCGTCCCGACGTGAACGTTGAAACTTCAGTATGCGACGCTCCACCGAGCCGTCGACAAGAAACAACTGCTAAGTCTATGTTCCTATATGTCAAGATACCACGTCAAATATGCATATGTTTCTAACCTATGTATCAAACCTGGTTGTGTTGCTAGCCTAGTGGTTAGCGTCTCGGACTTCGGTGCGGGAGGGACGGGTTCAATCCCCGGCACATCCACTACACATTTATCTCGTAACTCTCACGTGAAATGCCACTGGCGTTGAAAAAAAACAAAAAAAAAACCTTAACAATGTCATATGTATTAACTAATGTGTTGAGGTTTGGAGAGAGCGATTCTGCTGGCTATGGTGATTATGTCTCGAAAAGTTTCTCCGAAGTCTGAAGCTATTCATGTGTATTTTTCCTTGTAATTATCGTTAAGGCTATTCAACATGTGTTTTCGAACAACAATCAATAGCGAATAAAAAAATATTTACATTTTCTTATCGTATTTTGTATATTTCTGTATAGTAGTAGACCTTAATTTCGTCGTACGCGAAAGTAGTAATTCAAAATCTAATTAAATTCATGACTCTTAAAGCAGTTATCAATTTTCCTTACCCCAGGGGGACGGCCCACAAGGAGTAAGAAGACAATCTTTAAAGTAAGCACAGGTTGATATGCACATCAAATTAAATGTATTAGTAAAATACAATACCGTAAAATTTGAACTCAAACGGACAACCGAGTAAAAAATGGTAGCCGTTCAAAGATGCATTGAATCTGCCATTTTGAATCTTTGAACAGTTGCCATTTTTTACTCAGTGCTTATTTTGAGCTCAAATTTGTGGAATTGTATTCTAATAATTTCGACCTTTAATTTGATGTGCATATCGACTTATACTTACGTTTATAATTTTCTTCAGACTTCTATCGGCCGCCTCACTGAGGAAGTAGCTTTTATAATGTACAGTAATGCATCTTTGAAAGGCTGCCAGTTTTGACCCAAATGTTCCGCTTGAGTTCAAATTCGCGGTATTGTATTTTACAAGTAAACACTTTTAATTGGTTAAAAAAATATTACTCTGTTCCGGGATTTTTTAACAAACTGTATTTATAAATCAAAGTTAATGATACTTAGCACTGGGGAGCTTATGAATATCCATCACCATAATCCAAATATAACCTCTGAAGACAGCTATTAGCTCTGTAGATTTAAATGACCTTGAAATTGTGTAATTTTACTTTTATTACTTGATTTTTATTTTGTAATGTATTGATAAAATCTATTACTACCTCGGAAGTAACCGCATTTCAACCTCTTGACGCTAACAACTTCTCGAGCTAGCAAAACATAACAGTCCATACAGGGGTATTGTTAAAAATAAAGCTTGAAGACAATGCAGGTACTACTGTTGTAGTGATTTTTAATTATTCTATCCGAACAAAAACTTAATTTTTAAGAATTCATTTTTTTATAACATACAAACTATTAGGCAAATTCACATTTAGTACAAATTTTAATCGTTTTCATACACACATGCAATATTTCGATTATTTTATATCAGGTAACATTTTTAATATTTCCCATGAGTATAATCAAGTTGTAATTTTGAGGATCAATTAATTAACCCTTCAGTTTAATTAATTCGCTTGCTTCAACGATACCACAATTTCTTTTCTAAATGTTGCTTAAAAAATATACAGAGAAGATATTTTTGTTCGAGAGTACACTAATCAAACATCACTGCAAGTGTATAGATGCTTTAACATGAAAAATATCGTTCATCGCCTCTTATATTTTAACGATATGATAAAAGTAATCACTTCATCGTAACTAATTAAAGTGGTACATAATTCATATCCAGCAAGATAAGTTGTAGATAGTTTACTCTTATGGTTAATGAGGCTTCATATTCAGAAAGATAATTTGTACATAGTTTACTCTTACGGTTAATGAGGCTTCATATCCAGAAAGATAAGCTGTACATAGTTTACTCTTATGGTTAACGAGGCTTCATATTCTGAAAGATAAGTTGTACATAGTTTACTCTTATGGTTAATGAGGCTTCATATTTAGAAAGATAAGTTGTACATAGTTTACTCTTATGGTTAATGAGGCTTCATATCCAGAAAGATAAGTTGTACATAGTTTACTCTTATGGTTAATGAGGCTTCATATCCAGAAAGATAAGTTGTACATAGTTTACTCTTATGGTTAATGAGGCTTCATACCCAGAAAGATAAGTTGTACATAGTTTAATCTTTTGGTTAATGAGGCTTCATACCCAGAAAGATAAGTTGTACATAGTTTACTTTTTTGGTTAATGAGGCTTCATATTCAGAAAGATAAGTTGTACATAGTTTACTCTTATGGTTAATGAGGCTTCATATCCAGAAAGATAAGTTGTACATAGTTTACTCTTATGGTTAATGAGGCTTCATATTCTGAAAGATAAGTTGTACATAGTTTACTCTTATGGTTAATGAGGCTTCATATCCAGAAAGATAAGCTGTACATAGTTTACTCTTATGGTTAATGAGGCTTCATATCCAGAAAGATAAGCAGTACATAGTTTACTCTTATGGTTAATGAGGCTTCATATTCAGAAAGATAAGCTGTACATAGTTTACTCTTATGGTTAATGAGGCTTCATATTCAGAAAGATAAGCTGTACATAGTTTACTCTTATGGTTAATGAGGTTTCATATTCAGAAAGATAAGCTGTACATAGTTTACTCTTATGGTTAATGAGGCTTCATATCCAGAAAGATAAGCTGTACATAGTTTACTCTTATGGTTAATGAGGCTTCATATCCAGAAAGATAAACTGTACATAGTTTACTCTTATGGTTAATGAGGCTTATTATTCAGAAAGATAAGCTGTACATAGTTTACTCTTATGGTTAATGAGGCTTCATATTCAGAAAGATAAGCTGTACATAGTTTACTCTTATGGTTAATGAGGCTTCATATTCAGAAAGATAAGCTGTACATAGTTTACTCTTATGGTTAACGAGTTAACCGCTGTTGTCAAATATAAAAAAAAAAATAATAGTGCTGCACTCTGTTGGTAATCCTTGTAACTTTAATGCTATTGAACATCATAGAACAGAACCAACTTGTTTAATTGAAACAGCTGTTAAGATTCATTAATTCCATTTAAATATGAGTACTCATTAGGTTAACATGGGAAACTCCAGAGCCACTGGGGCGGAGCCCGAGAGTCCGATCAGAATAAAAACCACCTAGTTTTCCTATTTATTGCCTAAAGAACCAGTGTACCAAATTTCAGCCTCCTAGGTAAGTGGGAAGTGGGAGAATTAGTGATGAGTGAGTGAGTGAGTGTGTCAGTGAGGGCTTTGCCTTTTATAAGTATAGATGAGGCTTCATATCCAGAAAGATAAGCTGTACATAGTTTACTCTTATGGTTAATGAGGCTTCATATCCAGAAAGATAAGTTGTAGATAGTTTACTCTTATGGTTAATGAGGCTTCATATTCTGAAAGATAAGTTGTACACAGTTTACTCTTATGGTTAATGAGGCTTCATATCCAGAAAGATAAGTTGTACATAGTTTACTCTTATGGTTAATGAGGCTTCATATTCAGAAAGATAAGTTGTACATAGTTTACTCTTATGGTTAACGAGGCTTCATATCCAGAAAGATAAGCTGTACATAGTTTACTCTTATGGTTAATGAGGCTTCATACCCAGAAAGATGAGCTGTACATAGTTTAGTCTTATGGTTAATGAGGCTTCATACCCAGTAAGATAAGATGTACATAGTTTACTCTTATGGTTAATGAGGCTTCATACCCAGTAAGATAAGATGTACATAGTTTAGTCTTATGGTTAATGAGGCTTCATACCCAGAAAGATGAGCTGTACATAGTTTAGTCTTATGGTTAATGAGGCTTCATACCCAGTAAGATAAGATGTACATAGTTTACTCTTATGGTTGATGAGTCTTCATATTCAGAAAGATAAGCTGTACATAGTTTACTCTTATGGTTAATGAGGCTTCATATTCAGAAAGATAAGTTGTACATAGTTTACTCTTATGGTTAATGAGGCTTCATATTCTGAAAGCCACCCCAGGAATTCCACCCGGTCCGATAACCGATGCAGCATTACTCAACGCTAAGGGAGACAACAAAGACATTGTTCCGAGCCTGGGTAATTATCGAGTATTGGCTTGGTATTTAGCAGCTGATTAGAGAATAACGACTTTTGCTTCGAGGAGGTTTACAATAAATAAATTCCTTTTCTGTTTCAGATATAAAATGCTATTTGAATAAAAATTACTAAAATTACTAAGTGGTGTTTTAATATAATTTAATCTCGATGAATGAGTTAAATTAAGTATTCACTATAAAAGTAATTGATTTTCTTACTCCGTAAATCGGTATTTATCAATAACGAGTGTATCTCTGCACAAATTTGGATCTAATACTCATTTCCGAATGTCAATACGGATAAATAAAATCTTTAATACTTTTGTACTTTTCAATGAATTGGTGACCATATAAAGTAGGTATTTTAAGCCAGGTATGAATGGAGGTAAGTGTAGGACGAGTGGCGCGATCTTGTTGTCTTGTTAGCGACCAAGGCCGACATATTCCTTAGACACATCTGTTATTTAATAGCATACAGCAAATGGCAACTAAGGGACCTACAGATTATAGTGGAATCCTAACCACATTTTGCCTTGTCTTCTGTGAATAATAGAATGGAAAATAATATGTCATGGACTATTTTGGTTATTTTTTAAACTTTTTTAAAATAAAAAAAGTAGACTCCGTAGTTATCAGTATTGGTAATGAGTTAAAAAAAATACCTCCTTATTCAGTTTTACTAAAAGTTGCGGTGGAAATTTATTTATCAAATATAAATAAATGTCTTTCCATATATACTTACTTATATTCCACTTACCAGTAAAAATAAATAGTTAAAATCAATAAACTCACGTAAAACCAAATCGTTTTCGAAACTAATGCAAAGTTGCTGATAAGGTTGTTGTATGAAATTGTATCTTAATACTAAAACCCTAGCTTCTTAGCATGGAGAACGTCTCAAAGACTGCCGAAATAATTAAATAACAGCTTTATTAATCGATATTGTATTCTATGTAAGCAGTAAATTGAAACATTTCAGACTATTGATCTCTAGTTGGAAGAGAGTGTTATTGAAAAATATAGTTCGATTATGTAATGATGTAGCTATTTACAAACACCCAACTTGCCACAATTGAGTTCATCATCGTCACAAGATATGGAAATCAAGTAACTCACGTCGCAAATCACAACCTCAACATCAACACTCTGACACAGGTCCCCCAGGGAGTTGGCTCGCTTGATCTGAGCATTGCAGCTCCGAGTTGTATAAATATGACTTCCTCTGGGACATGAATGTTACAATATGCATCATAGATTGCTAAGAGGGTTCAGAAGAAAACGTTTTTGAAAACGTATGCTTCTTCTCCTAAATATAGAATAGAACAACAATAGTAAATGTTTGTGTTTTCCAATTTATAATATTATTGTATGGATACATAAAACATGAAGATGTACAGAATCGTTTATTATAAGGAAAGTGCTTATTAATTCAGAAAAGGTATCACTGATTAAAATGATCAAAATTATTCAAGAGTAACAATAGGATATTAAGCTATAACATGTATTTAAAAAACACACAAATTGTTCATAATCGGCACACACTAGTGGGTACTAAAACAATGTTTTGATTTGAGTCAATACAACAATAGTTTCTTTTTTTGGTCTGATCAGGAATTTAATTGAAACTGTTTTCATATATTTATATTTTAAAATTGCGTTATTCTTCTTGAAAATTTTCAGTGTATTCTTTTAACTCTTCGATTATGAATATAACTGAATAATCGCTGAGAAATTAAAAAAACTATATGTTATAATGGATCATGTGATTGCCGTTATTTTTATTGTGTTCGAATAATTACAAAATCTTCATAAGAGTCTTAAATATAATTTGTAATAATAATGTAATAAAGAAACCTTACACAATCAAAGATATTAAAAGAAATTTTTAAGCAGAAGTTTAAATAATTCTATTACAGTGCGCACATTATTGCGTTTGAAAATATCGTGCGACTTTTGGTTGGAGCTCGGGAATTCTGTACTGGAGTCGGGAATTTAAATACCGCCATTTGCCAATAATTTGAAGCTAAGTTGTACTGTATGATGTGGAGGACGCAATAAATCAGAGCCAACATTAGCACGTGAGTCTAACTATCTAAAAAACAAGAATATAGATCTCGAAAGCAATATGAATTTCTCTTTCATCAAAATCATACGAAGTTAAAAATATTTTTACTCTGCTTACATAATAAATTTGAAAATATTGTAATATTTTACTGTATGCCTTATCATTAAACAAAGTGAAAATACTCTAATGAAAATAAAAATAATGGCCATAGTTTAGAGATAATAATATAAAACCCCTCGCACATCAGATGATGTCCAAAAAATGTACAGGAAAAAACTTCATTCAAATTTTGAGAATTTTACTGCAAATAGATTCCAATTAGAAAATTGTGTATGCAAAGAAAAATTTAAGTTATGTAATTTTTTTTTGCAAATAATTTTGTTTGCAAAATACATCAATCCCTGTATAACCCCCTCCCCCCCCAGGCAACAACATAATATAAAAAACATAATATATAAATGCATATACAACAAATAAAAGCTATCTTCAAATCCAACTGTAAAGTGAAATTGAATTGAATTGTAATAATAAAATATAGAAAATATCTAGTACATGTTTATTGAAAGTAGCAGTGGACTGTAATAATTATAAGTTTGTTTTTAAAATATGTATAAACAAACAAAACATATGATTTGAATCACACATTGATAAATATAGTCTTTTTGAGAAATAATTGTATATAGGCTATGTAAATTATGTGTTTTTACACAAAATGTAAAGTGAAATTGACTGTAACATTTACGACATGGTTGACAGAAGTTGTATTACAATTGATGCCTGTTATTGATACTGAAGCCTGTCTTTTGTTTACTTGTAATCGCTTACAGAGTGATTCTGAAATGAAGTTTGATTGTGATCCACAATCAAGTAATGCCTTACATGAAACAATCTTACCTCTAGGACTGATGACATCAACAATAGCTGTAGAAAGGATAGTCTGAGTTGGTCTGCTAGATCATTGGCTGATGCGCCTACAGAAATAACCTGTTTATTATCCGCAGTGGATAACTGTTTGTTATCTGAGTGTGGTTGACTGTTCTTACCACAATTGCCTTTAGGAATTGATACTGACTTAAGGCAAAGTAAAGTGTTGTGTCTTTTTCCACAAGATTTGCAAACACTCTTACTTTTACACTGATTAGTTTTGTGAAATTTCAGACAGTTGTTACACAAATTTAAGCTTCTTACCTTGTTTATTCTATCAGGTATTGCTAGGTTGTGAAATTGTTCACATTGAAATAAAAAATGTGAGGACTGGCACAGTTCACATTTAGGTTCTGAAGATGACAAGCATGGCTGTCGTGATGACCATGACTTGTTTTGAAACCCAGAAGCAGAAGTAGGTTTATGTTTGACAAAGTTAACATCATTATGTTTAGGCAGTGGAGCAACTAAAGGCTTACTGTTATTGTAATGAATTGAGTCAAGTATATGAAACCTATGATTTAAGAAATCATTTAGGTCTTGCATTGTTGGAAAGCTATTAGGCTTAAGATTATCTTGCCAATTCCTGAATGTGACAGGATCAAATTTGGAAGAAATCAAATGAATAAGTAGAGTATCCCATTTGTCAGTGGGTTCTCCAAGTGCATTCAATGCACGAATGTGCTTGTTGGAACTGTTGATCAGCTCTCTTAAAGATTGGACAGATTCTTTTTCTAACTTTGGTAGATTGAACAGAGAGTGAACATGTTTTTGAACTATTAATGTTTTGTTGTTGTACCTCTCTTGAATGAGGTTCCAAGCTACTGCATAGTTAGTGGAAGTTAACTCCAAAGATGAAATTACGTCAAAAGCTTCCTTTTTCAAACAAGATTTAAGGTAGTGTAATTTTTCAACGTCTGTTAGAGATTCATTGTTATGGATCATCACCGAAAACGTATCAGAAAACGGAAACCAATCGTCAAAAGATCCATTAAAGGATGGTAGATTTAATACCGGTAGGTTTAGTTTAGGCCCTGAAACCTTGTCTGAAGTTTTCATTTGAATTGAAGTATTCTGATTGTTCGTAGTGAATGATTTGGCCTTACCTATTATTTTGTAGTATGCCGATTCAAAGGTTTCCCTTTCTACCTGTTGGGCATCCTCGTCATCCTCCAGTTCGATGTCCTGTTGGATGAGGTCGAATTTGTCAAGAAGTGTCTCTGCCTTGGGAAGCCTGACGCATAGTTCGTTAAAAAATCCAGGAGAATCAATGGAATTTTCCAAGAAATGTTCAAATCTTGTTAATTGTGCCTTGATTGTGCTTCTTTTCTTTATTAATGCGTCCATTTTGTCTTGGAAAAGCTAGTTGCAAGCTCTGTAATTTTGTCAGTTTGTTGATTGAAAAATGAAAAAAATACTTTACAGAAAATAATAAAAACTGTAATGAATCATACTGGATTAATATCCGGCTCGAAGGACCAAAATGTAAAGTGAAATTGAATTGAATTGTAAAATAAAATATAGAAAATATCTAGTACATGTTTATTGAAAGTAGCAGTGGACTGTAATAATTATAAGTTTGTTTTTAAAATATGTATAAACAAACAAAACATATGATTTGAATCACACATTGATAAATATAGTCTTTTTGAGAAATAATTGTATATAGGCTATGTAAATTATGTGTTTTTACACACCAACTGCCAACTACAATTTTATAAAACTCGCCGAGTATTATTGATAGAACATAAAACGATAGCAATTTATAAAAGGAAATAGGCTCTTTGAAGAGAAGAAATCTAATCGGAATCTAATAGCGTAGAAAAGCTATTCCATGCTATCTGTTCTATCAGGAAATGATATTATTGGTTCATATAATATCGAAACAGGTAATTTCACAAAGCTGTTCTCGGTTGACGATATTGCGGCAGTAAAAGCACCGCCCCATCAGCAAGCGTCCGATAAATTCCACCGGCTTTGTATCAAAATACCCTAATCAGATTATTTAAATTGCTCTCATATCTTCCTTTTACTTAAGAATGCTCCTGAGAAAATATTCAAGCGGGGCTGGAATACCGCTTGAATATTTTCTCAGGGAAATTTGTAAGATGTTAATTTTGTCCTTCAGATATTTTTGCAAAGGTTTTTTAAGTAAATATAAAGTATTAAACTGTACTTCCATTTATTTTGGAGGGGAGGAAAAATAACTGCCTATATAATAGTTAAACTTGAAGATTATATTTCTTTTAAAAGTTAATAGTTTGACAAAAGTACCACTATCGACTTTTTCTAGTTAAAATCATGGTGATTCAGATTTATTTTTTCATAACGCAACCTGTATGATTATTTGTATGCTACGGACTGCTGTCTAACGTATTCTGAATCGGAATATATTTGTTTTAGTACAGTTAAGAAATAATTTTTAAGTTGTTTTTTCTTTCAAAATAATTAAAGTTCATATAAGTTGAATGAACCAAATAAGCTTAAAACAAATATAATCTTCAAGATTAATTAATATTCAAGCAATTATTTTTCATCTCCTTTAAAATAAACGGATGGAAGTAAATCACTGAAAGAACAAAATTCACGTCTTACAAATTTTTCCGACAAAATATTCAAGCGGAGCTGGAATACAAGGAGCATTCTTAAGGGCTGGATTACTTTTGACTAAAAGTGACTTTAAAAAAAGGATACCTTAAAAATGATGTATGGATTAAACACTAAACCTTGATAGATTAAGACCATTCTTACATTTTTTTATATAAATCACTGTTACACGTAAATTGTACTACTGCTTTCCAATTTATACAAAAATCCATTACGGTCCTTTTGTGTTGCACAGAAAATTAAAAAGCGGATATTTGATTCGTTATTATTCATAGTTATTTTATAGTGGACTAAATACATCAAAATTCATACATCATGCGTGTGATACTCATGTAAAATTAAATGGTATACCTCTCCGTATTTGAAACCACCCTCATTTATTGAAGCACTATTTAGCAAATAATTCATGTTTAATACTTAAAACTTAAAGTAACTTACTTTGAACTGTTAAGTAAATATTTCAAACAAAAATAACATTTAGTGTTTAATTCACGAGGTGAGGTTGCCAGTTGGAACCTAGAGCCGATATCGATCTCCAAAGTGGCACCCAGGCCAGGGCCGGAAACCGGCCCATTTCCGTCAGTCTGGTGATATAAAGTCACCCGGCTTATTCTGCCAGCCTCCCGCCCGCCACCGTCTTTTAATCAAAAGAAATGTTTGGATTTCTTTCCCGAAGCAATGAAATTCTGCGACGAAATGGAAATGGCGTTTTTTAGTGAAGATTTGTGTATTTAGTCAACAATATTTAGTGTTTCGCAAGGGAAGGTTTTGTTATAGAGACTCATTGGTCCTGTTAAAAGATCATTTGAAATCCTTTTACCTAAGTCTAAATGCTTCAATCGATCGAGAGCGTACTACATTTAACAAAAAATAAATGTCCTGCTTCATTGGTTAATACAAATTAAACTGAATATGTCTTTGGTTAATTTTATTTTCTGCTAAATCTATTTGAATAAAAAGATCATACATTTTAAGAATACGTCGAATATAAATAACTTTAAATCTGTTTTAGAACTTTAATTGTATCATTTTAGTAATAGTTGGGTAAGTCCGATTTATGGGATCGTAATAATGGTTTGTTAATTGATTCTTACTGATAAAAGGACTCGATAAGGCTCATAAACATAAACTCGTTTAATATAATTAAGATCCAAAGTCAAATAACTAATGTAATCTGGTATCATTAAATGGAATCAGGCTGATTAAATGATATAGTTAACGTAACAAATATTCCAAGTGGTTTAGCCAGCCCCATATGAAATCAAGCTATAAAGGTTGAACCAAAAAAAAGTTACTGTGCCGAACAAATTAGGATTCATCCTAAACTATCTGTCAAAAGTATCCATTTGGCCAAAACCAAAATCTAATCAGTGGGAAGGCAGAATCTGTATCAAAGTAGACCTCTTACATTTAATATAAATTATTCTATTTCTTTTTCAGTGTTAGGTTTCTTAGCTCATTGCCAAATCAGAAGCTTGCTTTTTGTGTTTCAGTTTGAGTGCGAATAAGACATTTTACAGCCTAGTACTATAGGGTATTTATAGGAATGATCTTTGGATGCGAAACTCCCTGTTGTGGATTAACGTCCACACTAGTGAGTACTACGACGATCCGCAGTACTACCCTGATAATTAGCCCAATTCGTAAATTAGAAGGCAAAGATGTGGTTCGGATTCCAATATAAACTGTAGGTCCCTTAAAGCCGGGTTTTCCTAGGCGCGGAGTCGGCGAGCGGAGAGAGGAACGCGGAGAGCGGAATTGAAATTAACATGGCATTCCGTTCCGCTTCTAGGAAAACAGTAACATTAAATTACCTAAGACAAGCTGAGTCCGCTCTCCGCGTTTCTCTCTCCGCTCGCCGACTCCGCGGCTAGGAAAACCCGGCTTAAGCTGGGTTTTCCTAGACGCGGAGTCGGCCAGCGGAGAGCGGACAACGGAGAGCGGAATTGAAATTAACATGGCATTCCGCTCCGCTGCTAGGAAAACAGTAACATTAAATTACCTAAGACAAGATGAGTCCGCTCTCCGTTGTCCGCTCTCCGCTGGCCGACTCCGCGTCTAAGAAAACCCAGCTTTAGTTGGCATTGGCTGTATGGGCTATTAACAGTCTTGTCTAGTCGGTAACCTTGAACCTTAGTCAGTAACAAAACTAGAAGATCGCGTCCCTCATCCTACACTCACATCCATTGTTATTGGTTTAAAATACCTACCTTCGTTTTTTTGGTCGCCATTTCAGTTAAAAGTATTATAAAAGTATCAAATATATATAATTGTTCAAAAACACAACAAAATATTGCATTATTAAGTTACTGTATACAAAAATATCATATACCATGAAACAAATGGTAAAAAACAAAACGCTGTCCACTCAAAACGTAACATTATCTATAACTAATCGATAAGGACGATAAATGAATGAGAACGTTTCCTTAATTACTGGCGTAGCTTTCATTCAATTATAACCTTGCAATGTTACAATCTATACTATTATAAAAAAGAGGTGGTTGCTGTATGTGTGTATGGGAAAAGTAAACTCGAAAAATACTGGTCGGATTGGGCTGAAATTTGGCATGATGATAGCTCACATTCCCGATTAACATATAGGCATATTCTTATTTCAAAAATCCTTTCGGGCTCCGCCCCAGTGGCTCTGGAGTTTCCCATGTTAACCTTATGAGAAATGGAATTATTGAATCTTAACAGCTGTTTCAATTAAACAAGTTGGTTCTGTTCTATGATGTTCAATGGCATTTAAGTTACAAGGATTACCAACAGGGTACAGCACTATTATTTCTTTTACATTTATGACAACAGCTAATTTGCAACCAAAAGGTGAGTGAGCGTAGCGAACGAACTTCAACCTGGAGGCGAGTTAGCGTAGCGAACGAGCTAACCTGAAGGCAAGTGAGCGCAGCGAACGAGCTCCAACCTAAAGGTGAGTGAGCGTAGCGAACGAGCTCCAACCTAAAGGTGAGTGAGCGTAGCGAACAAACTTCAACCAGGATGTGATTGAGCCATGCGAACGAGATAATCTTGAAAATTAAGAAGTTAAACGGGGCAAAGCCCGCGGGTTGCAGCTAGTAGTTTATAAACCTCACCTCCCCCGGGAATGTGTAGCCGTGTATGCGATGCTCCGAGCCGTGCTGGTTCTGGATGCCGTAGTGGAAGAAGAACTCCTCGAACTGGTAGCGATAGGCGAGAGGTCCTCCGGAGATGTTGACGTGTTGCTTACTGTCTCTGTCTACACGGAACACGAGCGACTGGCCTGTGTTGATCAGTGTACCACTTATCTGTAATGGCATCCGAGAAAATAATTAAAATTTTGCGCGAAAAACTGTGGTTTACATATTTTAGTTTAAATCATTAGATTTTATTAAACTAAAATTCTAGGAATTTGACGCTTTGATTGATTTGGAATGTATGGTGTATTGATTAATACTTAATAACTCTTCAATACTAAATAATCAACTTATTATATTGGCTAATCATTATTTATACCTGATGAACGAACTGTAACAAATAATATACACTGCATAGAATGAATACGCGAAAGAGTTTATTTTTATTTTATTACGAAACTTTATGTGTTTATATACAGGTAACAAAGAGAATAACTGAGTAAATTTAACTGAGTAGCGAGAATCGTGAAATCATCCATACTTATGCATGATGCGCTCAGACCAAACATCAACCATTATTAAGAACCACAACACCAATATTAAACTTAATTATAAAGCTTTGTTTTATACATACAATCAAATTTACAATACATATCCAACGCCAATAATCCTATCCTATCGAATACACTCAAAAATAAGCACGTGGACAGATGAACTTTAAATTTCGTAAGATAATTTAAATTTTTTTTTTTTTTATATGGGGTATTCGGCCACGAGAAATCAATTGTACTCGGTCACAAGTATAGGAAAAACCCAGTTTCCGCCATACAGCCCTTTAAAGTGGCTATGTTATCGTCAATATATTTTGTAGCTGCAGTTAATAAAAACAGCTGATACTCATCTATTTATAAAAGTGTATTAAAATGCCTTCTTTGTATCATCTAAAATGTGTTCATATTGAATGCAGTGCATAATAAATATATTTAATTTAGCTAATTGACAAAAGTTTATGTTAAATTCACCCTTGTACTTTTAGACTTAACTACAACAAATATTATACTATTTCTATATACTATTATATTCTATTATACTATTTCTATAGTGGTCAAATAGTTATGAAAACAATCTGTTATATCTCCTTCCCTGTTAATATTATGAATATTTATTTTCACTAATTATTTATCATATGGTTTTATTTTTGTTGTTGTCATAGTGTAATATGAATTTTGAAAATAGAAGTGTGGTGTTAAAAAGTTTAGTTTTTTTTTTCTTTTTTTATTAAACTTTAGTTTCATTACTTGAAGAAGAGGTAGGTGTGTAGTATAAATTAACACAATCTATAGCTAAAGCAGTAATTTAAAAGACTAACTACTGTATTTTTTGTTAATTCATCATATTGTGATAATAGTAATCGACTTTACATGTTGCCCTAATTTATCTTAGGAGTTGAAGGAGGTTCACCACACATAGTCTACCTTGTGTTTGTCGATGTCCAAGTGTCTGAGATGAGGATCAAACAACAGCTTGTGAGGTTCCACATTGATGGGTGATTGTCGTCTTCCTTTGTTGCACAAACTCCACTCAGGGTTGATACGACCCCAATATTCTGGTCCTGAAACATAAGTACACAAGTAAGTGGTTTAAATGTTATTCGTAAGTCACTTTGCAAAATTACAAAAACTTTTCTAAAATAAAGTGTATCAAACAACATCTGTGGTCATTGAGCATCACTGCTAGTAAGCTAAAACATTCGGCAATTTTAACTGCGAGTTACACAATGAGTGTAAATATGTTTTACACATTATTTTAAAAATAAGTTTAATCCCTTATTTATGAACCAATCTTCTTAAATTTGACACAGTTAGAATTTTAATAATTTTCTCTAAATAGAAAACTGCTACAGTAGTTTTGTTTTCATGAGCAGCTTTTTATGGTATACAATTTTTAGATTATTAACCGCTCCCATTTTACAAATAAACATGATTAAAAATGATATTTATTAAATAAAATGGTTTAATAAATTTTATTTATTAAATAAAATTGTCAGTGATCCTATTGTTGTCTTCACTGACGTACAGGTAATATAAAAATAATACAGGGTTAGGCAAAAGTCTGGAACCCCCCAGTTAACTTTTTAACGCGTTGCAGTAGGAAAACCAAACTCGGCACATATTTACAACATAAGAAATCATACTTTTTCATCAAAGTTACAACTTTGCCCCAGACCCCAAAATGGGGTATTTTGGGGGCAGCCCCAAATTTTCAAATGTAAGCACCTATCATGTGACCCTTCATTTTAAAGGGTTTAACAAGACAAATTGAATGGCGCAAACCAGAAGTCAATATTGCACCCCTAATCAAAATTGCAGCCATTTTAATTATTTAAGATGATCAGGCAAGATAAAGTCTGGAGTTAACTTTAAAAATTTAATATTTTTATACTGACCAAAAGGTGAATTCTCTTTTTTTATAAAGGTTTACTGAGTTTAGTTTTCCTGCTATAACCTGTTAAAAAGTTAATAGGGGATATTTCAAAATGACAGGCATTTTGATTAGGGGTGCGTTATTGACCTCTAGTTTGCACCATTTAATTTAATTCTTTAGAAACCCTTTAAAATGAGGGGTCACATGATAGGTGTTTACATTTGAAAATTTGGGGCTGCCCCCAAAATACCCCATTTTGGGGGCTGGGGCTAAGTTGTAACTTTGATGAAAAAGTGCAATTTCTTATGTTGTAAATATGTGCCGAGTTTGGTTTTCCTACTAGCTGCAACGCGTTAAAAAGTTAACCGGGGGTTCCAGACTTTTGCCTAACCCTGTATAATATAAATATAATATATATATATATAATATAATAAAACATAGGTAATATAAACTTATTGAATAAAATTGTTTATATTACCTGTCCGTCAGTGATCCTATTGTTGTCTTCACTGACGTACAGGTAATATGAACAATTTTATTCAATAAGTGATCCTGGGCCACTAAGCATAATGATATTTATTCTCAAAACAGGGCTTACAATTATTATATTATGTATCAAATTTCAATTTTTTTTTATTTATGATTGTCTTTGGTCCAGGAAAGATACCTAAAAGTGCACACTCTGTATATTTCTCATTATCTCATATTATACCAATGAGAGAAGTTCATATAAACTGCAACAACAAAAAATATCAGTTGTTTATAGCTTCCACTAGTACCATACTTTCAGGGACCTTTTTCAACAGTAAACTGTTAAACTATATCTACCTTAACCTTTGGAAATAATTAAATAATGCCTAGTAAAATAATGTAACAATGTAAATCAATTTACACACCAAAATAAAATACCGGTCCCATATATTAAAAAATATTATGGCCAATATTTTTGCCCAATATTAATGCCAAGACAAAGGAATCTACTTCAATATTGTGTGATTTGTTCCAGACTGGGTTCAAAAACAATAACAAATGCGATTCAGAGAATACACCGCTCTGAGTGTTGAGTCAGCAAAATATCGCAGCTAGATTGTATACAATCACATCAGTTCTGATGGCAAGAGCCAATAAACCAGATTGTGAGCCAGTAGTGGACCTTCACGCCTGGTGGAATTCTCTCACTCCCTTCCTAACGGCTTTAGATTGTGCGTTAAATCTCAATCCCGTCAATAAGGAAATACTCGGAGAACCTAACGTATTCCAAATTTATTTAGGCTAGCATTGTTATCTGGGATTTATTTAGAAAGAAGGTTGAACTAAGAAATCGGTTAGCCAAAATTAGTACAACTGTTAACTGTTTTATTTTTTAATACTACGGAGCCATTACTCTTTGCTTTTTCTTTGCTAAATATTAAGTTTTAGAGTTGTATACGATCTTGATCATTCTTTTCGAACTTCTTAACACAATTAATTATTATTCTTGGCAGAATAAGCTGTTTTATTTTAGTAAAATAATGGACGATAGTAGATATAAAACCAGAATATGACCCCACTTTCGGCGTTTTCGGACTCAGGACTTTTAAATTTTTTGGCGAAAAAACACCCCAAATAGGTATAATATGATGGTTTTACCCCATTTTTGGCGTTTTAGAGGCTATATGGGGGCACTTTTTTGGTAAAAAAATGTTATTAATACTGAAAAACATGTCTGGAAATGAAGAGCTTTTTTTGACCACTTTTTTTAAAGACCCGGCTCTCGGCACGCGAACTCGGGTGCACTCCCGACCTATAGGCATACTTCTGATCCCCAGCGATGACAAACTAAAAGTCTTATGAAAAAATGTTTGAAACAAAAATTGAGGAATATCTAGTCATCTATACTTTTCCCACTGGCAGTTTTTCTCTGACCGAAAAATAAAAAAAATCCTCGCTTACTCACTTTTTCATGTTTACTCAAAGTAACCTTTTTATATTTTCCATAATTAATAATTATACACTAGCACAAATTAAATTATATTTATATTGTATTAAACAGTAGTTCATGTAGAATTTTAATATATAAATTTCATGTTATAAATATTTTTATTAGAAGCTAGACAAACATGTAAGTGATAGGAGGCGCATCACTTTGAACATCGTCATGCCTCCGACAGTGCCGTGCTGGCAACACCTGGAGTTTGAAACCATTGCTATTGCTAAAATTATATTATAACACATTTACATACAAAAGAAACTGGTAAATGGTTTTAATTGTTTAAACTTTTTATGCTGTATTATTATGTAGAAGGTCATGTAGTATGTAGGCTGGAATTTTAGCCGTTTTGTTGTATATCAAGCCTTTTTGAGATATAAATAAACAATAAAGCAGACCTTTATTTACTAATGCTGATATTATATTACAATGCATTGGCATACAAATGAAAACGGTTTGATTTATTTGTACTCATATAAAATAATATAATTCTTTTGAGTTATAGGGACGTCTGGTGATAAAATCACAAATTTAGAACATTTATAATGGACTTTTAAAATAATGGAATTAAGTATAGACTTATAACATTTTCATGATAACTGTTTGATTTATTTGTACTCATTTAAAATAATGTTAAAATAGTATTTGATTTTTATTGTTTTTTATCAAAAGTTGAAACCAATGTAGTGTGCCTAAATGTTTATTTACTGTTTTTTCTGTATCTCAAGCCAATAGATAGAATAGGACAAAGAGGTGTTTTTGGTGTTTTACCTATGAGAATAACATGGGGAGATTTTAAGCCACTTTTTAAAAATTGTGCTTACTCTCTATACATTTCTATGCAAATGTCCATCTCCAAAAATATTTCCAATCCCCATTAATGTCTGTATCATGTGAGATTTGCACCAGTTGGTTTGAAATATTTATAAATATAACGTGTTGCTGGAATCGCCTTAAATGGCAAGAAACATGTAGTCTTGGGACCTCTGGTAAAATATTGGAGTTTTCCTAGTATGGACTAAATATTTTTGAAAATTGAAAAAAATATGTTTTTTACTCAACTATTTTAGTGTCTTGAAACATGTATTACCGAGGAATCAGGCAAATATTTCGTGCCGAAATTATATTTTACCTTACGTGAGAACTTGGAATCATTATTTAAACTCAGTCCTACTCCACAGTATTATTGCAGGCTTGCTTCTCGTCCCAAGTGGTGAATTGTGTACAGTTTATGTGTGGTGCAAAGACTAGTTTCTCTTTTTAGTTGTGACCAGCTCATTTCTAAGATGCTTAATGGTATCCACTTTGCCTCTGAACATAAGTAAATTGTAATCTTCAGTTTAGGACTTAAAGTTAATGTCGGATGCGATGCCTCTTTAATCGGAAGTTTGGGTTGTGATGAGCTCAACCTCTATCACCAATATCAGCATAGATCCATTGAACTATTATGTGTTATTGTACTTTGTGCTGATTAATATGTGTTTGGTAAATTAGCATGGCACAACACACAATCCCACATCTTGCTAATCGTAGTTGGTAGTTTAACTTAGCAACGATAATAACAAATTATTATGTCATTGCATTATTATGTCATGTCGGGGGTCTATTTGGTGGTCAAAGTAGAAGTAGGGAGCATTGACTTTCTACAATCATGATGAGATATCCAGCCAGAGCCTCAGACTGTAATAAAAAAATAGATGAAAATGCAAACTCTAAAGGCCCTGACCATGTTGTATACTTCCAGGCTGGAACAACCTTTACGTGGAATATTGTATATAAATTGTTTGTATACATAAGACTCTTGTAGTGAATGTACTCTTTGATGAAAATACAAAATAAAGATGAAAACTACTTTATGCAAAGAAGAGAACGTAATTGTGAAGGGTAGCTACAAACAATTGCATTTTAGTGAGCAATGAAAGTTGCTATAATTATTGGGATTGTTTTGGGTAAGTTTATAGATATGCATTGTGTTTACAGGAATTAATCATAGTGGGGATGCCATTTACATCGAGACATATCGATTTAGTTAAAGTGATAAAACGAAGACCATGATAGTGGTGGATAAAGATTTTATTTGTTGAGCAATCGATATGAGAAGGAGTTTCTTGTTAAACAATAACCTGGAAAACCAATACAACATAATGCACTGTCATCCCTCATTGGTATTGTAACTTACAAGCTCTGTTGTTCTTTACTCATTTTCAAAAACATATAAATTATAAAATAAGCCATTTTGTTGTTTATTTTACTGTTATGTATTGTAAGTGTATATATTGAAATAAATGGTTAAATAAATGTAAGTTGAAAAATGAGCCTTTTTTTGTCACTAGTTTATTTACATTGATTTGAATCACATTTTTGAACTAACAGATGATTAAATTATTAATTGCATAACATTTGAAACATAGAGATACAACATTTACATTATTAACTGGAAACTATAGATCTATATTATTGTATGAACATAATTTCTGTATTTCATATATGTAAAAGCAATGAGACCATGCTAAATTACAGGATTCAATAACAAAGGAAGCTGATATTGTGCTATATACCTGAGGGTGTAAATATAGAGGTGGGCATTTCCATAGAGACTTAATGACGAATTAGAATGTGAAAGTTCTATGGTAGAAATATCAAGTATGCAAGAGTGATCATCAGAGGTAACATGGTCATCAGGTAATTCATAGAGAGGGGTCAGTCAGGTTGAACTAGTATATTGCAGTGATTCATCCAATATAGAAACAATAGTTACAAATAACCAGAACCAATTACTGAATATTGTAGTTACCAGTTTTCCTATCCTACTGTTAAAATATGAACCTCATTTTAATATGAGTTGGTGAGTTCATGCCCGGTAACATGAATGTAATAATGTTTCTAAATGTATTTATCTTATTTTATGGTAGATTTCACTATGTGTGCTTACTCTATGGTAAAATTCTTTGAGATCATTTAATATTTAACACACTTATATTAGTGAATAAATCATCAAAGTGCGATATAAATATGCTGGGTGAAACGTATTAAAACTTGCTTCCAGTTTATCTATTAAAGGATTGTCAAACGTCTCGGTTTTGCTAACTATGACCTGGTGTCCCGAAAAGGGCTCTTAAGACCATAAGATGACAATACATAAAGTTTGGACTATTGACTGTGATGTGAATTTATGCATACTTTGTCATAAAAATTTTACACTATAGTATTTTTACGAGTTCTGACTGTGACTGTGATGTGAATTTGTGTGTATTTCATTACATAAATTTCACACTTTTTTCACTCATTTCACACCACTATTATGATGTGTTGTGCCTGCATGAGTGTGTTGAGCCATGAATATCATAGACTACCAAGCTATAAGGACGTATGCTAGAACTGATCTAACCTCTGCCAAACCCTGAATACGAGCCTGGATGCACAGACTTTGGACCAAGGATCAATAATTGTAAATAGACAAACCTGTGTGATAGGATATAGAACACTGAAAAATACAAATGTTAGAAACTTTAGTCTTTTACTTATTTACCCTTACCACCCTCTGTTTTGGAGGAAACTGCCTTACAACCAACATTATGAAGATTGCATTAATACTCATGATCTTGGTCATTATAAAATTTATCAAACATAAATCCGTATTTGCCATTATTCATAAACCTTTCCTTGTCTATTATGAAAAAGCTATCCAACACTGGTGGTAAAGACTTTTATATTGATGAAATGAAAAGTCATTATTAATATGATTGTTAAATATAAGGTTTAAAATTTATATTGCCTTGTTTGGATAATATTAGAAAATGTACGTTATCGTATAAATGTTTGCGTACTTTCTAAGTAAAAGCAGTTAATATTTTTATGTTGACCCATTGAGAGAAATTGTATACTATTTGTACTATAAAAAGTCTATTCATGCATATCAGTACAGTAAAAGTTCTGTTACAATCCAGTCATAGGTCAGTCTCAATTGCATCCATAGTTTCTCAGTCAACCTGTCAGTCATTTGGTTACAGTCTGTTTTCTAACTCTTCATTAACCAATATTACATAACATTTTTTATTTAAAACACAATATTCTATAAAATTTTCATTGGCCAGTTGTTGTTGATTGTTATAAACAGTACTTGATATACAAACACATACGTTGTCATCAGTCAGGCGTCCAAACAATTAAAAAATATCGTTGAGAAGAAATCGGTTGTTGTATTTAACAACATAAAGGTCGATTCACAAACGGTATGTAATAGTTTAATCACGTCACAGTGTATACAACAACTGACTGTGACTGTGATGTGAATTTGATTAGTTGTGTGAAATGTGTGAAAATAGTGTGAAATTTTTGAAATTGCTTCCAGTTTATATGTTGTCATTAAGCAAGCGTTTAAAAATCCAACAATATCGTTGAGAAGAAACCAGCTGTTGTATTTGACGACATAAAAATCAATTCACACATAACACGTCACAGTTCAATCACATCAGTTACGACACAGTGTATACACCAACTGACTGTGACTGTGATGTGAATTTGTGTGTACTTCGTCACACAAATTTTACACAAATTTCACACATTTTTCACACATTTCACACAACTATCATGATAGTTGTGTGAAATGTGTGAAAAATGTGTGAAATTTGTGTAAAATTTGTGTGACGAAGTACACACAAATTCACATCACAGTCACAGTCAGTTGGTGTATACACTGTGTCGTAACTGATGTGATTGAACTGTGACGTGTTATGTGTGAATTGATTTTTATGTCGTCAAATACAACAGCTGGTTTCTTCTCAACGATATTGTTGGATTTTTAAACGCTTGCTTAATGACAACATATAAACTGGAAGCAATTTCAAAAATTTCACACTATTTTCACACATTTCACACAACTAATCAAATTCACATCACAGTCACAGTCAGTTGTTGTATACACTGTGACGTGATTAAACTATTACATACCGTTTGTGAATCGACCTTTATGTTGTTAAATACAACAACCGATTTCTTCTCAACGATATTTTTTAATTGTTTGGACGCCTGACTGATGACAACGTATGTGTTTGTATATCAAGTACTGTTTATAACAATCAACAACAACTGGCCAATGAAAATTTTATAGAATATTGTGTTTTAAATAAAAAATGTTATGTAATATTGGTTAATGAAGAGTTAGAAAACAGACTGTAACCAAATGACTGACAGGTTGACTGAGAAACTATGGATGCAATTGAGACTGACCTATGACTGGATTGTAACAGAACTTTTACTGTACTGATATGCATGAATAGACTTTTTATAGTACAAATAGTATACAATTTCTCTCAATGGGTCAACATAAAAATATTAACTGCTTTTACTTAGAAAGTACGCAAACATTTATACGATAACGTACATTTTCTAATATTATCCAAACAAGGCAATATAAATTTTAAACCTTATATTTAACAATCATATTAATAATGACTTTTCATTTCATCAATATAAAAGTCTTTACCACCAGTGTTGGATAGCTTTTTCATAATAGACAAGGAAAGGTTTATGAATAATGGCAAATACGGATTTATGTTTGATAAATTTTATAATGACCAAGATCATGAGTATTAATGCAATCTTCATAATGTTGGTTGTAAGGCAGTTTCCTCCAAAACAGAGGGTGGTAAGGGTAAATAAGTAAAAGACTAAAGTTTCTAACATTTGTATTTTTCAGTGTTCTATATCCTATCACACAGGTTTGTCTATTTACAATTATTGATCCTTGGTCCAAAGTCTGTGCATCCAGGCTCGTATTCAGGGTTTGGCAGAGGTTAGATCAGTTCTAGCATACGTCCTTATAGCTTGGTAGTCTATGATATTCATGGCTCAACACACTCATGCAGGCACAACACATCATAATAGTGGTGTGAAATGAGTGAAAAAAGTGTGAAATTTATGTAATGAAATACACACAAATTCACATCACAGTCACAGTCAGAACTCGTAAAAATACTATAGTGTAAAATTTTTATGACAAAGTATGCATAAATTCACATCACAGTCAATAGTCCAAACTTTATGTATTGTCATCTTATGGTCTTAAGAGCCCTTTTCGGGACACCAGGTCATAGTTAGCAAAACCGAGACGTTTGACAATCCTTTAATAGATAAACTGGAAGCAAGTTTTAATACGTTTCACCCAGCATATTTATATCGCACTTTGATGATTTATTCACTAATATAAGTGTGTTAAATATTAAATGATCTCAAAGAATTTTACCATAGAGTAAGCACACATAGTGAAATCTACCATAAAATAAGATAAATACATTTAGAAACATTATTACATTCATGTTACCGGGCATGAACTCACCAACTCATATTAAAATGAGGTTCATATTTTAACAGTAGGATAGGAAAACTGGTAACTACAATATTCAGTAATTGGTTCTGGTTATTTGTAACTATTGTTTCTATATTGGATGAATCACTGCAATATACTAGTTCAACCTGACTGACCCCTCTCTATGAATTACCTGATGACCATGTTACCTCTGATGATCACTCTTGCATACTTGATATTTCTACCATAGAACTTTCACATTCTAATTCGTCATTAAGTCTCTATGGAAATGCCCACCTCTATATTTACACCCTCAGGTATATAGCACAATATCAGCTTCCTTTGTTATTGAATCCTGTAATTTAGCATGGTCTCATTGCTTTTACATATATGAAATACAGAAATTATGTTCATACAATAATATAGATCTATAGTTTCCAGTTAATAATGTAAATGTTGTATCTCTATGTTTCAAATGTTATGCAATTAATAATTTAATCATCTGTTAGTTCAAAAATGTGATTCAAATCAATGTAAATAAACTAGTGACAAAAAAAGGCTCATTTTTCAACTTACATTTATTTAACCATTTATTTCAATATATACACTTACAATACATAACAGTAAAATAAACAACAAAATGGCTTATTTTATAATTTATATGTTTTTGAAAATGAGTAAAGAACAACAGAGCTTGTAAGTTACAATACCAATGAGGGATGACAGTGCATTATGTTGTATTGGTTTTCCAGGTTATTGTTTAACAAGAAACTCCTTCTCATATCGATTGCTCAACAAATAAAATCTTTATCCACCACTATCATGGTCTTCGTTTTATCACTTTAACTAAATCGATATGTCTCGATGTAAATGGCATCCCCACTATGATTAATTCCTGTAAACACAATGCATATCTATAAACTTACCCAAAACAATCCCAATAATTATAGCAACTTTCATTGCTCACTAAAATGCAATTGTTTGTAGCTACCCTTCACAATTACGTTCTCTTCTTTGCATAAAGTAGTTTTCATCTTTATTTTGTATTTTCATCAAAGAGTACATTCACTACAAGAGTCTTATGTATACAAACAATTTATATACAATATTCCACGTAAAGGTTGTTCCAGCCTGGAAGTATACAACATGGTCAGGGCCTTTAGAGTTTGCATTTTCATCTATTTTTTTATTACAGTCTGAGGCTCTGGCTGGATATCTCATCATGATTGTAGAAAGTCAATGCTCCCTACTTCTACTTTGACCACCAAATAGACCCCCGACATGACATAATAATGCAATGACATAATAATTTGTTATTATCGTTGCTAAGTTAAACTACCAACTACGATTAGCAAGATGTGGGATTGTGTGTTGTGCCATGCTAATTTACCAAACACATATTAATCAGCACAAAGTACAATAACACATAATAGTTCAATGGATCTATGCTGATATTGGTGATAGAGGTTGAGCTCATCACAACCCAAACTTCCGATTAAAGAGGCATCGCATCCGACATTAACTTTAAGTCCTAAACTGAAGATTACAATTTACTTATGTTCAGAGGCAAAGTGGATACCATTAAGCATCTTAGAAATGAGCTGGTCACAACTAAAAAGAGAAACTAGTCTTTGCACCACACATAAACTGTACACAATTCACCACTTGGGACGAGAAGCAAGCCTGCAATAATACTGTGGAGTAGGACTGAGTTTAAATAATGATTCCAAGTTCTCACGTAAGGTAAAATATAATTTCGGCACGAAATATTTGCCTGATTCCTCGGTAATACATGTTTCAAGACACTAAAATAGTTGAGTAAAAAACATATTTTTTTCAATTTTCAAAAATATTTAGTCCATACTAGGAAAACTCCAATATTTTACCAGAGGTCCCAAGACTACATGTTTCTTGCCATTTAAGGCGATTCCAGCAACACGTTATATTTATAAATATTTCAAACCAACTGGTGCAAATCTCACATGATACAGACATTAATGGGGATTGGAAATATTTTTGGAGATGGACATTTGCATAGAAATGTATAGAGAGTAAGCACAATTTTTAAAAAGTGGCTTAAAATCTCCCCATGTTATTCTCATAGGTAAAACACCAAAAACACCTCTTTGTCCTATTCTATCTATTGGCTTGAGATACAGAAAAAACAGTAAATAAACATTTAGGCACACTACATTGGTTTCAACTTTTGATAAAAAACAATAAAAATCAAATACTATTTTAACATTATTTTAAATGAGTACAAATAAATCAAACAGTTATCATGAAAATGTTATAAGTCTATACTTAATTCCATTATTTTAAAAGTCCATTATAAATGTTCTAAATTTGTGATTTTATCACCAGACGTCCCTATAACTCAAAAGAATTATATTATTTTATATGAGTACAAATAAATCAAACCGTTTTCATTTGTATGCCAATGCATTGTAATATAATATCAGCATTAGTAAATAAAGGTCTGCTTTATTGTTTATTTATATCTCAAAAAGGCTTGATATACAACAAAACGGCTAAAATTCCAGCCTACATACTACATGACCTTCTACATAATAATACAGCATAAAAAGTTTAAACAATTAAAACCATTTACCAGTTTCTTTTGTATGTAAATGTGTTATAATATAATTTTAGCAATAGCAATGGTTTCAAACTCCAGGTGTTGCCAGCACGGCACTGTCGGGTGCGTGATGATGTTCAAAGTGATGCGCCTCCTATCACTTACACATTGGTCTAGCTTCTAATAAAAATATTTATAGCATGAAATTTATATATTAAAATACTACATGAACTACTGTTTAATACAATATAAATATAATTTAATTTGTGCCAGTGTGTAATTATTAATTAAGGAAAATATAAAAAGGTTACTTTGAGTAAACATGAAAAAGTGAGTAAGCAAGGATTTTTTTTATTTTTCAATCAGAGAAAAACTTTCAGTGGAAGAAGTATAGATGATTAGATGTTCCTCAATTTTTGTTTCAAACATTTTTTCGTAAGACTTTTAGTTTGTCATCGCTGGGGATCAGAAGTGTGCCTATGGGTCGGGAGCGCACCCGAGTTCGCGTGCCGAGAGCCGGGTCTTTAAAAAAGTGGTCAAAAAAAGCTCTTCATTTCCAGACATGTTTTTCAGTATTAATAACATTTTTTAACAAAAAAAATGCCCCCATATAGCCTCTAAAACGTCAAAAATAGGGTAAAACCATCATATTATACCTATTTTGGGTGTTTTTTCGCCAAAAAAATTTAAAAGTTCTGGGCCCAAAAACGCCGAAAGTGGGGTCATATTGCTATATTATATCTACTGACGATAGCAAATATATAATTACCATGTGAAATACAAGAGTAAAGAAGGTAAATATGTTCAGAAGTCAACCTAGTTGTCTCGGGGATTTGGAAAATGATTAGTCATACATACAAAAATTTAAAAAAAGTCTAAAAAAATGAAGTTCTTACACAAATAAAATAGCCATAAAAATTTATAATCGTTTACATCGCAAGAATCGTGAGCAAAATTTAGGGTTTAATCGTGGAACGGAAAAATACTTGTGAAGATTATAGTATTGTTATTGAAGATACAATAACTTTGTGGGTAATATCACATATACAAGAAGAAAAGTTCATATAAAATCACCTGGCGTAGTTGGTCTCATTCGACTACTTTATTTGTATTTCTAGTTTATCTAGGTGACCTCATATCCTTCAATCCGAAATGAGCTTAGAATCGTTAATAAATAATCAAACATTTCAGATTATTAATTTCAAATCATAGTTATTCTTTTTAGCGAATTTCCCTATAGGGAATAAGCTATTACCGTAGGTCTCATGGTAAGATTTAGTCCCGGGACCGATTTACTTTTTCATGTTGATGTCCCTAGAAGCCAAAAACACCATCCGTTCAAATTCATATATATATTATATATTATATTATATATATATTATATATATTATATTATATATATATTTGTGTGTGTGTGTGTGTGTCCGTCACCACGATAACTCGAGCAAAAATGATCCGATTTTGATGAAATTTGGTACAAACGTGTAAACCTACGTTTATTTGAACGAGTTCGCGAACCAGCATTTTTGGGATAAAAATTGGTTTTTCTCATTTTTCACCCTCAAAACATAAGATTTCTCAAATTTCCTCCAAACCATTTTGAAGAGTTTAAAAAACAAATAATTCAGTATATTGAAGTGTTTTTGTATGGTTATTGGTTACGGAGAAAATTGTAAATTAAAAATTCCCATGTTATTCTTATGGAGAATAAGTAAACTGTTGTAGTTTGATTGTTTCTGCATATATTTGGATCAAACTTGCCCAATCTATTTATTTTATACTAAGCTATTAATATTTTACTAAAAACACACTTTATTACCCTGTAGACAGCAAACCTAGGTGCTCTTTAAACCTAATGTAATTTGAATAGATTTAATTGAAAATCAAATCAGGCAAATGGTGATTCGCTTAGTCTGCAGGTTTGCTGCGGCTGGGGTATTTTTGTTTGAAATGTTGCTTAAAATTGTGGTTTTTCGATTACTACACTACGTTAATTACTTAAATTTATAGCAACCATCTGAGTTACACTATAACAAGGGTTTTGAAACACAAAGGTTTAAGGTGTATTTTGATTTGATATTTTATTCAAACATTTAAACGATTGATACGTATGCAAAAGTCTCAGGCAGAATCGTTGTAGGTTAGACGTATAGAGTAATCTGTAATTTACAGTTCTCACATGAGCTTATCAAACAGCTGACAGAAACTGTTCTCATGTAATTACTTATCAATCTCTGCACAAGACTTAGCGCGCCTCAAGCAATAGACTTACAAGCAGAAGACCAAACTTAAAATTCATTTCTCCAAAAAATAGTCAAATGTTTACAAAGAGTTTCGTTGGTTTAGTCAATACTTTTATTTATCTTGAATTTTAATGGAGCAAGGTCAAAGAACACATTTTTGAACAATGATTCTGTTCTGTTTGGTGAGTCGGTGGGCTTTGGTCCCAAGGCGTTGCTACCGTGTTTTTGGACTTTGGTACCTACCACTATATTATATCAGTATTGTTTAACTCTGTGTGCCTACTGTCGCAGCTCACCACTTTTAATACGATCCACGCACAGGTATGAGGCCTATGTGGATAGGCAAATGCAAGGTCAAAAGAGACCGCCAACATCGTTATTAAAAATAAAAATAAAAAGAGAAAAAGTGAATTTAAATGTAATCGACACGTAATAGTTATTTGTGTAACTAGTGTGCGAAGTGGAACTTTGCAGCACATCAGAGAAATGTTTACGAGCCGAGTGTGAAAAGTATCTTGAGTGCAGCAAAGGCAATAAGAACTCGTGTTACACATATTTGATTTTTTTAAAGAGGTTGGCGGCCTCATTTAGTCTTGCATTCGCCCGTTCACATAGACTAACTGCCCGTGCGTGGATCGTATACAGCAAAGCAAGGAGTAAGCCGATACAGTACAAAGGTGAACTGTACTGATAAAATGTTTACGGCAGTGACCAGGAACCGAACCCACGACATCGCTGCCTTGAGCCCGAAATCCGTGACGCCATCGACTCACCTACATATACATTCTTCCTACAGTTATTATAAAGCATATAAATAATTTAGTCTTTCAAACACTAAACAACATGTTTTAGGTTAGGCTAATAATTAGTACAAGAAAGCTCGATTAGTAAGGTAACTGCAGGAAAATATAGTTTTTTTACAATTTCCTTAACATAGTTTTTTCTTTGATTCTTTAATTAAACTTGTGTAACAATGACGTTTTACCCGTAATAAATTAAATAATTAATAGATACAACTAAGCACGTTTTTCAAGGGGCAAATTTATCAATGCCAATTTTCATATATTTAAATATAATTTTATAAATAGTAAATGGTAAAGTATTTACATACAGGGTGAATAAAAAGTCAAGACCCCCCCCCCCCCTCTTATATTTTTCCAAGTAAATATATAGAGATATTCTTTTGGTGGTCGAGCAATCTTAGCAGGAAGTTTCATTTTATCATTTTGAAATTTTTGAGTGTCCCCCCAAAAGGGGGGATTTGGGGGGCAACTCAAATATTTTAAATGTAAACCCCCTTCAAGTGACACCTCATTTTGAAGTGTTAACAAAAACTTAAAGAATGGTGAAAACTAGAGGTCACTATCTCTTCTCTATCCAAAATGGTAGCCCGTCAAATGTTGTGGAAAATCAATGATAAAATTGTTAATATTGGTTGTCATTTTGGTTAGAGAAGAGATAGCGAGCTCTGGTTTTCACCATTCTTTAAGTTTGTTTAAGCACTTCAAAATGAGGTGTCACTTGATAGGGGTTTCTATTGAAACATTTTTAGTTGTCCCCCGAATCCCCCCTTTTGGGGGACACTCAAAAATTTTGAATGTAATTCGCCTTCAAGTGACACCTCATTTTGAATCGTTTACAAAAACTTAAAGAATGGTGAAAACCAGAGCTCGCTATCCCTTCTCTATCCAAAATGGCAGCCAATATTAACAATTTTACCGTTGATTTTCCACAACATTTGACGGGCTACCATTTTGGATAGAGAAGAGATAGTGACCTCTAGTTTTCACCATTCTTTAAGTTTTTGTTAACACTTCAAAATGAGGTGTCACTTGAAGGGGGTTTACATTTAAAATATTTGAGTTGCCCCCCAAATCCCCCCTTTTGGGGGGACACTCAAAAATTTCAAAATTATAAAATGAAACTTCCTGCTAAAATTGCTCGACCACCAAAAGGATATCTCTGTATATTTACTTGGAAAAATATTAGAGGGGGGGAATCTTGACTTTTTATTCACCCTGTATGTCGATCCCCTTTAAGCCATTTGGTATAACATTTGAAAATAAACATACCAACATTTTTCAAATGAACTAAATATTGAATGAGTTTTGTTGGAAAAAGTGTATAATTTTGTAACCCACTACAATACTCGAGTTAGATTTTATCGACGTTCCCACTCGCACCCATCTTGAAGAGGTTCTTACACTTGCAAATGTTTCTGACAACGCAAATATTTACCAGACATTTCTCTATCCAAACAAAATTTGGGAAACTGCAATAGAAAGATGTTGAGGGAGAGACCATTATGGTCCACTAACTCTGCCTCACAATTCATTTTATTGCTTGCTCAGTCCCTGGAGCCAGCCCTTTCTTACTTTACACCTATTTTATCAGATTCTATACATTTGATTCAATCGCTATATTAAAGCAGTGAGCTTACTCTTTGTTTAAATGGCTTAGATTTTTATGGTTTGAAAAACAGTAATTTTAGATTAAAGGAACCAGCGTTGACTAACTTAATGAACAATATTGTTATTTTAAAATTTGCTTTGATCTTGTTACTGATTTAATTACACTTTGTAGGACTACATTTTTGTTTGATGGTATTCACAAGATTTTACATTTAGCTGTAAGGGAACAATATCATAAATCCTATCACGTTTCCTACGCGCATTATTCAGTATTTTCATATTTGTGTGCCTAAATATGTCAATGTGAAACGAAATCGAAATTAACAAGTAATGTCAGATGCAGTTACCCC
This sequence comes from Macrosteles quadrilineatus, assembly GCF_028750875.1. Classification (NCBI taxonomy): domain Eukaryota; kingdom Metazoa; phylum Arthropoda; class Insecta; order Hemiptera; family Cicadellidae; genus Macrosteles; species Macrosteles quadrilineatus. Next base: position 99,890,682 of record NW_026542595.1, read on the forward strand.
CATATTTTAAATATCAAATAAGATCACTCATTAAATTGAATTAATATTCTTTTTACTGGGTCTCTTTAATCATTAAAACAAAACCTTCATAATTTAATTCCTGTTTAATACTGCCTTACTAATAAGATTTTAAATTCTTGGAAACGTTTACAAATATTTTTGGTTACTTTAATAAACTATAGTTGTTTAGATTTGAGGAAATATACACAACAATACTTGGAATATACAATTAATAGCCGACATATATAAATCAAGTGAATTGATTTTATATTAAAACGCACATTTTGCTTTGGAATCTAACCAACCACTTCACAATAACCAATCGACGCAGTTTAACAGAATGTGGAGTGTGTTTGTAGCCGCGAACGCGTCTATAAACAGTCAAGTGGAATTCAAGTATCATTTGTGTTGTGAGGTTACACACCATTGCAGCGGTTTAACATTGTTCACTACAAAGCTTAACTTGCATTACACGCACTCAAAACACAAGGGCTGGATTGTAATTATTCCAATGAAATATCAATATTGAATAGTTATACTATAACAGCTTGATTAATAAATTTAATGTTGTTTTTTCTCCTGTGAAAGCTATCGATCATTTTGTTCGGTTGATTTTATTTTTATTATAGATTTCATACCATAGTAAAACATTAAAGTAATTTGTTTTTCGATAGAGATAAAAGAACTCTGTTTAACTAAACACAGGTAGCCAAGGTGGCTAGGGCATGTGTCACTTGACCAATGGCATTCGTCTGCCCGGGTTCGATTCCCGTACTGAGTAGCAAACAATTGGTGACCTGTGTGTTTGTAGCGATATACTACAACCACTGGGGCATAGTGAGGTGTTCATAATCCTTGGTTTAGACATACACCTCGAATCATCGGTTTGGGTGAATTTTTTAGCTAAGTGGTTGTTACCGTAGCCTATGAACATGTAGGACAACAATGACCGTTTTCCTACTTTTTCTTCGAAAAACCTTCCTCCATATATCCTTGCAGAGTTTAAATCGATTGCTAATTTAAACTTAATTGAAATCTACTTGATGATAAAGCCATTTGACGCTGGTTTAATGAGTTTCGTGGCACCGTAGTGTTTTGAAAAGACATTCGCCTGACCAGCTGAAAACAAGTTATGACAGTCGAATAAACCAAACAAATTTGCATCAAAAGCACGAACAAATAGATTGCCCCACGAAGTCTTCAGTTGAATATACCTAAATCGACACTTCATGATACTATCCGTAAAAGTTAGGTAATTTTGTCTAAAAAGATTCAGTTAAGGCATCATACAAACCCACCGAAAATGCGCTAAGCGTGCAGAATTTGCCAGTTTTACGCTCACATGAGATTGAAGAAAATCGGATTTTTTTAATTATTCAGAATTGTATCAAAGTATGAAAAAACTCCGTTTAGTTATCTTGAATAGGCCCCGAGCAACGGCCGTTTAAAATCCCGGCATTATATTTGTGTCATCTACAGTACCAAATAGCATGCGTTGAGATTGGCAACGCAAAGGACGTCTTAGTCGTTTTTTCAACAAATCAAATTACTTCCCCAAATACGTACAATGAGAAATGGACAAAAATGTCATTTTACCACGGTAATAATACGGGTTAACCACTATGATATTAGGAAATATAATGAGGATTATTTTATGAAGCATTGATCTTGATTAAAGTCTGAACAGAAAAAAGGAGCCACAGCTAACAACTGTAGAATTTGTATTAGTTACTATTTTGTGGATTCTTTTGTATTTTGTTTTATTCCGAGAGTGCTCTGGGAGCAATGAGGTGACTTCATCAGTCCAGTTTACTGTTTATAGGGCAGCAGACACTAGATTTACTGTGGCTCAGTCTTACATTTAGGACCGGATCTTTTCGTACTTTTATTTGTTTTAATCCACAAGCTGTTTCACAGAGTTTGAAATTGGTGTTTACTTCGAATTAACAAGATTTTATTAGTTCCTGGATAGTGCAGAATAAAAGCAAAAAAATTGCTACTTTGGACGTTTTTGTAAGAACTATAGATTTTACAGTACTGTATTGTTCAACATTATTCATAGTGATGGCGTTGCCAAATCAACTATGTGGTATGTCACGCTGTAACTCAAAAGCCGTATCTATTTTTTTTTTGTGAAATCTAATTCGTATACATTTTATTTTGGGCAGGAGATAAAAACGTTATTTAGTTACTTTATAAAGGTCTACTCCGCTTTCGAAGTTACAAAATCTACTTTCCCAGATTATATTTAATGATGTTACTTACAAAGTGTTACACTTAAACAACACATATTTTTAAAACGTATCCAAGGGGTTTGTGTTCTTAGCTTCAAAAATCTTATTCTATCCTTTGTAGCTTGAGGTATGCAATAAATATTATAAATAGTGCTGCTTTCCATGTTTTTATTGCCCTCTTTCAAAATGGATGTAAATTGCTTTACATTTAAGTTTTTGATTGTGAAGAGGGTAAATTAGTTCTCTTATAACCACCAAATTAACAACTCGGGTTTTAGCAGACTAGTAATAATGGAATAAAACTATGATTTTCACCGATATTTACTCATCCAAAACAGGGGATACAATGTTATAAAATACATTTTACCATCTCAGCCATTGAGGGAGATGGAACATCATTTATCTTGTATTATGGCCTAAAAAGTGTTAAATATATTCTTGTACATCAGCGCAGCTTTTTTATTTTACGTACGTTTGTTATATAACGTACAAGTATTTACAGTAATACATATATTTAGAAGTTACTACTGGCTAAAATTGGAAAAATATTTTTATTTGTCCTATTTAAAACAAGATTGTTAAGCTCATATAGATATTAATAGTAGTTAAAAATTAATTATGTATTTAATAGATTTAATAATCCATAAACATTTCATTTGGTGAGTTCTCTGTTAAAATAATTAAAATTCCAATCAAACTCCCGCTCTTGTGTTGTGAATACGTGTAATGCAAGTTAAGCTTTGTAGAGAACAATGTTAAACCGCTGTAATGGTGTGTAACCTCACAACACAAATGATACTTGAATTCCACTTGACTGTTTATAGACGAGTTCGCGGCTACAAACACACTCTACATTCTGTTAAACTGCGTCGATTGGTTATTGTGAAGTGTTTGGTTCGACAAATTTTAACAATGTGCACGGTTTGAAGTTATATAATTTATATCAGGTTAATTTAGTGTTCATAAATTGTATTATTGTGAATGTGTGTGTTATTGTGAACAGTGTTTGTTAGAACTCGAAACAATATAAAACAAACTTAATTGTATGTTAAAAGTAATGCTTAACATGTTTAATAAAATGCTAACAACTACAAGATTAGGACAGTTAACAGCTAACAAGATTAGGATTTCGAAACAAATTGAAAACGTTTAGAAAATTAACAAAATCTATTATAAGTAAAGTATTTATTACTTATTGGCCTGTTTCAAACCCCATACACGGGGTTTAAAAATATATTCCTATTAATTAAATTAGAATGTTTTGGATATAATATAATAGTATATCCCATTGCTAGTACCCAAAGTGCTATTTTGTGGTGAGTGTAAGCAGATTTCATGTGTAAAACAAATTCGAACACAAGAACACTAACACTAAATTGCTCCGTGCGTGGCGAAGCCGAGCATGTGAGAGTTATTTTCACGAGCGAGGTGAAGTTGAGGACAAAAATGGAATATTTTTAATATTTGGTAACTTATTTGTTCAAACCATGGTTGTTTTACTTCCCCCTACCGTTTTCAAGCAGCATAATTGATAGTTAATTTTATAATATGGACAATAAAATGTAATGAAATGACAATGAAATGCCCTGAATCGAACCTGTTCTAAAACCACGGAAACCCTATTTAGAAACATTAGAAACTACAAAATAGTTATGGACAAGTTCATTTAACTGATTGTGAAGTTGGTGTATATGCTTCAAACTATTGCTAGATTTGCAAAGCTCATCAGCTTGGGTAGAAAGTTTCGGATTACAAGGATTACGAAGTGCGTGACCAGCACTAATTCGGTTCTCGTCAACTTTGTCACCAACGGGTCAGGTGTGGCTCACCTCCATTCTTTGAACGCTCTCACATGACTCGAAGGTAGCGTTGGAATACTGATGAGACAGCCTGAAATCAATTTTGGTAGCCTAGTATGTCCAAATTAAAACATTTTTCATGCCCTTCCGTCACAACCCAGGTTGCTAACCTGTAATCTTCTCTTCATTTATTTTCACATATGAGTAATTATCGGGATTTGAACCCAGGACATCCAAGTCCTGCAATTGACGATAAACGAGTTCACTGCCCCTAGATAAGAACTTGCCATATCTTACTAATATTATAAATGTGAAAGTTTGTGTGTTTGTTTGTTTGTTTGTTTGAAGTTCAATCACGCATTAACTACTGGACAGATTAGGCTGAAATTTTGCATGATGATGGTTCACATTCCCGAGTAACATATAGGCATATTCTTATCTCAAAAAAACTTTAGGGCTCCGCCCTAGTGGCTCTGTAGTTCCCCATGTTAACCTTATTAAAGGGAATTAAAGAATTTAGTCAGCTGATTCAATTAAAAAAGTTGGTTCTATGATAGGCAAAAGCATTAAATGGTTATAAGATTTACCAACAGGGTGCAGAACTATTGTTTTTTATTTTTCATTTACGAAAATAGCTAATTTGAACCAAGCTGCAACAAAAAACTGTGATGCGCAATGAGAACTGTAAAAGTAGGATTGTTTACAGTTGTTTACTTCTTTATGGTTTGGATGAAATGGTAGAACATTATGGCTATGGTAGATGTGTAATAATATAGTATACCGTAAATTATAGAAGCAAATTTTATCAAATTGTATCCTCCCCCATTGCAAACGCAAAGCAACTATAAGTATAACTGCAATAAGCATTTTATACTTATATGCCAACCCCGTACGAAGGACGGGTACTCTGCTAGTTAACTATAGTTTCTTTTGATACTAAAACCAATTTTAAAGCTCTTAACGTTATTTTCATTTTCATCCGACCTTGTGAATCTATATAAACATCTCGCTGTTCTCGATTCGTTGTTCAATCTCTTTGGTCACTTTGTTAAATCTTTCTCTCTCCATGTTTATTTCACTCTGAAAATTACCGAGGTTTTTAGTTTTTATTAACTAACTTAGTACAGGATATACAAAATCTATATCAAATGTAAGCCTTATGAAAAAGGCTTGCCAGCAGAATTTTGTCTTTTAAATCAGTAAGGCAAAACTTTGATCTGTAGGAATATTTAATTTTGTACAAAAAAAAAACTTACATAAATAGAGTATAAACAGTATTATAAAACGTATGATTTATGTACAAAAGGCAGGCAAGTACATAGTATTCAGAGAACTTCTATTCCAACACTTATTTACTAAAGATTATCATAAATCCCCTAATTTATTTATCAATTTATTGTATGTTTTATTTGAAAATGTATATTCAAGGTAAATAGAAGATTCTTTGAATTATATATGATAAGTTTTTTTGTTGTACAAAATTAAATATTCCTACAGATCAAAGTTTTGCCTTACTGATTTAAAATACAAAATTCTGCTGGCAAGCCTTTTTCATAAGGCTTACATTTGATATAGATTTTGTATATCCTGTACTAAGTTAGTTAATAAAAACTAAAAACCTCGGTAATTTTCAGAGTGAAATAAACATGGAGAGAGAAAGATTTAACAAAGTGACCAAAGAGATTGAAGAACGAATCGAGAACAGCGAGATGTTTTATAGATTCACAAGGTCAGATGAAAATGAAAATAACGTTAAGAGCTTTAAAATTAGTTTTAGTATCAAAAGAAACTATAGTTAACTAGCAGAGTACCCGTCCTTCGTACGGGGTTGGCATATAAGTATAAAATGCTTATTGCAGTTATACTTATAGTTGCTTTGCGTTTGCAATGGGGGAGGATACAATTTGATAAAATTTGCTTCTAAAATTTACGGTATACTATATTATTACACATCTACCATAGCCATAATGTTCTACCATTTCATCCAAACAATAAAGAAGTAAACAACTGTAAACAATCCTACTTTTAGAGTTCTCATTGCGTATCACAGTTTTTTGTTGCAGCTTGGTTCAAATAGCTATTTTCGTAAATGAAAAATAAAAAACAATAGTTCTGCACCCTGTTGGTAAATCTTATAACCATTTAATGCTTTTTCCTATCATAGAACCAACTTTTTTAATTGAATCAGCTGACTAAATTCTTTAATTCCCTTTAATAAGGTTAACATGGGGAACTACAGAGCGACTAGGGCGGAGCCCTAAAGTTTTTTTGAGATAATAAATTAGGGGATTTATGATAATCTTTAGTAACTAAGTGTTGGAATAGAAGTTCTCTGAATACGTTTTATAATACTGTTTATACTCTATTTACATTTTTTTCTATAAACAAGGGGATAATAAAAGGGTGGTAATGATGATAAAAATTCCATCTATAATGATAAATGTACAGTTATAATTATTATACATAAGAGGGGTGATACGTTAGAACTCTAGCTCTTACTAATGTCTCACTCGTCTCTTCGTCTCCTCCTCCTCCTTATGCTTTCTTCCTCCTCATCACTTTCACTATCATAGTCTCTCGCCCACCTCTTCCTTTTGAGCTTGGTAGCTTGCTCTCTCCTTTCTTGCAGACTTGTGTCCTGACGTATGAGACCTAGTTCTTTTGATACTGCTAAGGTCTCCTCGTTTATTGGGGCCATTCCGGCACCTGTCTCTAGGGCTCATCTGAGAAGCTTGGCGAGTTCTGTAGTTTTGATATTTTGAAATAGTTCATACTGGGTATCTCCCTTGCATTTAGAATTGCGATTTGATATAGATTAGGGAACTTCGCTATTGTGAGAGATGACTCTACTCGACCTAATATAGCGGCATACGGGAAGTGATGTCCCAGTCTTATAGTATGTTCCCTCCATGCGTGATTAAACGCAATGGCCTCTTCCGCCAGAGTCTGGATGCTCATTAAAGGGCTCTGTGCATCTACAATCCCTCTTGTGAGCTGCGATATGCACATCCCCTGGTACTCCCACGTCATATGTACCTGCTCACACAACTCCCTGTCATCGGCTGAATTGGTCTTCATTAATGTATTCTATATTTTCCAGCATTTCTACTTTTGATTCGCAGATCCTCTCATGATCCTTGTCAAATTTGGTCCAATTTGCTTCCAAAACTTCAATACATGTTTGGAATTGAGCCTTGGTTATTAAGGATATATCTTTGTTTTTTAAGAAGAATGATGCGTTTTCCAGATGTAGTAGTCTTGATTTTTGTAGTTTGAGTTTTGATTCGAGAGATGCCATGATGATTATGAATGTTCAAATTTAGGTAGACAAAAATAATTTCGATAAATAAAATTTAAGTGATATAGATTCAAGCAGTTCTGTTTTGATATGCTGTTGTTCCAGCACGATTTAGGACCAATAATGTTAATGATAGATAGTAATATTGATACAATAAAAACATAAAATTCAATAGATGGTTTAATGAGCACGATTTTCAAATAACTGACAAAATGTAAACAAATAATGAAAATAGAGTATCAACAATATAATTAAACATATAATTTATGTACAACATTCAGAAAACTTCTAACAATAAGAAACCTCGAAAAAGAATATGATATATTCTATTATTAATCCGCGCATGGAATCAAAATTCTTGGAATTTACTATCATTTTACACAACTATGTAAGTAGAACAAGATTTGCTACAGATACACAATACAATAGTGTTGTAAATTGTGATGTACATAAAATCAATAAAAAAATACTTAAATACAACTTAGTAAAAAGTTAAATTAAAGTAATTAAATCAAGCAGCAAAACTGGGTCTAGATTAGTTTTTCTTGTGGATTGGTGTGAGAACTAAACATTTTATATGTTGTCAGCGAACAAAGCTTTGAGGATGTTGTACAGGAAGAGAGGTTGTTTATAAAAATAAGAAATGGACTGGTCCCAGGACGGAGCCGTTAGGTACACAATTCTCAGTAGAAGGGTAGGATCTAACGCACTCATCCTCATCGACTGACCCCTTGACAAACGAGGTGCCCCATCATGCTGAAATCACATGGACTCTCCCGTACCGCTACGTAAGTCAATGTCGGTTTTCATCATCCCCAATGTGATTTTTCCTTGATCTAAATTAAATTCAACCTCCTGGGTAAAATGTGCTTAATCTGTAAACGGAACGTGGTGTAAAACTTTTAAAAATAAATGTTTTGTGTAGAAACCGACGAGCTAAGTTGACTAGCCATTGGTAATTTCTTGGTTCTAAGATTGACTTTTTTGGAGTTTGTAACGGTAAAAAAGACTTTCTAGCAGAACAGTCTAAACTGTGCTTTTAGATGCAGTTGTTGTTAGCAACTAAACGTACACTTATGGATGGTTTTGCTTCAACTTGTTCCAAAATGTCTGGTTGAAACATGTCCTTATGAAATCTGGACACCTTGTACATCTTTTAAATGATATATACACGATGTATGTATGATTCTTGAAAACCATATTTACTTGAATACTGTAATACAACTGAACTGATTTACATGTTAATTGAACTCTTACACCTGTGACTTGCTGTACTGGTCTTACAGGTGTACTTAACATTTTAGAATTTTGAAACTAAGGAATGAAATTCAAATAAAATATTAAAAACTAATCAAAGAACAAATTATCTAATGTCGATGGTGTGAAAATTCAACAAGCCAAACAAGAGTTCTTCAAACAAGATAATTTCAAAGTAAAAATATAAATGTATTGTTATTCGAAAATGTTCAAATGGTTGTCAAATGAAACACATGGATGAACATTTAAAAGTTCCCATTCCCTATAATAATTGAAAATAGACAGGCTCACCAGTCAATTTAAGTGGGTTGAACATTATTTAATTTTCTTTAGAAAATTTCAACCACACAATTATTTTATCAGTAATCAAGTTCTACAGAATTATAGCTTAAAGTAATAAAATAAAAGTTTTTTACTGATATTTCAAAACAGTGAAATGCATCTCATAAAATGAATTTACCATCATAGGGAGATTCAACCTCACCATTTATCTTGTATTATGGCCTAAAATGTGTAATGCATTCTTCTTTATAAGCGTAGCTCAACTTTTATATAAGCCCTCACAAGTTACATTAAACTAAAAATAGTGAAAATATAAGTTTTTTCGTCGAGTCATATTAAGAGCTCATAAAGATATTATGGTGGTTCGGAAAGTAATAGCATAGGCATTTTTAATAGCTTGTATGATGCATCATAAATAACTTATATTGAGAGTTCAATGTTCAAATAATGAAAATTTCAATCAAATTCCCGACCTTGTGTTGTGAATGCGTGTAATGCAAGTTAAGCTTTGTAGAGAACAATGTTAAACCGCTGCAATGGTGTGTAACCTCACAACACAAATGATACTTGAATTCCACTTGACTGTTTATAGACGCGTTCGCGGCTACAAACACACTCTACATTCTGTTAAAACTGCGTCGATTGGTTATTGTGTTTGGTTAAACTGATTTTTACATCAGCACGGTTTGTAATTATATTACAAATGATATAAGCTTTATTTAGTGTTCATAAATTGTATTATAGTGAATGTGTGTGTTATTGTGAACAGTGTTTGTTAGAACTTGAAACAATATAAAACAAAATTAATCGTATATTCAAAGTCATCCTTAACATATTTAAGCATATGCTAACAATTAAAGATTAGGGGATCGAAACAAACTGTAAACGTTTCGAAAACTTACAAAATCTATTATAAGTAAAGAATTTATTACATATTGGCCTGTTTTCAAACCCCATACACGGGGCCTATTCCTATTAATTAAATTATAATGTTTTGGATATATTATCATAGTGTATCCCATTGCTAGTACCCGAAGTGCTATTTTGTGGTGAGTGTAAGCAGATTTCATGTGTGAAGCAAATCCGAACACAAGAACACTAAATTACTCCGTGGGTGGCGAAGCCGAGCATGTGAGAGTTATTTTCACGAACGAGGTGAAGTTATTTGTTCAAACCGTGGTTGTTTTTCTGACCTCTACCGTTTTCAAGCAGCATAATTGATAGTTAATTTTATAATATGGACAATAAAATGTAATGAAATGACAATGAAATGCCCTGAATCGAACCTGTTCTAAAACCACGGAAACCCTATTTAGAAACATTAGAAACTACAAAATAGTTATGGACAAGTTCATTTAACTGATTGTGAAGTTGGTGTATATGCTTCAAACTATTGCTAGATTTGCAAAGCTCATCAGCTTGGGTAGAAAGTTTCGGATTACAAGGATTACGAAGTGCGTGACCAGCACTAATTCGGTTCTCGTCAACTTTGTCACCAACGGGTCAGGTGTGGCTCACCTCCATTCTTTGAACGCTCTCACATGACTCGAAGGTAGCGTTGGAATACTGATGAGACAGCCTGAAATCAATTTTGGTAGCCTAGTATGTCCAAATTAAAACATTTTTCATGCCCTTCCGTCACAACCCAGGTTGCTAACCTGTAATCTTCTCTTCATTTATTTTCACATATGAGTAATTATCGGGATTTGAACCCAGGACATCCAAGTCCTGCAATTGACGATAAACGAGTTCACTGCCCCAAGATAAGAACTTGCCATATCTTACTAATATTATAAATGTGAAAGTTTGTGCGTTTGTTTGTTTGTTTGTTTGAAGTTCAATCACGCATTAACTACTGGACAGATTAGGCTGAAATTTTGCATGATGATGGTTCACATTCCCGAGTAACATATAGGCATATTCTTATCTCAAAAAAACTTTAGGGCTCCGCCCTAGTGGCTCTGTAGTTCCCCGTGTTAACCTTATTAAAGGGAATTAAAGAATTTAGTCAGCTGATTCAATTAAAAAAAACCAACTATGATAGGCAAAAGCATTAAATGGTTATAAGATTTACCAACAGGGTGCAGAACTATTGTTTTTTTATTTTTCATATACGAAAATAGCTAATTTGAACCAAGCTGCAACAAAAAACTGTGATACGCAATGAGAACTGTCAAAGTAGGATTGTTTACAGTTGTGTTTACGTTCTTAATTTCATGAATAATTTGTGATATTTTGCGAAGGTTTGATAATTTATTTTTCTTTATTGTTTAGATGAAATGGTAGAACATTATGGCTATGGTAGATGTGTAAATAATATAGTATACCGTAAATTTTAGAAGCAAATTTTATCAAATTGTATCCTCCCCCATTGCAAACGCAAAGCAACTATAAGTATAACTGCAATAAGCATTTTATACTTATATGCCAACCCCGTACGAAGGACGGGTACTCTGCTAGTTAACTATAGTTTCTTTTGATTCTAAAATTAATTTTAAAGCTCTTAACGTTATTTTCATTTTCATCCGACCTTGTGAATCTATATAAACATCTCGCTGTTCTCGATTCGTTGTTCAATCTCTTTGGTTGCTTTGTTAAATCTTTCTCTCTCCAAGTTCGTCACTCTGAAAATTACCGAGGTTTTTAGTTTTTATTGACTAGATTAATACAGGATATACAAAATCTATATCAAATGTAAGACTTATGAAAAAGGCTTGCCAGCAGAATTTTGTCTTTTTAATCAGTAAGGCAAAACTTTGATCTGTAGGAATATTTAATTTTGTACAAAAAAAAAACAAACTTAAATATATAATTCAAAGAATCTTCTATTTACCATGAATATACATTTTCAAATAAAACATACAATAAATTGATAAATAAGTTAGGGGATTTATGATAATCTTTAATAAATAAGTGTTGGAATAGAAGTTCTCTGAATACTATGTACTGCCTGCCTTTTGTACATAAATCATACGTTTTATAATACTGTTTATACTCTATTTACATTTGTTTTCTATAATCAAGGGGATAATAAGGGTAGTAATGATGATGAAAATTCCTTCTTTAATGATAAATGTACAAGTTATAGTTATTATACATAAGAGAGATGATGCGTTAGAACTCTAGCTCTTACTAATGTCTCACTCGTCTCTTCGTCTCCTCCTTCTGCCTTCTTCCTCCTCATCACTTTCACTATCATAGTCTCTCGCCCACCTCTTCCTTTTGAGCTTGGTAGCTTGCTCTCTCCTTTCTTGCAGACTTGTGTCCTGACGTATGAGACCTACTAGGTACGTTTTTTAAGTAAGGGCCGTTTTTAAATTTCTTCGTTCCAGCACTGCGATTGGCATTTTCGACATTTGCGCTGTGTATGTGCATCTATTGGTAAGACATAGCCGGAAATTCGAGAAAAGTCGGCCGTGTTTACATCCGGTTTCGAGCATTCAAAATGGTGCCGCCAATTGAGACTGCCGCCGACTGTGAAGTGCGCGCTGTAATTAGATTTTTAAGAGCTTAAGGTGTGAAAGCCATTAAAAATCATCGACAGATTAGTGAAGTGTATGGCGAGAACATTATGAGTGTCATAATTGTATGCAAGTGGATATTTGGGAATTGAAATACGGTACCACGAACGTTCATGATGAGTAACGCACTGGGTGGCGTCATTACTGTCCCCGTACCCATGATGACAAGCGTTGCTCATCATGAACGTTGGTGGGGCCGTCTTAAAATGTCCTTACCTACTTGCGTACCATTCCGTCACTCATAATGTTCTCGCCATACACTTCACTAATCTGTCGATGATATTCAATAGCTTTCACACCTTAAGCTTTTAAAAATCTAATTACAGCGCGCACTTCACAGTCGGCGGCAGTCTCAATTGGCGGCACCATTTTGAATGCTCGAAACCGGATGTAAACACGGCCGATTTTTCTCGAATTTCCGGCTATGTCTTACCAATAGATGCACATACACGGCGCAAATGTCGAAAATGCCAATCGCAGTGCTGGAACGAAGAAATTTTAAAACGGCCCTTACTTAAAATAAGTACCTAGTAGTTCTTTTGGTAACTGATAGGGTCTCCTCGTTTATAGGCGCCATTCCGGCACCTGTCTCTAGGGCTCTTCTGAGAAACTTGGCGGGTACTGTGGTTTTTATATTTTCTGATATTTTGAAATAGTTCATACTGGGTATATCCCTTGCCTTAAGAATTTCAATTTGATATAGATTACAGAACTTCGCTATTGTGAGAGATGACTCTATTTGGCCTAATATAGCGGCATACGGGAAGTGATGTCCCAGTCTTATAGTATGTTCCCTCCATGCGTAATTAAATGGAATCTTCCGTCAGAGTCTGGATGCTCATTAAATGGCTCTGTGCATCTACAATCCCTCGTATGAGCTGCAATGAGCACATCCCCTGGTACTCCCACGTCATATGTACCTGCCCACACAACTCCCTGTCATCGGCTGAAGTGGTCTTCATTAATGCATTTTATATTTTCCAGCATTTCGACTATTGATTCGCAGATCCTCTCATGATCCTTGTGAAATGTTGTCCAATTTGCTTTGAAACTTCAATTCGTGTTTGGAGTTGAACTTTGGTTATTAAGGATATATCTTTGTTTTTGAAAAAGGATGAAGCATTTTCTAGGTGTTGTAAGTCTTGATTTTTTCAGTTTGAGTTTTGATTCTAGAGATGCCATGATGATTATGAATGTTCAAATTTAGGTAGACATAACAAGAATTTTGATAAATAAAATCTCAGTGATATAGATTCAAGCAGTTCTGTTTTGATATGCTGTTGTTCCAGCTCAATTTAGGTCCAATAATGTTAATGATGGATAGTATGATTGATACAAAAACAATTAAAATTCAATAGATGGTTTTAATGAGCATGATTTTCAAAGAACTGACAAAATTTAAACAAATAATGTAAATAGAGTATCAACAATATAATTAAACATATGATTTATGTACAACAGGCAGAACATAACGTTCAGAAAACTTCTAACAATAAGAAACCTCGAAAAAGAATATGATATATTCTATTATAAAGCCGTGCATGGATTCAAAATTCTTGGAATTTACCATCATTTTACACAACTATGTCAGTATAAAAACATTTTCTACAGATACCCAATACAATAGTGTTGTAATTTGTGATGTACATAAAATCAATAAAAAATTACTTAAAGACAACTTTTTTTTAAGCGAGGAGGGAAAATGCTTTTACGCACACAGGTAGCCAGCCTGTAGTGTGAGACTCCTGAGATCACAGACTACTCACTAAAAAACCCCCTCTAATCTGTTGGACACATACCTGGAATTGTTTGTCACATTACTTCAAGTCAGACCAACATGTGACCTAAGCCCACAGGGCTCGCACCGTTTCTGGCATTATTTTTTTTTTTTGACCTACACCGCATCCTGGTCGAGGTCAAGCGCATCCTGGTCGAGGTTAAGCTTCTTGGCGCGGAGAACACCCTGGATGTAAAGTGACACACAGGTCCAATTGTCCTCACCCTCCATTGTCATCGGTATGACCGTGTCCACCGACAGCAGTCCTACGAACTGTTGAGCCTCTAGGCGGGGCCTTTCCCAATGCTGGCAATGGAAAAAAGTGTGTTCCACGTCATCGGGATAGCCTGGGCAGTATATGCACTCGGGTGACACGGCTTTGCCCATCCTGAACAAGTACGACCGGAAAAAGCCGTGACCCGTCAGAAATTGGGTGAGGTAGAAGTTCACCTCTCCGCACCGCCGATTTAAAGACAACTTAGTAACAAGTTAAATTAAAATAATTAAATCAAGCAGCAAATTGGGTCTAGATTAGTTTTTCTTGTGGATTGATGTGAGAACAGGACTGGAAGTTTGTGAAATTTTTGGTGTTTATATTTCAGAGGAAGTAGATTCAGATGAACTTCCACTCCTCCAAAAAAAAAAAAAAATAAATAAAAAAAATTAATAATAATAAATGTAGTGTTTGTATGTAAAAAAGAGTGTTTTTAATGAGTGGAATTGGTTCATGGTGAACATGGGTTGACATTCACATGTGTGAACATTTTATATGTTGTCAGCGAATAAAGCTTTGAGGATGTTGTACAGGAGGAGAGATTGTCAATCAAAATTAGAAATGGACTGGTCCCAGGACGGAGCCGTTAGGTACACCATTCTCAGCAGAAGTGTAGGCTCTAACGCACCCGTCCTCATCGACTGACCCCTTGTCATACGAGGTGCCCCATCATGCTGAAATCACATGGACTCCCGTACCGCTACGTAAATCAATGTAGGTTTTCATCTTTTCAAATGTGATTGTTCCTTGATCTGTATTAAAGACACCTTCCAGTGTAAAATGTGCTTTATCAGTAAACAGAACGTGGTGTAAAACGTTTAAAAATAAATGTTCTTGTGTAGAAATCGACCAGCTAAGTTGACTGGCCATTGGTAATTTTTTGGTTCTAAGATTGACTTTTTTGGAGTTTGTAAGGGTAAAGAAGACTTTCTTGCAGAACATTCCAAACTGTGCTTTTAGATGCAGATGTTGTTAGCAACCAAACGTACACTTATGGAGAGATTTGCTTCAACTTGTTCCAAAACGTCTGGTTGAAACATATCCTTATGAAAGCTGGACACCTTGTGCGTCTTTTAAATAATATATACAGGGTGTTGAAAATGTCTGGAACCAATATTATATCTGGTGAGTGGTTAAAGAAAAACAACTGATATTTTGTGTACGGATATACTATGGTTTTACCTATCTTTTGGTGCCTTATGAAATTTTTTACCACTTATAGGGAACGTCCTGTGGAGGATGCAGTAAAAAGTTTTAATGGAAGCCTATGGTAAATGATACATAATTTTAAAGGCCATTTTTTTCTGAGGAAGGAGCCACAAGTTTAATCTCAAAAGGACCACCCTAGCGAAAATGGCGACTGTTTGAAATTTAAAAACCCACTTATAGGGAACGTCCTGTGGAGGATGCAGTAAAAAGTTTTAATGGAAGCCTATGGTAAATGATACATAATTTTAAAGGCCATTTTTTTCTGAGGAAGGAGCCACAAGTTTCATCTCAAAAGGACCACCCTAGCGAAAATGGCGACTGTTTGAAGTTTTTGAAAATAATTGAAAGCTTAATGGTATTTCTGTTAAAAATAAGTTTAGTAAAACAACACAAACAATTTAGTTTAATGTTTTTTTTTTTAGTAAGTGTTTATTAAATGTACAGCAAGACAATTATGTTTTATAACTGTATTATTTGTTTGTAAATGGATTACATTAGGTTGTAGAATGAGAACAACAGGTCAAAGTTCTCATAGCAGCCGCTTTCTCTTAACAAAAATGTTTGCTTGTTTTTGGGAAGTTGGGTTTTCCAAGGTCGTTAGATAAACTTTTCAGTCTGTTCCTGAGTGGAGTTCAGACCAGGTAATAGTGTGTTCTTCTGCTTTGTTGTTGTATACTGCAATGGAATTAACAGAACGTGAACGTGTGACGCTATTAATGATGCGAGGCTATGGTGACCGTGTCAGGCCCTTTCGTGAAGTGCGAGACTTGTTTAATGATTTATTTCCAGATAGGAATCCAATATCTCACGCAACAGTCATAAAAACTGTTCAACGGTTTGAAGAGACCGGTAGTGTAAAGTAGTCCAGGACCTGACTAGGGTTCTGTGTGCATGTCGTGTATAGAGAATTTTGCTTTTGCATTTCAATATAGGTGTCTTAGGAAGTGTTTTCCACTCGGGTGTCAAGTTCGCACCTGGTACGTTTTCGAGCTATGACGTCATAAAGATGGCGGCTCGGCAATTTTTAAATGCGTATATTTCGCAAACCGTTTAACGGATCGGTATGATTCTTTTTTTTGTTTGAAAGATATTTTTACAAACTATCTTTTTTGTATTTACACATTTGTTGTAAACTTAATATTCACCGCACAATATTGAAAAACGTCGTTTTTATTGTTATTATATTTATTGTTTTGCTTATAATTTCTCAACCGCTGATAAAATCAAATACCACCCGTGGCAAAAGTTTCAGATAATTCTATACCCTTTCCAATGATACCAAACAATATGTGATTGGACCTAAAAATAAAGCAAAGAGATTGAATAAACCGTAAAAAAACACTGAAAGTGGTGTACGGTCCGGGAAAGATTTAGTCCTGGACATGACTAGGGTTCTGTGTGCATGTCGTGTATAGAGAATTTTGCTTTTGCATTTCAATATAGGTGTCTTAGGAAGTGTTTTCCACTCGGGTGTCAAGTCCGCGCCTGTTTCGTTTTCGAGCTATGACGTCATCAAAATGGCGGCTTGGGCAATTTTTAAATGCGTATATTTCGCATACCGTTTAACGGATCGGGGTGATTCTTTTTTTGTTTGAAAGATAATTTTACAGGAAATGTTTTTTGTATTTACACTTTTGTTGTCAACTTAATATTTATCTCACAATATTAAAAAACGTGGTTTTTAATGTCATTGTTTTTGAAATTTACCTCATAACTTGTTAAACGCTTATAGAATGAAATAACTACCCATTACAAAAGTTGTAGATAATTTTATTCCCTTTCCAACGATACCAAACAATTAATGTTTGAAACTAAAATTAAAGCCAAGAGATTAAATAAACCGTTAACAAACACTTAACATGTCAGAAAGTCCAGAAAATATTGCGGCTGGAACAATTCTTTAAATGCGTATATTTCGCATACTGGTTAAAGAACCGGGATGATTCTTTTTTTGTTTGTAAGATGTTTTTTAAGCCTATCATTTTTGTATTTACACCTTTGTTGTTAACCTACTATTTGTCAAAAAGTTATTAGCAAAAGTAAAATAAAAATAACAATTAAATGTACATTTATTAATATTGTGGGATAAATAGTAGGTTAACAACAAAAGTGTGAAGACAAAAAGGATAGGCTTAAAAAATATCTTACAAACAAAAAAAGAATCATCCCGGTTCGTTAACCATTATGCGAAATATACGCATTTAAAGAATTGTTGATATTTTCCGTACTTTCTACCATGTTACGTGTTAGTTAATGGTTTATTTAATCTCTTGGCTTTAATTTTAGTTTTAAACATTAATTGTTTGGTATCGTTGGAAAGGGCATAAAATCATCTACAACTTTTGTGATGGGTAGTTATTTCATTCTATAAGCGTTTAACAAGTTATGAGGAAACATTAAAAAAAATGACATTAAAAACCACGTTTTTTAATATTGTGAGATAAATATTATGTTGACAACAAAAGTGTAAATACAAAAAACATTTCCTTTAAAATTATCTTTCAAACAAAAAAAGAATCACCCCGATCCATTAAACGGTATGCGAAATATACGCATTTAAAAATTGCCCAAGCCGCCATTTTGATGACGTCATAGCTCGAAAACGAAACAGGCGCAGACTTGACACCCGAGTGGAAAACACTTCCTAAGACACCTATATTGAAATGCAAAAGCAAAATTCTCTATACACGACATGCACACAGAACCCTAGTCATGTCCAGGACTAAATCTTTCCCGGACCGTACACCACTTTCAGTGTTTTTTTATGGTTTATTCAATCTCTTTGCTTTATTTTTAGGTCCAATCACATATTGTTTGGTATCATTGGAAAGGGTATAGAATTATCTGAAACTTTTGCCACGGGTGGTATTTGATTTTATCAGCGGTTAAGAAATTATAAGCAAAACAATAAATATAATAACAATAAAAACGACGTTTTTCAATATTGTGCGGTGAATATTAAGTTTACAACAAATGTGTAAATACAAAAAAGATAGTTTGTAAAAATATCTTTCAAACAAAAAAAGAATCATACCGATCCGTTAAACGGTTTGCGAAATATACGCATTTAAAAATTGCCGAGCCGCCATCTTTATGACGTCATAGCTCGAAAACGTACCAGGTGCGAACTTGACACCCGAGTGGAAAACACTTCCTAAGACACCTATATTGAAATGCAAAAGCAAAATTCTCTATACACGACATGCACACAGAACCCTAGTCAGGTCCTGGACTAAAGAGCCGTCCAAAATCTGGAAGACCAAAAAGTGCGACAGACGACGAACATTCCCTGGATACCTTGCAGAGTTTTGTAGAAAATCCACATACTTTCCTCAGAAAGGTAGCCCAAGAGCAGGATGTACATTTTACTTCAGTGTGCAATGTTTTGAAGAATAACAATTCTAAGCCATATAAAATCCATCTATTACAAGAACTAAATGAAGATGATTTTGATAGGAGAATGGAGTTTTGCGAAATAATGATGAGGAAGTGTGATGAAAATCGTGATTTTTTAAATTGTTTAGTTTTTTCTGACGAGGCCTCATTTACCATGCATGGGCACGTAAATAGGCACAACTGTAGGTATTGGGCAAGTGAAAATCCTCACTGGATGGTAGAGTCTCATACCCAGCATCCTCAAAAATTAAATGTCTGGGCTGGCATATGTGGACGCCAAGTAATTTGGCCTTTCTTTATAAATGGTAATTTAAACTCTGGGATTTATCGAAATATGCTCCAGAATCAAATGATTCCTGCTATTGAGAATCTATTTGGCCAAAACCTGCCTACCGTCTGGTTTCAGCAGGACGGTGCACCTCCTCACTATGGAATACAAGTACGACAGTACTTGAATGAAAAATTCCCTCAACAATGGATTGGTCGAAGGGGAGCAGTTGAATGGCCTCCAAGATCTCCTGATTTGTCCCCACTAGACTATTTCTTTTGGGGGCATTTGAAAGATAATGTTTACAAAACACAACCACGTGACTTAGATGATCTGAGGCAGCGAATCATGGAGGAAACACGCAAAATTTCTGAAGAAGCTTTTCACAAACCTGTATAAGATTTCGAAGTGCACATTGTCAGACTGTGGAAGTAAAACATTTTGAACATTTGCTATAATTTTGTATAAACACTTTGGAACTGAAATTTCCATACCTTCATTTACAAATCTGTAAGTCATAGTTTTATTTGTCTGTTTTTAACATAAAAATTTAATAATTAGAATTTTAAATCTTATTCAACACTTTAAAAGTCATTTTTCAGTTCACCACGTGATAAACTACTGTACTTCGTAACTGGCTTGTAATAGCATTTAAAGGAAACAAATCCGGACCATTTAAATAGCAATGTTTTTAAATTTCAAACAGTCGCCATTTTTGCTAGGGTGGTCCTTTTGAGATGAAACTTGTGGCTCCTTCCTCAGGAAAAATGGCCTTTAAAATTATGTATCATTTACCATAGGCTTCCATTAAAACTTTTTACTGCATCCTCCACAGGACGTTCCCTATTAGTGGGTTTTTAAATTTCAAACAGTCGCCATTTTTGCTAGGGTGGTCCTTTTGAGATGAAACTTGTGGCTCCTTACTCAGAAAAAAATGGCCTTTAAAATGATGTATCATTTACCATAGGCTTCCATTAAAACTTTTTACTGCATCCTCCACAGGACGTTCCCTATAAGTGGTAAAAAATTTCATAAGGCACCAAAAGATAGGTAAAACCATAGTATATCCGTACACAAAATATCAGTTGTTTTTCTTTAACCACTCACCAGATATAATGTTGGTTCCAGACATTTTCAACGCCCTGTATACGATGTACATATGATTCTTGAAAACCATTTTAACTTGAATACTGTAATACATATTATAGATTAAGAACTGGTTTACATGTTATTTGAACTCTAACACCTGTGACTTGCTGTACTGGTCTTACAGGTGTACTTAACATTTTAGAATTTTGAAACGGAGCAATGAAATTCAATTAAAATATTAAAAACTACTCAAAGAACAAATTATCTAATGTCGATGGTGTGAAAATTCGTCAAGCCATACAAGAGTTCTTCAAACAAGATTATTTCAAAGTAAAAATATAAATTTATTGTTATTACAAAATTTTCAAATGGCTGTCGAATATAACACATGGATGAACATTTACAAGTTTCCATTCCTTATATTGGTTGAAAATAGACAGGCTCACTAGTCAATTTAAGTGGGTTGGACATTATTTAATTTTCTTTAGAAAATTTCAACTATACAGTTTTTAATCAGTAATCAAGTTTTAACAGAATTATAACTTAAGTTAATAAAATAAAAGTTTTTTACTGATATTTCAAAACAGTGAAATGCATCTCATAAAATAAATTTACCATCATAGCCACTGAGGGAGATTCGACCTCACAATTATCTTGTATTATGGCCTAAAATGTGTAAAACATTCTTCTATACAAGCGTAGCTCAACTTTTATATAAGCCCCTCACAAGTTACATTATATAAAAATAGTGAAAATATAAGTATTTTCTTAGAGTCATATAAAGAACTCATAAAGATATAATAGTGGTTCGGAAAGTAATAACATAGGCATATTTAATAGCTTGTATGATGCATCATAAATAACCTATTTTGAGAGTTCAATGTTCAAATAATGAAAATTCCAATAGTGCTGCTTTCCATGTTTTTATTGCCCTCTTTCAAAATGCATGTAAATTGCTTTACATATAAGTTTTTGATTGTGAAGAGGGTAAATATAAATTAGTTCTCTTATAACCACCAAATTAACAACTCGGGTTTTAGCAGACTAGTAATAATGGAATAAAACTATGATTTTCACCGATATTTACTCATCCAAAACAGGGGATACAATGTTATAAAATACATTTACCATCTCAGCCATTGAGGGAGATGGAACATAATTTATATTGTATTATGGCCTAAAAAGTGTTAAATATATTCTTGTACATCAGCGCAGCTTTTTTATTTTACTTTTATATAACGTACAAGTATTTACAGTAATAAATACATTTAGAAGTTACATCTGACTAAAGTTGAAAAACAAATGTTATTATTCCTATTTAAAACACACCTTTTAAGCTCATATTGGTATTTATAGTCGTTAAATGGTAATTATGTGTTTAATAGATTTAACAATTCATAAATAATTCGTTTGGTGAGTTCTCTGTTCAAATAATGAAAATTCCAATCAAACTCCCGCCCTTGTGTTGTGAATGCGTGTAATGCAAGTTAAGCTTTGTGGAGAACAATGTTAACCCGCTGCAATGGTGTGTAACCTCACAACACAAATGATACTTGAATTCCACTTGACTGTTTATAGACGCGTTCGCGGCTACAAACACACTCTACATTCTGTTAAACTGCGTCGATTGGTTATTGTGTTTGGTTAAACTGATTTTTACATCAGCACGGTTTGAAATTATATTACAAATGATATAAGCTTTATTTAGTGTTCATAAATTGTATTATAGTGAATGTGTGTGTTATTGTGAACAGTGTTTGTTAGAACTTGAAACAATATAAACAAAATTAATCGTATATTCAAAGTCATCCTTAACATATTTAAGCATATGCTAACAATTAAAGATTAGGGGATCGAAAGAAACTGTAAACGTTTCGAAAACTTACAAAATCTATTATAAGTAAAGAATTTATTACATATTGGCCTGTTTTCAAACCCCATACACGGGGCCTATTCCTATTAATTAAATTATAATGTTTTGGATATATTATCATAGTGTATCCCATTGCTAGTACCCGAAGTGCTATTTTGTGGTGAGTGTAAGCAGATTTCATGTGTGAAGCAAATCCGAACAGAAGAACACTAAATTACTCCGTGGGTGGCGAAGCCGAGCATGTGAGAGTTATTTTCACGAACGAGGTGAAGTTATTTGTTCAAACCGTGGTTGTTTTTCTGACCTCTACCGTTTTCAAGCAGCATAATTGATAGTTAATTTTATAATATGGACAATAAAATGTAATGAAATGACAATGAAATGCCCTGAATCGAACCTGTTCTAAAACCACGGAAACCCTATTTAGAAAAATTAGAAACTACAAAATAGTTATGGACAAGTTCATTTAACTGATTGTGAAGTTGGTGTATATGCTACAAACTATTGCTAGATTTGCAAAGCTCATCAGCTTGGGTAGAAAGTTTCGGATTACAAGGATTACGAAGTGCGTGACCAGCACTAATTCGGTTCTCGTCAACTTTGTCGCCAACGGGTCAGGTGTTGCCCACCTCCATTCTTTGAACGCTCTCACATGACTCGAAGGTAGCGTTGGAATACTGATGAGTCAGCCTGGAATCGATTTAGGTAGTATGTCCAAATTAAAACACTTTTCATGTTCTTCCTTCACATCCCAGGTTGCTAACCTCTAGTCTGTAATCTTCTCTTCACTTGTTTTCACATATGAGTAATTATCGGTATTTGAACCCAGGACATCCAAGTCCTGCATTTGACGATAGACGAGTTCACTGCCCCAAGATAAGAACTTACCATATGTTACAAATATTATAAATGTGAAAGCTTGTGTGTTTGTTTGAAGTTCAATCACGCATTAACTGGACAGATTAGGCTGAAATTTTGCATGATGATGGTTCACATTCCCGAGTAACATATAGGCATATTCTTATCTCAAAAAAACTTTAGGGCTCCACCCTAGTGGCTCTGTAGTTCCCCATGTTAACCTTATTAAAGGGAATTAAAGAATTTAGTCAGCTGATTCAATTAAAAAAGTTGGTTCTATGATATGCAAAAGCATTAAATGTTTATAAGATTTACCAACAGGGTGCAGAACTATTGTTTTTTATTTTTCATTTACGAAAATAGCTAATTTGAACCAAGCTGCAACAAAAAACTGTGATACGCAATGAGAACTGTAAAAGTAGGATTGTTTACAGTTGTTTACTTCTTTATTGTTTGGATGAAATGGTAGAACATTATGGCTATGGTAGATGTGTAATAATATAGTATACCGTAAATTTTAGAAGCAAATTTTATCAAATTGTATCCTCCCCCATTGCAAACGCAAAGCAACTATAAGTATAACTGCAATAAGCATTTTATACTTATATGCCAACCCCGTACGAAGGACGGGTACTCTGCTAGTTAACTATAGTTTCTTTTGATACTAAAACTAATTTTAATGCTCTTAACGTTATTTTCATTTTCATCCGACCTTGTGAATCTATATAAACATCTCGCTGTTCTCGATTCGTTGTTCAATCTCTTTGGTCACTTTGTTAAATCTTTCTCTCTCCATGTTTATTTCACTCTGAAAATTACCGAGGTTTTTAGTTTTTATTAACTAACTTAGTACAGGATATACAAAATCTATATCAAATGTAAGCCTTATGAAAAAGGCTTGCCAGCAGAATTTTGTCTTTTAAATCAGTAAGGCAAAACTTTGATCTGTAGGAATATTTAATTTTGTACAAAAAAAAAACTTACATAAATAGAGTATAAACAGTATTATAAAACGTATGATTTATGTACAAAAGGCAGGCGAGTACATAGTATTCAGAGAACTTCTATTCCAACACTTATTTACTAAAGATTATCATAAATCCCCTAATTTATTTATCAATTTATTGTATGTTTTATTTGAAAATGTATATTCAAGGTAAATAGAAGATTCTTTGAATTATATATGTAAGTTTTTTTTTTTGTACAAAATTAAATATTCCTACAGATCAAAGTTTTGCCTTACTGATTTAAAAGACAAAATTCTGCTGGCAAGCCTTTTTCATAAGGCTTACATTTGATATAGATTTTGTATATCCTTTACTAAGTTAGTTAATAAAAACTAAAAACCTCGGTAATTTTCAGAGTGAAATAAACATGGAGAGAGAAAGATTTAACAAAGTGACCAAAGAGATTGAACAACGAATCGAGAACAGCGAGATGTTTATATAGATTCACAAGGTCGGATGAAAATGAAAATAACGTTAAGAGCATTAAAATTAGTTTTAGTATCAAAAGAAACTATAGTTAACTAGCAGAGTACCCGTCCTTCGTACGGGGTTGGCATATAAGTATAAAATGCTTATTGCAGTTATACTTATAGTTGCTTTGCGTTTGCAATGGGGGAGGATACAATTTGATAAAATTTGCTTCTAAAATTTACGGTATACTATATTATTACACATCTACCATAGCCATAATGTTCTACCATTTCATCCAAACAATAAAGAAGTAAACAACTGTAAACAATCCTACTTTTACAGTTCTCATTGCGTATCACAGTTTTTTGTTGCAGCTTGGTTCAAATTAGCTATTTTCGTAAATGAAAAATAAAAAACAATAGTTCTGCACCCTGTTGGTAAATCTTATAAACATTTAATGCTTTTGCATATCATAGAACCAACTTTTTTAATTGAATCAGCTGACTAAATTCTTTAATTCCCTTTAATAAGGTTAACATGGGGAACTACAGAGCGACTAGTGCGGAGCCCTAAAGTTTTTTTGAGATAATAAATTAGGGGATTTATAATCATCTTTAGTAAATAAGTTTTGGAATAGAAGTTCTCTGAATACTATGTACTTGCCTGCCTTTTGTACATAAATCATATGTTTTATAATATTGTTTATACTCTATTTACATTTTTTTCTATAATCAAGGGGATAATAAGGGTGTTAATGATGATAAAAATTCCATCTATAACGATAAATGTACTAGTCGAGGCGCTGAGGGGGTTTGAGCATGCATAAAAGTGTAACGAAATTTGACTTTTGATTGTTGCTATGGGTACCTAGTAGATAAAGAAAATCGATGTTGTCGCATTTCTAGGTGGTTAATAACATGGGGGGGGGAGGGGGTGAAGTTGGGGGGCCGCCCGGGGGGCCGCCGCGCACAAAATAGCTTATATCTCGAGAACCAAAAGTCATATGAATACGTTAGACATGTCAAACTGTGCAGAAAAATGCATTCTACAAATAGATTATGTAGTAGTTTCACGGAAATCGACAATAAGTTACTAAAAATTATATTTTTTAAATTTACGATAAGTATAATCAGGAGTATAATGATTTTTGTTGTTGTTTAGAACCACTAATTTTTTAATTGACAACTTTTGAGAGTAGTACACAACAGATAAATAGTACTTCTGTATAATGAAACTATTGCGGTACATAACTTAACAGCTATACAATCCTCAGATCCAATAAACATAACACAAACAAAGGCGCAAAACGCGTCGCGGTCATTGTTCCTGCTGCCTTAACTATTAATGGCGAGTACAGTTCAAGCTGAGACTTATATTATACTTTTAGAACGATGGAGATTCTGAGGATTCATTTTCATATATATATATATATAAAATAGTATTGAGCGACCATTATGTAGCGGGAAATATAGTTTGTAAAAGAAGAGAGTTCAAAATATATTTTGGTGGTGGATCGTTTCCATCACCATCTGAAACTGCAATAAATTCCCTACAATTTATACATCTCCGAATCTGAGGTTGGTTATAACAATTTTATGTAGTTTTGAAAAGGTCATAAAAATTATGTTTTCGTAAAAAATGTTAACATTTCACATTCTGACGTAAATTACTCAGGAAATTTCGATTTCAACTACATTTAACTATACATTTTTAGAAAGAGCTTTTACTCTTAAATTATGCAGTGTAACAAGGCTACAAATACAAGCTAGGAATACAATGAAAACTCCATGTACAGTATCTAAACTTAAATTTATTTCATTACAATACAAAATTGATGGTAAAAGAAAAGAAACTAAGGGTTCACAATAAAAGTTTACAAAGGGTGGCAAATGAATTTACTAAATTAAGCTTTAGGTTAGGCCTATTACAATAGTTCTAATTTAGGTTGAGGGGTTATATTGCATGGATCTTTATCTCAGGTGGGGTGATCGAGCGGCGTTTGAATTTAATCTTGTGATTATATATAGCCTAATTAAATTATTTTGAATTATAAATTATGTTCGAATTATTTTCTGAAAGGTTAAGTAATTTATGTTCTATATAAGCTTCTATTAGTTTCTTGACTTTTAAATTCTGGTACGAAAGTTCAAAAGTTAGGCTTAAAAGTGTTGTAATGGGTTCGATCCAAGGAAAGAAAATGTCTACTGGAGTGATCTCACCAAAATTGATGTCTTCTTCACAGTGAAATTTTTTTTGATGTTGTGTAGTTATTAATGTTTGTAACAAGGACGGATCTTCTTTAATTAAATTTCACTAATTTATTCCAAATATATGCACTTTAAAAAAAATTTATATTAAAATATGCAGTTTACAATTTATATCTTCATACTAGCTCAGCACTCTTAGAAGTGAGGAAGGTTTGATGCATTGTTGCATTCACATATGTCAATGCTGACTTTATCACGGAAAATTGTAGGCCACTGTTCACACATATATTATAACAATTTTCATTTGCCATAGAGCTAAATTTGAATTTTGACAAGTTATTTAAGTAAAATTATATTGAAATTGAAGCAACTTTGTTACAAAAAGTTATGGGTTATTATATATTTACATGAAATAAGGTTATTTGAAAATGTTCTATATTATAATGTATTGAATCAATTACCTATTGGTCTGTTTGGCCATATATTATACAAGGTTTGATAAAGAGAGATGGATTGACATATTGATAAAAGTAAAAACATATGGTAAAAATTAAATTATTCCATTGAAAATTTTTTTGAAAATACTAAATTGTTACAGCAGTATAATATGTATTTTACTGTTGATGCAATAAATTTATTTCTCATACAACAATTAAATACAATTTGGTAATTAAAATAGTTTGGTAGTTTTTTATAATTTTATTTTTATGCGTATTAAAAAAAACATTGATATTTCTACGTAAGGAATCATAATTTACACAACCTTAACATTTGGATAATATAGATAAAAACATTATTTTTATGATTTTTGCGGGTTGATTTAGACATTTAAAGTTGAATAATCCAAAAATTTGCAAACCTCTTGCTACTACGCCTAAAAGCATTGCTGAAAAATTTATATTTAAATATTATTATATTCTACATTTATCACTGAAACATAATATATAATAGATATCTACTTATATGGGCATGTAACTGTTCTCTGGTGAATTATATGGTACCACTACAAAAGGGCCAAAATATAACCACCACTTTTTTAAACCACATTTTTTTACGAAAACATAATTTTTATGACCTTTTCAAATCTACATAAAATTGTTATAACCAACCTCAGATTCGGAGATGTATAAATTGTAGGGAATTTATTGCAGTTTCAGATGGTGATGGAAACGATCCACCACCAAAATATATTTTGAACTCTCTTCTTTTACAAACTATATTTCCCGCTACATAATGGTCGCTCAATACTATTTTATATATATATATCTAATATATAAAATTCTCGTGTCACAGTGTTTGTCTGCAAACTCCTCCGGAACGACTTCACCGATCGTTATGAAATTTGGGGTGTAAATTCTGTAGGTATGCGAATAGGAAGTAAACTATTTCCCGTTTCGAAATTCTTAAAAGGGCTCCGCCCCAGTGGCTCTGGAGTTTCCCATGTTAACCTTATGAGAAATGGAATTGAATCTTAACAGCTGTTTCAATTAAACAAGTTGGTTCTGTTCTATGATGTTCAATAGCATAAAAGTTACAAGGATTACCAACAGGGTGCAGCACTATTATTTCTTTTACATTTATGACAACAGCTAATTTGCAACCAAAAGGTGAGTGAGCGTAGCGAACGAACTTCAACCTGGAGGCGAGTGAGCGTAGCGAACGAGCTAACCTGAAGGCAAGTGAGCGCAGCGAACGAGCTCCAACCTAAAGGTGAGTGAGCGTAGCGAACGAGCTCCAACCCAAAGGTGAGTGAGTGTAGCGAACGAACTTCAACCAGGACGTGATTGAGCGATGCGAACGAGATCATCTTGAAAATTAAACGTAACGGTACTTTCTTTCCATCGGTCTGTCTTAGGGGAAACCTATAACTTAGGCGATACGAAGTTCGCCGGGTCAGCTAGTATATATATGAAAATGAATCCTCAGAATCTCCATCGTTCTAAAAGTATAATATAAGTCTCAGCTTGAACTGTACTCGCCATTAATAGTTAAGGCAGCAGGAACAATGACCGCGACGCGTTTTGCGCCTTTGTTTGTGTTATGTTTATTGGATCTGAGGATTGTATAGCTGTTAAGTTATGTACCGCAATAGTTTCATTATACAGAAGTACTATTTATCTGTTGTGTACTACTCTCAAAAGTTGTCAATTAAAAAATTAGTGGTTCTAAACAACAACAAAAATCATTATACTCCTGATTATACTTATCGTAAATTTAAAAAATATAATTTTTAGTAACTTATTGTCGATTTCCGTGAAACTACTACATAATCTATTTGTAGAATGCATTTTTCTGCACAGTTTGACATGTCTAACGTATTCATATGACTTTTGGTTCTCGAGATATAAGCTATTTTGTGCGCGGCGGCCCCCCGGGCGGCCCCCCAACTTCACCCCCTCCCCCCCATGTTATTAACCACCTAGAAATGCGACAACATCGATTTTCTTCATCTACTAGGTACCCATAGCAACAATCAAAAGTCAAATTTCGTTACACTTTTATGCATGCTCAAACCCCCTCAGCGCCTGGACTATACAAGTTATAGTTATTATACATAAGAGTGTGATGCGTTAGAACTCTAGCTCTTACTAATGTCTCACTCGTCTCTTCTTCTCCTCCTTCTGATTTCTTCCTCCTCATCACTTTCACTATCATAGTCTCTCGACCTCCTCTTCCTTTTGAGCTTGGTAGCTTGCTCTCTCCTTTCTTGCAGACTTGTGTCCTGACGTATGAGACCTAGTTCTTTTGATACTGCTAAGGTCTCCTCGTTTATTGGGGCCATTCCGGCACCTGTCTCAAGGGCCCATCTGAGAATCTTGGCGGGTACTGTAGTTTTGATATTTTTTGAGATTTTGAAATAGTTCATACTGGGTTGCCTTTAGAATAGCGATTTTATATAGATTAGGGAACTTCGCTATTGTGAGAGATGACTCTAGTTTGAAAATAGACAGGCTCACTAGTCAATTTAAGTGGGTTGAACATTACTTAATTTTCTTTAGAAAATTTTAACTACACAATTCTTTTATCAGTAACCAAGTTCTAACAGAATTGTAAATTAAATTAATTAAATAAAAGTTTTTACTGATATTTAAAAACAGTGAAACGCGTCTCATAAAATAATTTACCATCATAGCCACTGAGGGAGATTCGACCTCACAATTATCTTGTATTATGGCCTAAAATGTGTAAAACATTCTTCTATATAAGCGTAGCTCAACTTTTATATAAGCCCCTCACAAGTTACATTAAATAAAAATAGTGAAAATATTGGTATTTTCTTAGAGTCATATAAAGAACTCATAAAGATATAATAGTGGTTCGAAAAGTAATTACATAGGCATATTTAATAGCTTGTATGATGCATCATAAATAACTTATATTGAGAGTTCAATGTTCAAATAATGAAAATTCCAATCAAATTCCCGCCCTTGTGTTGTGAATGCGTGTAATGCAAGTTAAGCTTTGTGGAGAACAATGTTAAACCGCTGCAATGGTGTGTAACCTCACAACACAAATGATACTTGAATTCCACTTGACTGTTTATAGACGAGTTCGCGGCTACAAACACACTCCACATTCTGTTAAACTGCGTCGATTGGTTATTGTGTTTGGTTAAACTGATTTTTACATCAGCACGGTTTAAAAGTATATATTTCATATCAGCTTTATGTAGTTTCCATACATTGTTTTAGATCAACTTCGTATCACGAATACTTGAACAGAACCGGTATGGATCATAAACATAAACAAATGACGTTTCTGGCCCCAACAATAAACATTATTTAACATTGCTTAATTGGAATCGTCGAAATTATTTGCTATTGCTATAAGTTTACGATTCGGGCCAGTATCGTCATTTATTTATGTTTATGATCCATACCGGTTCTGTTGGAGTATTTGTGCTTGGTATACAATTAATGAAAAAACATATCCTTTTAAGATGAGCTAGACTTAAAAAACATCTGAATATCTAGAATATATTTCAATATCTGCAATAAAGATTTTAATTTTCCTTTTCATAAATAATTTTGGAATCAAGTACAATTTGCACCTTTTAACATAAACAACTAATATATTGAACTTTATCTTATATGCTAATATGACTAATTGTCAGGTTTTGAAAATAGAACGTTAATACAATTTGTTAGTTATAGGAATGAATAATAGCCAGATTAAGTTACCTCAAATATTGTAAACAGTAGATATTGTTTCTCTAATATTTATGTAAATATACGAGTTTTTTTTTTACTTATTGTGACCCGGTGGAAGCCCCCGATTGTTTCAATATGGTATATCTAAGATATTAAATGCAACAAACTACGACTAAATTAGTTTTTCATTAACAATCTATTTGGAATGATGAACTTAATGAAACACCAGTGTAATGAGAATTAACAAACTTCCAACCATATTCCGACAAAAATCAGACTAGCAGAGGTGTGGATTTTAGGGCAAATATTGACACTCAACAATACATTTGCAAGTATAAAACCCTTTTGAAAGTGTGTGTTTTATATCAGCTATAAACTGTGTTCTGCAAGAAAGAGTTCGTTGCTGGAAATCTGGTCGTTTATAAGCAGCACTCTGTCCTTTACTGAAAGAGTAATTCTACAGCTTTAATAGAAAAGAAAACTAATTCATAATAAGCTAAAATTTGTAAAATTCTAGTTATTTTCCATAAAATAATAGTTTAACCTTGATACTGTGCCTATGACTGTGATTTAACTGTCAGTTTTTTCGTGACAGTTTGTATAATTTGAAACACACCTTACCTTCTCAAACTTCTAGAATACAAAACAATAACAATTTACTCTTGTCCAAAACAGTTAAGTAGAATTCCGAGAGCAACATAGTGAAACTAGATTACTTTGAGATAAGATGTTATATCCTCGACAGAAACTACAGAAATCATTTTCCGTGTACATCTAAAAATTTCAACCGCAGTCTACGATTAATTTGATGTTTATTTATATTTTTACTGAAATGGTTATGTCCCATAAAATGGAAAAAAATAAGTTAAACCGGGTTTTTTTTCTCGGAATCAATTAAATTATTAATAATCCGAAAAGGTTCTTGACTTACATCGTTACATCACAGTTCGTCTCCTATTTATCTAATGTATTTCAAAATGTGTTTCTCTTAAATATTTTCCAGACAAAGAAAGTTCTGTTTTCCCTAAGACTAACGAGATGAGCCAGTCGTAAACGCGAGTCTAAGCCAAACAGTAAATCTGGTGTAGGAAACACTATAAAACTGGGCTGAGCGTCTTGTTGCTGATCTAGGCGGACAAGATAAAGCCACATTTAAAAGTGTTTCTCTTGTTTAATAGTCTACACTGTTCAAAATAAAGTTAATTAGTATCTATCAATATAGTAAATGCTAAATAATTAAAAATGTTGGTATTATGTGTAGCTATTCAATAATTGATTTTTGAGAATTTTAAATATCGTCATATGGTTCACGGTAGCTATAAGTAAGAAGGTATGGTTAAAAAAAGTTTATCAACACCCACTCTGCTGGTAAATTATGTTTATTAATTCAAACATTTGGCTAAGAATAACAAGTATAAGTTACGATTTTTTTTTGTATATCTTTAAAGGATATACTAATATACTAGTATATCCTTTGGATATACTAAAGGATATATTACAATTATTCTTAAAGGATATACTTTAAGAATATAAGCCAACATACTATATAGTCCGTCATATACCTTATTAAATAATTTTTTGTTCGCCTATCACTATTATATACATTAGTATGTATATTATTATAAAGTTTTAAAGTAACCGGTTATACTTTCTAATATAGTGTAAATAGTCTCACCACATATTGCAACAAAATCTTAAAATAACCGATTAACGTTTATTTACAAATATTTACAATTGTTTTTACTATCATCAAGTATTTACAATTGTTTATTACTGTTTGACATTTAATAATACATTTTTATTATCTATAAAATGATAACTAGTTTATTATTTACAATTTTGTTATTGGTGTTTTTGTCACTTTATTAAATTTAACTAGAATAGCAGAATACTAAATCTTAGTTTTCATTGTCAAAGTCTGTTTCATTTCCTAGTTCCGTGCTCCACAATCTACATTTTTACTGCTTGCATACTAAATCTCATCGTCCCCAGGTTATATGTTTCATCATAACATGCTAATACCACGACATGTTGAAAGTTTAGCTACCTGATCACAGGTCGCCTGAGGCTCTCTCAAGTCTTGTACACACACTGACGAGTAATTACATGAGAACAGTTTCTGTCAGCTGTTTGATAAGCTCATTTGAAAACTGAATATTACAGATTACAACAAACGTCTTGCCTACATCGGTTCTGAGTGTGACTTTTGTATACGCATCAAATAGACGTAATAGATCGATTAAAGCTAAGACGATTTGTATGTTAGCTGTCAGTTAGTTTGGTCACCGATCTTAGGAACTGTTTCATATACAAGTATTCAATGTGAAGTAAAGTAAAACTAAATTTTAAGGTACAGAAATAACAATATATAATTTTATTTTTATTCCACAAGCGCTTTCGAAAACTATGTTTTCATCTTCAGCCAGTTTTAAAAACTAATATAAAAAGTAAATGTTTACAGTAAATTAATTTTTATTATAAAGTTAAAACAGATGATGATTGGAAAATACTATATGAAAAATAATTTTTTATGTAGGCCTACATAACAATGTTTTTCTAGATGTAAGTTAGTTAAAGTATTTCAGAGGTTGATGATTGGGCCGTCTTCATTATTTTGCAAATAATTATGGTCCTTTTTCGTCTATAAAATCAGATTCCCACGCATTAAGATATTTATGTCTCATAATTTGTAATAAAACTTTTAGTTTTCTCAAATTGAAAAAAAAAAATACGGTACCTTGTATAAATACTGTGGCCAGCAAGGGCAGAGTTTTCCTGTGTTCTGTTTTTAATGGTCTTGGTGTTTTTTTTTCGTTTGGATTTTTTCGGTTTTTTTACCGAAAAATTTCATATTACAATTTATTTCATTTGATAATTTTATAAGCATTCAATGCTTAGGCATAATTATAACCTTGGACTGTGAAAAGAAAACTACGATAATTCCATTCTTATCCACCCTAGTAAGTGAAATGCTATATTGAAATAAGTCACGAAAAATTATCTTACACTCATTGATTGATAGTATTGTATTTGTAAGTCGATTATTCGTTAAATCCCTTTTCACACAATAATCCCGTATGGTATTCCAATTTTAATTCAGGCATTGGACGTTTTACCCTTACACAGAAGCTAATAAACCCAATAAAAAAGGGACAAAACTCTTTATGTCAAATAAATCTCAGTATTCAACATTTTATTTTCTATAATCAAAGTAGTCGCTTTTTAATTCACAAAATTCAAAGGCCTGAGAAGTAAAAAGGACAAAGCTCTTTATGCCCGTAAAGGAATTGAACCTATTGAGACTGTATAGAATCTGATAAAAAGGGTGTAAAGTAAGAAAGGGCTGGCTCCAGGGACTGAGCAAGCAATAAAATGAATTGTGAGGCAGAGTTCGAAAGCCCAGTGAACCCTAACATCCCCAGTCACCCTCGGGGTAGCTCCAGCTCTCACTAGCCGATGGGATAGGAGTTTCTCAAATAGTCGTGACCTAGTAAATATATTTGAAAGATTTAGTAAATCAACTAAAGTTACAAATAAGATATGGAAGAAATTTGATGAGAAACCTTTGTGAACTAAATCCTTTTTAAGTACAATAAAATTGTTAAGAATACATTTGCAGTTGGCTACTAAAAGTTATTTCATTTTTGGCACTTGATTCTTACCAATTTAGACTAGTATGTTTGTAGGCTGCTTAAATACTAAATTGCTACGGTACTGTCAGATCATTTAAGAGAAATTATTTCAGGCTTCATTTTCTGTAATTAAAATGGAGTCTTTTCAAGCAAATTTAACCACTTTGGAAAAAGTTATTTGTGCAACTACGGCTCGTGAGTAAGAATTTCTCTTGAGTGAGGCAATTGCACTTTGCACTCGAGTTGCACGTTATATTTTTCCTACAGTTACCATAAAATAAATAAATTGGTAAAGAAACGTTCCTCCACGTTGCAAATCTGGAGTGAAGAAAGTAATTAGAGTGAGGCAATGTTAACATTGTCTCACTGATGAGCGAATTGGCCACTTTCGTGCATTCACGTTGCAAATCTGGAGTGAGACAAAGTAATTACAGTGAGGCAATGTTAACATTGTCTCACTGATGAGCGAATTGGCCACTTTGCTTTCTCAAATCAGTGTATATCATGTATATTGTTAGGTAACTGTAGGAAAATTTAAGCCCAATCCAATTAAAATCAATTCCAATCCAATTTTTTTTTTGTTGATACGTAATTGAACTTCAAACAAACAAACACAAACTTTCACATTTGTAATATTAGTAAGATTTAATTTTTATAATTGACACACTCTATGGTCATACACATTTAAATCTATATTTTTTATGATTTGGTACCGTATACTCAATATAATTTGTAGAACTGGTGACAGTATGTTTTCACAGTTTGACTCCTCGTTGAGTGTTAGAATATCTATTTTGCGTCAAGCGAGTGAGATGTAAGCAAAGACAGAATGGGGTGTGAAGGGTCGCTGCTCAGACAGCCTTGCTCACAATTCAGTTTATTGGCTCTTGCCTTTGGGACAGAATCGCCTTATTCGATTGTATAAAATCAAAACTGTTATTTCTTTACTGTTTGCTGTTTCCTTGCAAACATTTGTTTTCTACCCTCATTCCAAGGGAATCTACATCCCATAAAATTATTTTGTAGTATTATAATACCTAGTACTTTTATGTCGTTTATATAATGTGCAAACTTCATATACTTAAACCAAATTTCCTTTTTTACGTATTTTGTCATAAGATTTTGTTTTAGTTACAATTTTTCTCCACATCCAATTTTCTTACTCTCAATAAAGTCAACAGGTAAATAATCGATCACATCCACATTGCTTAATTTCTTTATTTTCATAACTTTTTACAGGACATAGATATTTTGATTCTAACCATGATCTATGACTCATTTAAGAGCAGGTTTAGTTTTGTACTTGTTTATGTCAGCTGTAAACATTTCTTTGTATTAAAATATTACATAACTTGTTTACATATCCAGTACATCGAACTGCATTTGATCAGTGAAGATGAATTATAAAATCGAGCAGAGCCTAATTATCCACACTTAAATTACTAAATAGAATACTCCTTAACTACCTTAATGGTTTCTACGATTAACCACAGTAATCCAATGGTATAATAACAAGTTTATCAGTAAACTGTCTTTGTGGTATTACCAAATTGTTAGTACATGAACAGAGTACTGACCTGATATGCCATCATATGTCCACCACTCCTCCCAGCTGGCAGTGACCACTGAAACAAGAAGAGCAAAAATTTAGTATTTAATACAAAAATTATTATACTTTACTAATAAAAAAAAAAAAAAAAAAATTGAATGCTATAAAACACTACTGGTATGTAAAATATTCTTTTTATTACCTTGTTTAATCTTATATCCCTGAGGGAGTAAATAAACATCCTTATTGTTTAGATTTTTATTATATTCCTAATTTTACTACTCATGTTAATATATTGCATTTAAAAAGTTGCATTAAAATAAACAATCTAAGGTTTGGTTACACCACAGTATCAAGAATCAAGAATATTTACTGCTGTTGATTCACACAACACAGACATGTGCAAAGTCAACCCATTAAACAAATACATAACGATTTATAACCATTTCAATAATAATTCAAATTATAACGCTTCAGGTACAAAGATGAACAACAAATGACAATCAATAGCATTAAATAACAACTTAAAGTTAATAATCAAAGGGCAAAACTAAAATTACACAATGGAATTAAATAGATTGGATATAAGAAACTTGAATGATTTATTTGTCGATTTATTTTAGATGTCTATAAAGACATTTTGGGCATCGAATGGCAGAAAAGATGTAAAAACAACTTGCGATTACGAGATCAGTTTATATTAATACGATGACCTGAAAATCGATTACATGAAAAAAAGAGATTCTTGATTAATTAAAATTTCGAGAGTGATATTTGATCTATTTCGTATAGGAAACATTTCTCCACACCGATCTAAACGCACAATGAATACAAACAATAATATTGATTATTATGAGATTGTATTTTGTTGTTAGATTAAAATATGAATTTACTAATTTATTTATGAAAACGAAAACGTGTCTTAAATATAACTGATACTCTATGCAAAAATGAATTATTTTCCACTAAGGTAAATATTGTATTAAGCAAAAAATATTAGGTATTCAGTAAACTTGTGATAATAAATCAAAAACAGTTTGCCAGGAGTAAAAAGAGAAGCATTCTCAGCCGAAGAAACGAAAGTTACGATACGATGATGAGCCTCTGAAGAAGATAAGAAACTCATCAGCACCACGTGACTTTTTCTTGTAACTTCACTCATTCTAACATCATACCCAGCCCGAGTTGATCGTAATGCCATGATAGTGTAAGTTGCCGTGGTCATCGCAAATGTATTACACTCAAACATGCCAGGGGTTCTCAACACGGTGGTGTAACATAGCCAGGGTAGATTGCAATGTCTTGATAATGTAGCCTCGGACATTAGTGAGTTAGTACTCGCAGTCACGTCACTAGAGAGCGTCTCACTTAAGGGACTGGTTCATGTTTTTGTACGAGAATATGTTGAACGATTACGATGCACATCCCCAGCAGCATCATCGTATTCCCTCAATGTTTGTGCGCCTGCTACTAGGTGCAGAAAATAGAGGAAACCTTCAGTGTCAAGCTGTCAATTGAAACGAACCCTCCAACGGCACACAATGTGTTTACTCACCTAGCTGGCAAACTGCAGTCCAATATTAACCCTTGCCGTCAGACCGCCACCGCCCACGTGGTCCACCACTGCTCGAGCGAACACCATTGCCGCAACGATACGTTAAACAGCAACATACGTTAAAAAGTTGTTGTTGCTTCCCTTAAATAGATTATAACGACAAATTTAGTTGTGACAGCCTAATAAACGGCTACCGTTGTGGTAGAAAATATCGATTTGGCGATTATACATCAGCTCAATAGGATTACCAGAGTGACAGTTCATACTATCTGATGTTTCAGCTCGTATTTGCTGCATTTTCCTACTCTCAAACGTCTGGAAATACTATTAAGTAATTAAGTTTAGTTTACAAATGAAATCACCTTCAGAAATTAGTAAAATGTTTTATAAGTCCTTACTATAATTTAACGTATGTTCATTACTTACACTAACGTAATCGAACCAATCTTGGTTAGATATCGATGAGTTCCACGAGTTCAATACCAGTGAGAAATGAAACGAATCCAATGATTCTAAATGCTTGGAAAATGTTCGGTGGCTTCTTTGAAAGAGAAAGTGATAAAATGACGGCGCATTCAGGAGAAAGAGTGTTGGTGCTATCAGCCCGTTATCAGTGAGGGTTGCCGCCATTGACTGGGTATCGGGCCACAAAATGGAACTGATCGCATCGCTGAGAATATCACTGAGAGAAATACTTAACTGTGCGAGCTCAGAAAATAGACTGCCTATCTTTACAAACATAGATTCATTATTTTCCTTATTTTTTTCATTAATAAGAAACAAGTTGTGTGGGTGTTCAATGAAATCAATTAACACATTTTTGTAAACGAGTGGATGATTAGATGAACTACTTTACCAACTGCTCCATTTATCTGAGATTAACTTCATAATTTATTTTATGTGTCACTTGTGAAACAATAATATTCTACTCGTTCTGCTCTATTCAGGTTTTTTAATTGAAAATTTGCAGTATTGAATATTTAAGGAATATTTCTTCTTCAAATGTTTTACAGATATTTTATGACAAATTTTTCTTCAGATAGATGTATTAAACTATTGAAGATTTATTCAGTGTTTTTATTTTATTTGGTATGAATGGCGTTTGCTAATAGTTACAAAGCAGACATGTATGAAGGGTTTTTCAATGTAGAAATAAGACATTTGTCAAGAAGAGACAGGGCCAACCAAGAGTCGTAACGGGAGATGTCGAGGCAGATATTATGGCTTACTTGAGGCACACCCCTTAGAATGTTGCCAAGATGAATCAGTTGTTATCAGGCTCAGTACAAAAAAACTCTTCGTACAAACAACTACAATGCCTACAAAGTTTACGCCAA
Source organism: Macrosteles quadrilineatus (assembly GCF_028750875.1). NCBI lineage: Eukaryota > Metazoa > Arthropoda > Insecta > Hemiptera > Cicadellidae > Macrosteles > Macrosteles quadrilineatus. Next base: position 99,929,666 of record NW_026542595.1, read on the forward strand.
TTTAAGCATTGATCTGGTGATGAAGAGAGGATGATGGTGTTCAGTGCTTGGCTGTCCGGGCAGTTCATCGAACACCCAAACTTCCTGCATCGCATCATTTGGACAGATGAAACATTTTTTTCAAATGACGGCATGTTCAACCCAAATAACAATCATTACTGGTCGACAGAAAACCCTGTGTCTATAAACGAAAGAAATCATCAAGAGAGGAGGGGTTTCATTTAGAGTTAAAATTTTAGTTATTCGTATATATAATGTTAAATAATTATCCTTTTTCTACATACAGGTATATGATGTAGCTTATATTCAATGAAATAAACACATTTTACATTCTATTTTATTGAATTGTTAAAGGTTTTCCACAAACTGCTGGTATGACATACTGGGCAATCGTGTCTTAGCTGTTCATTTTATTTGTTAATATTTTAAAATGAATTACATTTTTTGCTTTGTCGCTGCAATTAAGAGAACAACTCATGTACCAGTAGTACGGGTCTCCGCCGCAAAACGACCGAGACGCTACCTCCATTCTGAATCGACACTTTGCAGATAGTGTGATAGCAACGAACGGGAATGCAACTTAGCCAGCAAGATCCCCGGACCTGATCACACTTGACTATTTCCTGTAGGGGTTTTTTAAATACGGATTGTATTCTAATAAATACGCTAGTGTGGATGGAATGCAGAACAAAGTGGTGTAAATTCTGAATATCATTTACCATAACATGTTAGCTAGGGCTGTAAAGCATTTGGAAGTACTGTAAGGGCACCCGCGTGTATGTATGTAGAAGCAGGACACTTTATATGTAATAAGTAACAAAATTGTTCGGTAGTTTATTTAAAGTATATTATAATTATAAAAATATATATACAGTATACAATTGTTGCATGGTTAAACAATTAATTGTTGGATTAATTCTTTAATGCTAGAATTCTATAGGTTAAATTTGTAAATGGTAACATACCTCTAACTATTTATTTGAAGTAAAAGTTAATAAAAAGTTCCAAGAATAAAAGTCTCTAAATTCCATGTTCTATCCCCAAATACTCATATGATCAAATATAGGTTGTTCCATAAGAAGTTGTTCACTTCTGTAAAAGAATTGTACATTTTGTAAAATGCATGTCATTGGCGCAGTGAACCCTGAACCTATTCAGGAGTTCTTTTATCTGTTTTATAAGTATTATTAGTAAGGGTTTTTGTGGATAACTTTAAACATATCGCTTATTTAATCCTGTTATATCTAAATACATAAACTTAACAATGATTTCTAATATCGCCATTGAATTTATTTAAGCTTGATGTTTACATCGAACTACAGGTCTCTAAGAAAGTAAATGCATTCGTTTTACACGTTTGGGAATAGCTAAGCGATTTTCCTATAAAAATCCATGATATTGAAAGGTTTTGTTGGGTCATCCCGGCAATATTCCGTGTATTGAAATCAACACAAATGGAAGTTCCATTTTTCATTCCATTGTGTTCAGTCAATGTCTCCATATTGCTAGTTATGAGCTCGACGGAGTTTAAAAATCTCTTTCATTTTATGGTATACAATTTATTCGTTAGGACTCCGTATACCAGAAAACCGACAACGCAGTATATTGTACAGCTTCCATTTATATAAACCTGAGGTCATTTATGTTTTTTGGCCTTCAGATATAAAATCCTTAGACTTATTTAAATTATGTTGCTTCCCTATATAGGAAAAATATAATAATAGGGCTACTATGTCTTAAGGGAAATTCTAAATTGATGAACTAATCAACGTTCCTTTGAATGAAGAAAATTTCAAGAAAGAAGTCACTTAGAAAACAAATTAAAACAAAAAGAACAAAAGAAATGTGTGTGCATCCCATACAACAAAAATGTAAACAAGGCAATAAGAAAAACATTCAAACACACTCCAATCAAATTAAGTTACAGAACAAAAAATAACATTTTATATACATGTGGGAAAGAGTGTAAAAAGCGCAATACAATATAAATAAACATAAATATACATATTACAGAGAAGTTGTGGGAAATCCAATTTAAACAACAATGGTGTTTTTGATAATTGATGAAATTAAATCAAAAATGCTAGTAATCTGTACTAGTAACAACCAGTAGTCCATACCGTAACAATTCTTCATAAATTGTAAAACTGTTGCAACGGATACATTACATGTATTAATGTTGCTACGTCCGTCCATTAGATATCAAAGAAAGATTTTACGCTTTCGCTTTTAGTTGGGTAAAAATATAAGTAATAAATATACCATGTAGCAGACATGTGAAGAAATATTATGTTTAATTACTATTTCTGAAAGTGACCCATTCCGGAGCGAGATAGTAGTTCACGATTATCGAGCACTGGAATGGAACATTCTGACGAGTAGTAAAGTATTCCTTCATCAAGATGCAAATAATTACACAACACTTCTTGGTTTAAAATTATGTCATTTTACTGCATAATCTGGTATATCTCTTTAAAGTTGTTATTTTAAAATTCATTTAAAAGTTAGCTGTTACAAAATTTGCTACAAAGAGTTCCAAAACACGCTCACCTATGCACAAAACGGGTTATTTGTACCGTCTACCATTAGACTTAAACAAAAGGAATATTAAAAAAAAAAAAGATTTTAAATCATTTATGTCAGATTTTTGCTATTTTTGTTTCAGATTACACCTCAACGACTGATTAAAGATTACAGTAGTTAAAACAGACTGTGTATACAGGGTGTTCAAAAAAGGTGGGGACATATTTTACCTAGTGATTCCTTGGGTCAAAATAAAGAGAAAATCAACAATAACATTATTTCCAAAATCGCTTCGTTAACCAGATATCCGCCATTTTGTATTTTTTACATAAACATTTTCCCCTTTTAATATTTTCAACCGATCTTTATTAAACTTTGTATGTATGTTAAGGTAGACGAGACCCTTGTTATAAAAAAGTTCATCTCGATTCATTTTAAAATTTCTAAATGGCGGCCATTTAAGACTTTTAAACTCAAATTACTCGAAAATGACTGGTTTTATGAAAAAATGCCACAAACAATTTTATTTAGCATTTTTTAATTACCTATCAAACGGTACCAAGTTCAAAAAGATCGAATAAGAAATAGCTGAAATATTACGTTTTTTAGTTGTAAAATGGGGTAAACCTGACTAGCTTCTGCCGTATTTTACCCCGTTTTACAACTAAAAATCGTAATATTTCAGCTATTTCTTATTCGATCTTTTTGAACTTGGTATAGTTTAATAGGGAATCAAAACTGCTAAATAAAAGTGTTTTTGAAATTTTTTCATAACATTAGCCATTTTTGGCTAATTTAAGTTAAAAAAATTCAAATGGCTGCCATTTTGAAATTTTAAATTGAATCAAAATGCACTTTTTTCTAACATTGGTCTTTTCTACCTTACTTAACCTACATACCAAGTTTTATAAAGATCGGTTGAAAACGTCAAAAATCAAAATGTTAAAAAAAAATACAAAATGGCGGATATCTGGTTAACGAAGCGATTTTGGGAAAAATGTAATTTTTTATTTTCTCTTTATTTTGACCCAAGGAATCACTAGGTAAAATATGTCCCCCACCTTTTTTGAACACCCTGTATTTATTTTATCAACATACTTCATCCTATTGCCCTCTCGTATTGCTCAATGTGTTGACGATAGCTAGACCGAGTCTGTTTTGCAGGTAATGAAGGCCCACTTTCGTAATCGATCGCTGTAATCGGATTTCATCGACTTAATCGAAAAATCCATTTGCTCCAAACTAAGCACAAAACATGTTAAGTGGTAAACATCCTACGTGATTGTGTACTAATCCGTGGGTATTGCGTTTTATAGATCCTCGATTAATTAATTTATACATATAACCCACTTGGTAAATTTTGTAGTTTGAATAATTCTTGAAGGTATGACAAGAACAATAGTATACACAATAGTGTCGTAAAGTATAATATTCTTTATTGTTTAGTTATTACTAGTGTACCTGTTGCTCGAATTCGAGCAATTGCGAAGCATTACAGGCAACTCACGAAGATTATGGAAATACTCACGATCTACACAACAGTTAGATATGATCAAAATCTTTTGTAAATATCTTATCTTTTCTCAAAAAGCTGATCTTGTTTTTTAGTGTTTCTACAAATTTTTCCCTCTCATAGCCGCATTAGGTTGTCTATAATAACAATTATAAATGAAAAAAAAAATATTTCTTTTCTTCTACTTGGTTGTGTTCTATGACTTTTTCTATGTTTCCATCGTTTGCAAATCGGTTATTTCAAAGATTGCTCAAGAAATGTAGCATATTGTTAATTCATTTTTATTTTTAGCCTATATCAAATTGTCCAGGATTTCTCGCTTTTTTCCATTGTAATAATTTCTCCAACCCAAGTTTCGTCTACAGATGCAATACGCCAAAGAATATCACCTACGTAAAATCTCCAAGAAGTGGTAAAAAAGGCAGAAACCAAGCCATACAATAGATATAAGTTAACTCCTTAAGAAATAATTTTAAGAGTTACTGTGATATTAGGATTTTCCACTGATTTGGTAATAGAACATTATATTGCAAAACATGACACGATGCAGAATAAAATCGATTTTGAAATCAGAAAAACCCATTGCAAATACTGTACTTCATTTTGAAAAATTCAATAAATCACAATTTAAATATTAACAGCTGTTTCATTAAAAAGTAGCGTAGAATTATGTATATGGTAAACAAATTTGAATAGGCAACTTTAAAGGCTTCTGGGGCAGAGCCCCAAGGGAATTTACCTCGTTCATATTTTGATGGCTATTATTCGTTGTTTAGTATTATTTGACTGTTTAGTATTGCGAATCTACGATTTTTAGATAACATTTACAAGTCCATTCCTATGTTTATGAATATCGCTTGAAACGTTAATAACATTTTAAATCAAACAGTGTTGTTGTGGCTAATGTATTTTTTATATGCTATTTAAATGCATACCCCTATTAGAGCGGGGTTGTTTCTACTCTGATGTTACTACTATTCCTGTTCCTAACTTGAATATAGTTTTGTATTTTACTGCGTTTATGGCTATTATTTAATGATTGTGTCCGTAAATAGATTTGATGTACGAGTATACAGGGTGAGTATTAAATGAGTCCCCCCCCCTACTTTTTTCTACATTTCTTAAGATATCAACTCCGGACCACGTTAGATCATTGTAGAGTAGTAAGTACTTAATTTTGACTGGGTATAAATTTTTGGCCGCCATCTTGGATCCGCCATATTGGATACAAAGTTTTTTTTTCAAATGTAAAGATAGGGTTGTGACCCACCATTTTAAACTAGATTTTTATGCTGAATACGATGCTGCAATTCGTTTTTAAACATCTTGATCCATTCTAAAGTTATGAGAACTTTTTATGACAATATTTTTAGCCCATTTTAACATTGTCCATTTAGAAACTAAGAACATAATCGCAAAATAGTGCTAGATGAAGATTTATGTATATTATGTGGTGTATACTTATCTTTATCTAGCACTATTTTGCGATTAATATTTATTAATTTTAATTAATTTTAATTTGCGATTTTATTTTATTTTTTGGGCCTTAATATTTTTCCCAATCTCTATGTCATTTTGTAAAATTGGCAAGATAAGCTCTCATAATTGCTGATTCACTAAATGCAATGAATTTTGTAAATTTTTCGATTGAAATATTGTGTCTATAATGTGGTACAGTAGCCAATGATTGTCTAAAATCTCCAAACATTGTTTACTTAACTATTCCATCAATAGTTAACAATGAGTAAATTTTTAAGCGGTTCGCCTTATCAACGTACAATGATATACTATTAAACACTCATTTACATGAATTCACTAGGGTAAAACCGTTCAATCAGGTTGAGTCGAGCATTTGCCATGGGAAGGTTTGCAGGTCAATCGGCTTACCCTGGTGTGAAGGGCTTAGGGTAATAGAACCCCAACTACCAACATTGCATTACCAGCGACATGTAAACTTGCTTTGGCTTTATCAGCTTTGTCTCATTACGTGTAAAGTGTTTACAACAGGTCCAGTCTAACGATTTACCAGATAATGTTAACAAGTATTTATTTAATATTCCGATTTGTGTATTTTATTGTGCCACTTCGATACAGAGTAAAATCACTTTATTTTATATACAGTACTAATTCTTAATTTCCGAAGTACGACGTGAGTGTAATTTAATTAGTTTAAATTGTTGTGCATTGCTTATAAAATGGATTATTAAAATTACTTTGGGATGTCAAGAATCTTATTAAATTACGTACCTACTCATTGTATCTTTAACAATAAGGTTTTTGATACTAAAATTGTACTGTATGAGAAAGTGATTTTAAGCCAATATTATCATTATTGGTTTAAGGAAGCGCTTAACTTTTCTTTTTTTTGCCACTTGTTGTTCGATATGCATTAATTATTATATTGGAATTACATTTTTATTATAAAATCCATTGAGTACTTTTGTGCTGAGTGCTAATTTTTAACACATAAACAAATATTGCCATGCTATGTAGAATCAGGGTAATTGTAACTAATTTTAATATATTCATTTATAATCTTATTATCTAAAACAGAAGATGACTAAAATGTAATGAAAGGGAACGTAAAAACAGTTTGAGAGCGATGGAAAGGGGAAAAAGCAACAACAATTGTACATTGCGGATTCGTGCATTTTGTCTAGTTAATATGATTACCGTAAAGTCTAGTACTAATAATTGGCATATTTCTTTTTTTGAGGTTGTGTGAAACTAAGTTTAATTACGTAAAGAACAGTATATCTGAATATATACTTGGTAGATATAAGGATAAAATGCAATACTACATAGGGACACATTTTTAAGTCCCATCATATCGAAAGAGAGCAGTTCTAAAGACGCTCAGTCAGTGTTTTCAATGCGAACTACAAATGTTGTCACAAGGGATTTGTTTCCCTCTAAGAAGTGGATTCTCCAGATCGTTAAGATGAGTTGTATCCCGGTTTATACGGCTCCAGAGCGGGGGAGGGGGCGTCTGTGTTTGTGCTTTTGGAAAAACATCGGCGCCGAACGCATCCATAACAACGCGACCCTGAGGCGCCGACATCTACAACCGCCTCACCACGATCCACACACTTGCTTTACACATACTTTAACTCAAGTAAGAAAACTTAGTCAATTAAATATAACCCGTGTTGATATGAGGACGAACATGTACAAGGTGTTATGCTATGTTTGGACTTTCGATGTATATTAACACTTTAACTTATATGTAGAAAAATTATAAAAAAAAAAAATGAATAATAAAAAAAATTATCACTTTTATTTAGAAAGCGTAGACCTATCACGGAACAACTCGAAGAAAATATAATATATTTTATTAATATGAAAGATTTATCACATTTAAATGTCCTTTGTTTTACCACATGTTTTGAGAATCTACATTATCATGTGTATACTCTTGTATACAGTTAACAGAACACATGTTCACAAACGAATACAAATAACACCGAAAAATAATACATTAACCGGTATTCGGTTTTGTAACGGTCCATGCACGATTTTAGTCGTACCTGTTTTGTTAAATTAACATTTTTTACAAATAATGGAAAAGGATAACCCCGAAGATGAAAGTGCGTCACAAAACATGTAGTGTAATTCAACTTAACAAAATAAAAATAAAAAACTGCAGTAAGTCATAAATATGTTACATCAACAATAATCAATATGCAAAATTAGGAAATTCCAATATAATTTTATATTCTTTTTTACTGAGAACAAAACTATTGATGTAAAGATATTTACGTTTTCACTATCACGAAAGACGTGATGGTAAATATTTATGAAATATGGTAAATGGTGATCGATTTCGATTGGAAACGTCAATCACCAACCAACCTAATAAAAAGAAAATCACGGAGGGAAGGAAAATGTGCTTTTATTATGCTGGTTTTCATCGGAGCACTAGTAAAGGAAATTTATTTGTTAAAAACCAACTTAATAAAAGAGAACAGAATTTTACTAAAAATATAAATACGTATTTATAAATTATACTATTTTACACATACATTAAATTGGCCACATTATATTAATTTGTATATGACAAGTTATTTTTTTTATTATTTTTTAAACTATATTTACATAGATATATTAAAATGGATTTAAAATAACAGTTATACAATTCTAAACTGGTAACAAATTTACAAAATTATCAAATTCAGGATCTTTTTACAATGACCTGTTGGTATAACCAAAGATTACATATGCTACGCATATGTAATCTTTGGTATACCTTTTCACTCTTTAAGTGTAACGGCTCCCTCGATTGAAGAAAATTGTTTTAAATGCATTTGACATACTAGTAATTATTAATGAGAAAATCAATTTTAAATGTGAGAAAACAATGATAATAACAATCTTGTAAGAATCGTGTAATGATTTAATTTAATATAAGTTTATCAGTCGAATGAGAGTATGAAACAGAATGAGCGGTAAAAGAGAGGGTAAAGATAGGACGAACTGGCGCCGTCGTCAGTGACTTTGGCAGAGGGATTCACAATATCATATCAGATCGGAGGTCCGGCCCCGGTGGCCCAATCAATACAGGCCACCCTTACTTACATACTCCCTTCTAAATACCTTAGTCAAATCTTTATAATCATTCAGTAAATATAAACAATTTTTCAATACATTGTCTGTTTGTTTAGATTTTGGTCGCTTTTGGCCATTGCTAGTATACTTTTCATCCTTAAAAAAAATCTAAACCTGTTTGATGTGTGGTTTATGTTGTTGATGTTTATGTATGCTGATGTCTTTTTGAAAAGAGAAAATAGTTTGTAACACATTGTTTAGAATAACAGATGCGGTAATTATTCAAATTAACTAATCTATATGTATTTAAAAAACTTTTGCAAAACTTATGAGAGTTAGCCTAACCACATACTACTGGACCGAATTACACGCAGGTTGTATTAAAAGATAGGTGATTGGTCCTATATGTGCAGGGATTATTCGTTTTTGGAGAATATTTACGTTTATTGGGTCAAAAATGGAAATTAAACTTTTCTTAAAAAGATTTAACATACGGGTTAATTCTATATATTAATAGACAAGCATGTTTATTGATAACATTTTTTCTCGGTACCTGTGCATCGCAGGGAAAATGTGAGCATACTGTTGGAAAGATATTTTCCTATATATTATATTATATTAGATATTATATTAGACGTGCAAAATCCCTTTGTAAATTAAAAAAAGCTCAAAAATAAGCATCAAAATGAGTTTAAAATAAAAATAAAAACTACATGGGCCTTTGTGTTGCCATGTTGGTGACGAAATAAAAACAAAATACAAATAGAAAATCAAAACAAATTGAAGAAATTCCAATCACATGTTAAATTCACAGAGTGGGATAAAATAGAGGAGTTTGTACAATACATACTTTTGGTAGAGTTTTCGACCACACTACGAGCTCTAGTGCTTTATTAAATAATTAATTGCCGTTATTAGAATAACTACTCAACATATAGAATACTGAATGTACTTACAAATAAACAAATATAATTTTAACAATGATATTTGGATTTGTATTAGAACTAGTGGTAAAGGAAAAACAATACATCAAATCCTTAAAAAGTCAATTATTTTTTAAATTAAAAACCCCATTTAAATTAAATTCTTAAGTGGCGTCAGAGATGAGACTGCAATACACACTCAGGTTCTCTATGGTCTGAATTCGAGGTATTTTCTTTGTTTTTTCTGTAGCTGAGTTATTTTTCGTCTTTCGTAGTCACGTTTTCCATTTAAAATTTCAACTAATAGCCTGTTAAAGGTTTTACTAACTCAGTTCTACGTATAATTTCATTTAAAAGTAAAAATAATTCGAAGCTTAACTTTTACTATTTTTTGTCAATACTTTTCTATTTATGAGATCAAATAAGTAATTCGCTAAACGCCCTAACTAAAAAAACCCCTAACGTCTAGAATATTAAAATGCTTCATAAAATACTAAAATACTGCACTAATAAGCATTGGAAATAAACATCGAGAGTAAGCCTACTAATAATAGCAGTAAGCTTCTGCTCAAACTTCTATTAATCCCAGCTGAGGATTATTCTCCTAACAACGAAATGTAGGATTGGCCAACCATAGATCGAGATACTAATTGGTAGTAATATTCCAAGAGATTCATTAGTTGATTAGTTCCACTTTTGCACCACAAAACTCGGAATTGCGGTAAGCAACGATCCTCGCGGGAGATTTGGTAAGTAATGGATGACGTCGTTGTATCTGTCACTTTTAATATTACTGTTGCTGTCACTTTACCGACCAAGTCTGTCAATTTTGGTAGATTATTCAATGTTAATGTCACTAAAAAGAGGTAAAAGTCTTAGAATATTGAAAACAGTTAGTAAATAGTACAACAAATGTGTAAATTTAATCACATTAACGGGACGTGTCAGTAACGGTTTTTTATACGTGTTGGTTGTTCTTGAAATAAAAAAGATAAAACAACGTTCTTAAGTTAAATATATATTTTTCCCTAGGACGCTAGGCAGGAGCCAGGGATTGTTTTTCACATTACTTAAGGCTAGACCTAGGGGTTGCGGGATTATCACTTAGATAAAATCCATGGTGATTCAGCGGGATTTGAATCCGGGACCTCAGGGCCCAAAGTCCTGCGCTCTAACTACACCAGCTCACTTATATTAGAATACTATAAAATAGCAATTAAAAATGACAAGTGCGTTAACACAATAGAAATTAAGAATTTTATTCCCGATTTATACGAAATAATAAGGTTCATTTAAACTTTTAAATTCACGATCCTATTGTTGCGTCGTTAACTGTGTATTTTACATTTTTTATTAAATAAGTTATTAGTGTATTTTATATTTTATCGTATCTCGTATTTTACATATGATGTGTTTTCCAGCTGTGCGTCTAAAAAAATAAATTAAAACACGTCTAATGGAAAAAATAGAAGAATTATTTGAACGCAAATGTAAGTCCGATGTGTGTATTTCGTTCTTTTATCCAGCACTAGGACTGAACGAGTTAACAGAGTACTGGTAAAGAGCTTCCATAATGCTATGACGCAACATACATATTCCCGAAACTATTTATAAACAGTAATGGTACAAGATACACATTCAAGCAAGACCAATAGCATGGTTTTTAACTCAAGATAATTAAAATTTACAGGCTATAACGTCAATACAAACCCGGTGTTTTCCAAACCACACAACCTCGATTTCATTTACATCTAAATTATTGAGGGAGCATTCACAATATGAAATGAAAAATTTGACTTCCAATTGTGTTGGCTTCAATGCACTGAACATCGCGCCGAACTTTACCAACAAAACAGAGGGAAGTTGTTCAATCAATGGCCAACATTTAGCTAACAATAGAAAGTTTATGACTTTCAAGTTCGTTTCTAAAACCAAACGAAATACAATAGTAAAAAAATGTTTATTAAATTGTCAAAACTTTATTATGTATATTATAAATAATATAATTTAATTATTTTATGTTACAGAACAGTCATAACTTCTCAAATATGTTTATTATCCTTATGAAAAAGCTAAAGAAAGGTTTGAAGCACGTTACTATACTGTTTCAGGAAAGTAGTGGGGTTTTGTGTTATTTACTATGAATTACAGTTTTTATTTGAGCATTTTAACTTAGTTTTAATCAAAATTTTGGTATTCCTCTGGTATTTTAAACTAATTTTATAACGCAAATGTTAATATACCCTTCAAAAAAAGGAAAAAAAATAGTCGACCGTCAAGAAATTAAATTGGAATTGAACTACCATAAAAAACTTCAGATTTTGCTATGACACGAGAGATTAACTTGTACTTATAAATCAATGGCATTATAAGTAGCTCGTCTGCAGTCACGATGCTGTGACCGGTACTAGTATTTTAAATATATTCAAACACTTATTTTACACGATTATTATACTTTAATATTTTCAATATAACATAATTTAGTCACTCAATGACTATTAGTAAATTCGTAATATCATAACATGTAATATTAAACAAAATTAGGTTAATCTTATGTATCAAATTCGAAAATAACAATGAAAGGCCATGCATAATATTAGACTATATTATAATGCATTCATGTGGGTTTGCGTTTAGTCATCGTATATAATCATATTGCTTCATTATTAGACACTCAATACTACGTATTTTAACCTGAGTGTTAGCAAATGATGAGAGTGTGGAAAGGAGTGATTATAGCTTGGTTACTGACTAAGATCATTTACTGAAAAAGATAATATATAAATACGTAAAACATGTTTGAAATTTGATGGGATAAAGCTAATGCAGTTGAATTTAACCATCGAAAGAGTGAGCTGCTGTCAATCGCTCATTTCTGTCAAATAAAGAAAATCATTAACTTTTCCAAGTTAAAAGCATCACTGATTGTACAACACTCAGCCTTCTATACATCACGTAATCAATCATATTACCAAAGAATATGATAGAAAATAAAAGTAAAACTTCGTTCGTAACACTTTTTGTAAAAAGCTCATAAATATTTTAAAATTAAATACAGCTGGTGCACAAAGATATAATGATTCTTTAGAATCCCGTTAATTAGAAGTTTATTTATATTGTCCATCTCTACTTTTTAAGAGCCCTTTCTTAGAACTGCTGAATCCAATTTCGAAGGAAAACATGTTGCTGACCTGTTTACGTATCAAATCTGCAACCTACTAATAACTGGCAAGAAGTATACAGTATAGTAATACAAACTAATTTGATATTTTTGCTGGATATATTTTATACCAGTGTATATACAGGGTGTCCCGGAACTTTCTACCAATATTTTAGGGCATTGATCCTGGGTAAGAAACATACCTAAATATCACATTTAAATTGTCCGGAAGTCCTTAGTTAATCACACAGCCGCCATTTTGTTTTTTTAGTTATTAATTTTTTTTCTAAAGAATGGTTATACATACGAAATGGAAACTTAGCACAAACATTTATGACAACTAGACAAAGCTACCAAAAAATTATGAAGATTTTTCAAATTCAATAAACAAAATGGTGGCCGTTTAAAATCTTTGTAAAATCAATGGTTTTCGAGTTATTTAAGAAAAAAAATTTTTAACGGCCGCCATTTAGTTTTATGAATTTGAAATTATTTAAAAAAAATTTTGATGGCTCCGTCTAGTTGTCATAAATGTTTGTGCAAAGGTTCCATTTCGTATGTTTAACCATTCTTTAGAAAAACATTAACAACTAAAAAAAAAACAAAAAAATCGGTCACCGTCAGGCTAACCCACACCAATTTTTTGGGGGGGATTAAAAAAATTATCTTTGAGATAAGTAAGAAGGAAACCCGACCCCAAGGTTCATCTCGATGTACTTTATCATTTTTGACAGAGGAAGGGGTCGCTTTGCCAAAATCAAAGGAAACGGCGCCAGCATGTCGCGACTTCTGCTACAACTACTAAACCCCCCTCTCATCCCCCCCCAGACACTGGGCAGGTTACTGTGTGAAAAACTGAACTTCTTTTAGGGTAATCAGGTGGACCGATAAGGTTTTTATTTTATTATTTAGTTTTTAAAGCTACTCTATATGAATGTTAAATGTGTAAAAATATGTAGTTGAAAAATATAAAATCAAAGTAGAAAAACGTCGAATGTTTTAGCAGTAAATTTAATTTGACCAATTTCAAGGAGCCCTTATAGTCGTGATAAAGCCCATGTTAAGAGACGCTCACATAACAGAAAAATAAACAAAAGAAACCACGCAACCAAATCTTAAATATTGAAATATTAACGCTGGCAGAAAACCACAGAATCCTTTTTAATATACGAGTACACAGTTTTTGAAGTTTATTAAAATGGAGCAAAGTGAATGGTGCCGAGTTTGGTTTTCCTTCTGCATCGCGTTTAAAAGTAAACCGGGGGTGTCCAGTAATGTCTAACCCTGTATAATGTTTCTTGAATTAAATTTTTCGCTTTGGAATACATATTCCACATTGCAAATGAATACATTTTTTTCAATTTTCAGATATGTTTTAATATTAATAGTTTGATAGTATGTGTTACAGTGCATGCTTTAAAGTTATAAAACGATATTTTTTAAATTGAAAGCCAATTTCACAAAAGTATCACGGTCAATAATTAGTCAATTTATATTTTAAGCATTTCTCTAGTTAATGATAACTTCTCATATACTTAACTCTCCATACATTTCAAACGGATATAGAATTATGTAGTGCCATATGGCTTTGTTTCAACTTTAAAAACTTATGAATTATTCTGTCTCCCTTTTCCTAAATGAACAATAAATATCTTGAGGTTATACAAAATCACAAATACTGGTAAAGGTAATCTTAACGAGTATTCGGGTAACTTGACATGATGTCAGAGGGTGACGGGTTTCACCCCTACACAGAGTGCCTGTCTACACAAACAGTTGAATGTATTCATCTGCATGGTGATGAATCTGTTATACCAACAATGCGTGCCAAAGTGATTCTTAAGTCTCTCATGGATTTACAAGCTTAATAAGACAGGTAAACAACGACAAGTTTGTAGATTTATATACAAGTGTTGCTAGGAATTTTATATTGTATAACCTATATTTTTAATTTGATTAGTAGTTATCATGCGTTGTAGAGTATTTCATATAGCCTAGATTTAACTATCCTGATTTACGTGGTTTTTTTTTCTTTTTTCAAGATATGTGGCGTATTCAAATTTTGCATGTAGTGCACAACTATATTGCTTTACTTGCAATACTTATATTTATTTAGAAACCATGCAATCTTCTGTATTTAGTAATCGTAGGACCAGCCTAAATTAGGCTAAGAAGTGAAGCAATTCAAACTCGATATTGTTGGGATTTGTAAGCTAAATATTTTACATAAATAAATTAAATAAAAGAAGTAACAAGACAAGTTTCAATTTAATGTACAATGTTGTTCAATTTCTGAGAGTAAATTTGTCGAAAAACTTAATATTGAAACTCTCCGAGAATGTCAATCATTATTTACAAAGTTGATTGATGTAACCATCTTGATAGCTTGATTCATAGCTTCTTGAGTGATTTAAGTTCAAGTTAATTCACTGTCTTAACGAGTATCACTTTAAAAATGTCTTCTCCTTCATGTAGAATTTAACAATGATCATAATACGAATTGTATAATGTAGTTTAAATGAATAATATTTTGCTTGAATTCTATGAAACAATTGTATGTGGATTTTAAAATAAAATAGAGGATAAAATTATATGTGGTGATTGTATTGAAGATAGAAACACGATGTTTTTTTTATAATAATCAAAAATATGATACAAATAAACATTAAATTAAATAACTTTCAGCTGTCAAGAAATTGGGATGGGAAATTAAGATAGAAAATTGTAATTAGAACAAAGAGGAAATAAAATTATAAATATATTGAAATCAATTTTGAATAAAAATATGGAAAAGTTATCAACTAGTACGCAACACCCCTCCTACTTTTTTTGGACAAATATACACAGTATTGGTTTTTGAAAGTCACATACTCACTTATATGCATGAAATATTTTAACCAACATTTTATTAAATGTCACATGAATTGGATACAGTTAATAAAGAAAATAGCCAACCCACACAATCATATTTAATACCTATTAACAAAACAATGTAATGTTTCAACAGAGTATTTTCTATTTTTGGTCTGCTTTTGAGGCAGTCAAGTCACCAATCCAAGAACAAAGCAAAACTCATGAAACGAGCCACCGCTGTGAAATGTTGTCGTAAGAGATTTAATCTCCACTTGTCCGCAATATTTGTTAAGATGGCTCCGAGAGGCACTCTCCCTTGCAATCCGACCCTCATCCCTCACTAAATGATTTTCACCCCAAATATACCAAGACTTATCAACTCCGACCTATCAAGGGGAAAGGTCCGCTTACGTCGACATCATTCTAGTTGACTCTCGTAATAAAACATATCTGAAAACTAGATTATACAGTGGGATGGTCTTATAAAACATCCTTAAAGGATAACCTTTCTTAATTAATGGTAAAGGGCTCAAGTGTTATTATAATTATCAGTGAAATGCACTTTCGTGTGTTATGAAACTATCAATGTATAGTAAAATACGATGCTTTGGTTAGAAACTATGCAAGTGCCATTACTACAATGTAAAATGCTTGATAAAATTATCTTAGCTGTGTTTATTTTTACATAAGAGTTTTAGTTGGCATATACAGGGTGTCTCACGAGAGGTGTCTCAAATTGATTACGGAAAAACGGTTTAACGTACAAGGATGAAATAAAATTATTTCCCGCTAAATCGACCCCAAGGAATAACGTAAAAATATTTTTAACTTTTTCCCAATACAGGGTGTGTCAAAAACTGAGGGTCACTAGTTCGAATCTCGGAATTTTCAAATGTAAACATATGTCATGTTATACATCATTTTTAAGGTATTTGATAGAAAAACATTTTGGCGAAAACAGAAATTAGTTATCTTTTTCCGTTTCAAAATGGCGGCAGTTTTTTAGGAAAAAATCTATATTTTTGTAATACTCTGTGTTTCTTATACCAATGCATTTATCCCTTCTCCGGTTAAATTTTCTTACTCGTTATGAAATTAGCTTTACTTTGATATGCTACAAGTAACGGTTTTTTGAAATTATAAAAATTCCCAAAAAAATTATTTTTGAAAATTTGCAAATGCTCATTTTTCAAAAATTTCAAATAGCAACATATGTCAAGTGGGACATCATTTTATAGGTTTTTTAATTCCTAAACACTTCGTAATTTACACTTACTTCGTATCTCTTTTAGTTTTTGCGTAAATAACAAAAAACCTAATTTTCCTATATCAAATGCATGTTATTTGGGTTTAACACTAAAGGCCCAATTTGATGAAGTGTTAAACCACGTCAAACCCAAATAACATGCATTTGATATAGGAAAATTAGGTTTTTTGTTATTTACGAAAAAACTAAAAGAGATACGAAGTAAATGTAAATTAAAAAGTTGTTAGGAATTAAAAAACCTATAAAATGATGTCCCACTTGACATATGTTGCTATTTGAAATTTTTGAAAAATGAGCATTTGCAAATTTTCAAAAATAATTTTTTTGGGAATTTTTATAATTTCAAAAAACCGTTACTTGTAGCATATCAAAGTAAAGCTAATTTCATAACGAGTAAGAAAATTTAACCGGAGAAGGGATAAATGCATTGGTATAGGAAACACAGAGTATTAAAAAAATATAGATTTTTTCCCAAAAAACTGCCGCCATTTTGAAACGGAAAAAGATAACTAATTTCTGTTTTCGCCAAAAGGTTTTTCTATCAAATACCTTTAAAATGATGTATAACTCCGAGATTCGAACTAGTGACCCTCAGTTTTTGGCACACCCTGTATTGGGAAAAAGTTAAAAATATTTTTACGTTATTCCTTGGGGTCGATTTAGCGGGAAATAGTTTTATTTCATCCTTGTACGTTAAACCGTTTTTCCGTAATCGATTTGAGACACCTCTCGTGAGACACCCTGTATAATTCTTTTTCTTGTTAAAACTCTATAACTTACAGTTTTTACGTTATTAATACTCGTATCACTCTACCAACTTGTACGGTATTTACTACTTGGTTTATGACAAATTCTAATGTAAAATTTGATTCGTCTTTAAGTCAGTTACCCATGAGCCACTTTGTGTTGTGAGACTAGATTATTTCATAACACCTGTTAATTTCTATTAATTATAATCATATGTTTATTTGTTATTCTATGTTTGTAAAAAGGTGAATAAAGTTAGTTGAGTTTGAGTTAAGACGTAAAACAGTGCATCCACTTAATTCTTAGTAAAATAATACACTTTGACATTTGAATTTGTTATGAATCCAGAAGTGGAGAGCTACGAATCACCGTGGATACAGCTCACGTTAAATTTAATAAAGTCTTAATTTAAATAAATATTTTTCCATTAGTTAATATACCTTTAAAACTTATATTTGCAGGGAATTCATGCAATAAAGGTTGTTCAACTGCTTAGTGTGTTTATATTTATTTTTAGTTTATATCGATTAAATTGATAATTTAGCTTCACGAAAAATTTACATTTTTTTCCTTCACAAAAACGTGTTATTATCAAGGAAAACGCCAGCAACAAATAGATCCATGCATTTTTACGAATTGAAATAACATTTAATGGTAAAATCGATTTCATGGAAATAATCATGGAGTAATCGTTTTCTTACCTTTACGTGATAGCTACATTATTTACCCAATCCAGTTGCTTGATCAGTACGTATTACATTAGGAACATAACAAATATAGAAGGCAGAAGGGAGGATTACGTAACTAAAGGCATTGTTGTTGTAACAGATTTATCATCTGAGATGAATACATTCAATTGTAAGCTCAGACATGCACTCTCGGGGTAGACATCTAACGTCTTCAGACATCATTTAACATCAGTAACAGGAGTTCACACAGCCTCTTAGTTATTAATACCTTGTCAAATTATATTATGTGGTAGCTTTGACTATTAATACAACTAAACATTTGATCCCCATGTTAAATTTGTAGCCAGGTTTTTTTTATCAAAATTTTCATAGTTGATGTGAGCCACCTACAGATTGCGTTGATCTAAATTACTTAATTCCGTCGAGTACACAAAAGTTTTAAGATTTTTGAAGAAACAATATAACTAATAATGTGCAAAGCTTTTTTTAAACCTGAATTGTGTTTCAACCACTTATCATGCTGGTTTTGTTTTAAGGGAAAATATAATTCGATTTTCGGGTCTTGTGGCGACAAAAGAGTATACATCCTAAAGAAAGAAAAGTAATAAAAATGTACAAACTAAATACCTGTTTAACTGCTAAAGTGTTTTACTGCTACAAACATCTAACTAATGAAGGACAAAGTTTTAAATCTTAAATGCTATTTGCAGCCAACATACTTGTGTCGAGATAACAACACGTTAAACATTTTTTTTTTTAACCTACTCACCCTGATCCTTATAAAGTAACTCTTTGATACGTAAGTCATTTAAGTCATAAGTAATTCATTATCTGAATAGTTAAAATTTTTTTACAATTATTCATCTCAGTCGTCAAATATAAGAACTAATAAAATTTAATAAATATTATAGACAATATATTAAACATAAAGATGAATCAGTCAGACATAATATACATACAAAATATAAATATTTACTTAAAAATTACTTACCACAACTGCAATGCCACAGTTACATATTACAAAAAAAAAAAAAACTAATGTATTGTACTATGTAAGGTTGGGAATCATATTCCCTAGCAAGAACCAACTAGATATCACTGACTCCAAAGGCAGGAGTTTACCCGGATAAAGGACAATCATCCGGTAATAGGCTTACGAGGGCTCCCTCCTGCTACGTTTATTTTACCTATAGAAATATATCGTCCTAAATCAATCACAGAAGATCGATGTTCTTTCTCAACTCTCCCAAGACTCTTTTCCAGAAACATATTATTTCATCACAAAATATCTGTCTATTGTAAAGTAGAAAAATTTAAAATAGATAATTTATAGTAATAAAATTTAGAATTAATTGCAAAATTTGCACCGAACAAGAAAGCGAGCTAGTAAAAACGTTTTAGAGCCTGAAGGTAAATTTTTTAGGGTCTAGAAGGTACATATTCTATTCCTTTCAAACGAACAACCATATACCTAAACTAATATATTAATTTATAATCGCATTTGTCCTAATAAAACCATAGATATTATATAATGAGTTATTGTATTATAATAATGCAGTAAATAATGCATACAATTAAAAAGGAACGTGCGTGATCTATTTTTTTTAACCTTCAGCCAAACGAAATCCTAGCCGGTTACTTATTTGCCACATAATTTGGAGAAACAAGAACCGCAATCAACTTATCTATAGAAAAATGATTAACAAATCACGGTCAAGTACAAGCAAGTAGTCTTTTTGGTCTGTCCTTCAGCTACAAGAGAATATTTGGGTAAGGTTTTGTTTGCCTTAACAATTAAGTATAAAACTTTCTGTTATTTCCATCCTCGTTTGTAGTTTGCCATTAGTTTTCCCTTAATTTGCTCGGACTATCTCCTTCAACTATATACCCCACCTAAAACTCTAATTCTTCTATTTCTGTTAAAAGATTATCCAGAGTAATAATTATCCTAAGTGCGCTGGCGTCAATATTTTAAAGATACTTTCAATGGTCCTTTGAAGATGATCACAGAGAATTCATTGGTAATTATTCCGACGTCGTTACTGGTCGCAAAAGTTAGATATATTTTTCAAAATTACCTAAATTTTACGCCGAATCCGAAAACGATGTTTTTCTCTTTCGGAAAAGACCTGAAATTACAAAAAAAAAACGGAAAAACGGAAAAAGAATTTTCCGCAAATAACGTCATGTGGGTACTCAAAGAATGTGAAATTTTATAAGGAACACGTTGGTAAAATTATTTTTCAGATCCGACCATAAACAAGATATATATTGTGCAAAGAAGGTAGGGACTATTTTTATGATTTCCCCTGCTCATCTGCGCTTTAATTAGCCGGTCATTTAGCATTTTTTCAGTTGCGTTGCGTTGTTTGTGGAGTTGATGTGCGTTGTTACAAGTTGTTGTTTTAGTTGTCATCTTGTCTGCAGGTCGTCTCGCAGACAACTCATGGCACTGCAAGCCGGAGCCCTCCGCAAAGCCACCGGCACTCCTCAGTACGTCCGCAGCGAGATCGTCAGAATATCTACTGAGACGCCCACCATCAGAGAGTTCGTCGTCGCCCTGACTACCAAGATAGAGAAGACCGTAGAGACCACCCCATGGCAGCACATCAGAGACATGCTGCAACAGCCAGTCCCAGTATATAGACAAATCCCCATATAGATGTTTTTTGTTTTTTTTTCAAAATGAGAGTGTTTATGAATCGGATAATTTAGCAGATTTGGGTTTCGGGTATTATAACTATGAGTGGGTCTAAATTCATCAAAAAGTGTATTATTTAAATGAACAAAATTTACTGTTTCATAGATGTACAAAGAGGTCAATGGCATTATTTTTAATTCCTTAAAAGAACGACGACAGCTTGATCCATATTCTGCCCCTATCATCACTCTAATAATACTTTTTTGGACTTTAAAAACTTTGCTAATATCCCCTGAGTTTCCCCACAGAACAATTCTATAACGAAGCAGAGAGTGTATATACGCATAATAAATAATTTTGAATTTACAAAAAAACGGAAAAACGGAAAAATAATTTTCCACAGATAACGTCATGTGGGTACTCAAAGAATGTGGAATTTTATAAGGAACACGTTGGTAAAATTATTTTTCAGATTTCACATCAGAGACATGCTGCAACAGCCAGTCCCCAGACTCCGTCCTCAGATGGCTGACTGACCTACTACTAACCACCAAACATGACAGGTACTAGGGCAGATGGCCCACAGTTGACATCAAGTCATGACACCAGCAGGTCAACACTATGAAACAACACTATGAAGAAGTGGGTAAAAAAAGACCCAGTCACAATCTCTGCTGTTAACTGGAAAACTGCGGTGGTTGTGTGGTGAACTTTTGGGACGCAGCTTCTTTTACGAACGATAATGTTTTAAACTATTTGATCGCCCATAGTTAAGCAAGTGAAGAAACATTTTGTGAACATTGCAACAGTGACCTAAAACTAAATCGAGAAACATTGAGCTTCAGGTGTTATAATCAAACCTCAAAAGATAAAAAGAAGAAAAACCTTGTGATTAGAGGGGAAGTGCAAAGACAGGGGGCATTCTTGGTAAAAGTAGATTAGACTTGATTAAGTTATGGCGTATGATTGTGTACCTGCTGACGCATAACCCTCTTTGGCAGCAATTTCTTGTCAATGCACTGCACCTGAGTTCCAAAACAGTAGTTGATCGATTTTCATTTTACCGTGAGGTTTTACAATTCCTCAACGCGAAGGATCCCAAAATTGGTGGCCCTGGTTGTGACGTCAAGTTGGACAAAGTTAAATTTGGAAAAAGGAAATACAACCAGGGCAGGATTGTCAAAGGGCAGTGGGTGCTAGGAGGGTCAAAAGAAGGCTTCTATCTACCAGTTCCAGACAGGACTCGGCGAACACTCGTGAGGTTGGTTCGTAAGTACGTCCGCCGAGGTTCTGTGACCATTACTGATTGCTGGCGGGCGTACTACACACTGAGGAGCCACTTCAAATACCTCACGGTGAACCATTCAAAGAACTCCGTTGACGCGGAGAGCGGCGCCCATACAATCACTGGCGCGATATCCGGGCAACAATACCAAAGTACGGCCGATCAGAGGCCCACTTCACGGGGTACCTCGCCGAGTATATGTTCAAGAACAGATTCTCCCTTGAACACAGAGTTCAACGTCTTCTTCACGGCTGCCGGGGAATTATATCCTCCAACCCACTAATTTATGGTAAGTGGTATACATGAATACTACCCGCAAAGTTAGGTTAGGTGAGGTTGGATTAGATTAGGGTTAACACAAACCTTACCTAACCTATTATTCTGTTTTTCCGTCATACTTCAGTTGTTTTTATCGGATCTCTTAATGTTTTGTATATTCTTAATGTACACAATTTTCCCGTCATTTTGAATACCTACATGACGTATTTTGTAAAAAAAAGTTTATTTTGCTTTTTTTGTATTTTCCGGTCTTTTCCGAAAAACGGAACCATCATTTTCGGATTCATCGTAAAATTTAGGTAATTTTGAAAAAGAAACTCACTTTTGTGACTAGTCACGACGTCGGAATGATTACCGATTACTTCACATGAAGGTCGTTGACTACATGACATAGATATTTACACAATACATCGTGCGCACACACATACGGTTGATAAAATAAAATTGTAAACATGGCGAGCAGACCGGTGTTGGTAATGAGTAAGATCAGTCTAGACTAATGTGTTTGTGTAAATGTCTATATCATGTATTGAAAACCTTTAATCCAGACGACCTCCATGTGAAGTAATCATATCGATGCTTGTACACGCGCAATGAAGACCTTCTATCAGGTCGAAACTAGTTGTGGAATACAATTGGATTGCCAGAATCAGGTATTTAAACCTCTATTATAGTTTTCTTTCGCAATCCGGTGGTTATACTACAATTAAATAAATAGGTTACAAATACAAGTCTGTCTGTGTTGAGTCAACTAATTACAAAGGGTTGACAGAAGCGTACCAACATAAAAAGCACTTTAAGAGACCGTTTGAAGGATTAATGAGTCTGATGGCCCTCTCGGTCCCCGGCCGGTCATTTATTGATGTCAATCAGAGGCAACAGCTTTTACTGGCTTGGCTGGTAATTATTGTTTCCACACTCCTTTAGGCCACATTATTCTTTTAACTATCCAAGTATCTTACAAATAAAAAGATTACAATGAGCTTGCCAAATTTACAAAACACACAACAATCTCTCATTTCAACTTTATAAAATGTGGTTTTTTATTGTCTTAGGATGGTTCTTATGTTGACGTCCTAAAAAGGTTTCACTGTTTGAGGGACCAAATTCTACGTGTACGTTATCCTATTAACAGACATCACCAAATCTAATTGCAGATCGTTAAAAAGTCAGAAGAAAAATATTTATTACGAGAAAGTGTAAAATAGCACGTTACTTACTGACTGGATTGTATAAATATAATGATAGTTTTGAAACTTCTTTATACCTCTAATAGTTGCTGTCCCACGAATATTCAAATCTCATAAATACACTTTTAACTTTTGTACGCTCTCTAAGCTAATTTCAGAGGCAACACATTATCAGCTGCTTTTAACATACCTAATAATCACGAGTGATAATGAACCTTCTTCTCGTCATATCTGAATCTTCTTAATAGGGCTAGATTAGCATCTCACAAGCAAGCAAACGTCATAATTTTTTTATCTGTCCTATAAATGTATTTAAATATTGTTCTAGGTAGGAATAAATACTATTTTTGTTTGGCAAAGTTTGCAACCAAAATTTCTGTTTGTATTCTCAGTTACTGTAGATTTGCTTGCGAATTTTTAAAAGATTTTTTGACTATTGTAATTGTCTTCCAATTGAATTTTTACACGATCATCTGCTACATTAAAGAATGTCCAGCCTCCGTAAGATTTACAGGAAAAGTTAAACCTCGCCTAAACATGATCGCAGTGGTACGACTGAAGACGTATCCAGTAAAGCGCACAGATTCGTACAACTTAAGGTATTCTGCTTTATTTATTTATTTAAGACTGTATTGATTGAGCAGCAACTTACATTTTGTCTTACATATTTATTCTTCTTGTCTGCGATTTAAATTTGTTTGGTGTGCAATAAAAAATATTTGCGGATACAATAACATATTCAATATGTCATTTGTCATGATGAAACTGCGTGCAATGCGTAATTTTCCATCGTTAAGAAACCTTTACAAACTATGATTTCCTGTAATAATCCATTTGTAAATTTATGATATAGTAGTTTCGAAAAACTCATAATTACTCTGCGTTAGACTGACTTTGCTCAGTAGGCAGTCGATGTGAAAAGCGTTAAACAGGATCTTCAGTTGTTTGTTGATAACCTACAGATTGACGTTTTAAGAAATGCTAGGTTTTTATTGAATTTCTAAACGTCCTCATATTCTTTCAGTTTTTAACTACACCTTATCATTAAACAAATACGTCAAAACGTATATGGTATCGTCATTTAAGATTTCTCAAATAATTTTACTAATAAAACATAATAAAACTGCGTTACTTACTTAATTCCTTTTCATGCCCTTCTCTGGTAGTCTGTGTTAAATAATCTCTGAAGCTTTTTTATCAATTCATCAGTAATGTTAGACTGATTTTGTTGACGTTTCTCTTGCTCTAACTTAGGGCTTGAAAACAACTAATTTCTTTGATATCATTCGCTTTCGAAAGTAGCTACTTTCTGTACAGTTTGATGAAAATATAGCTTGGAGGATCAGTGTCAGAAAACCAAGCAATGCTTCCACGCGAGTCTCCCATTAATTCATGCAAGCCAATTCTGATATCAGTGAGTGCCTCACTGATATCAGAATTGGCTTGCATGAATTAATAATTTAGACGATTTAGATGAAATAATCCATTAACTATTCATATTTCTTCAACATAATTTCCTCAAGATACTATGTAAAGATATCGTTTCATTATTCAATTAACAGTAAAATTCGTAGATGTTAAAATACAGTACAGTAGCTTCAGAAATAATTGAAATACTTTGCATGAGAAAATGTAATTGTCGTCTACAGTAATATTTAACTTAGGACGAATCATTAGGTAATTGTAGCGGTAAGTAATCAATAAGCAGCTATCCGACAGTCAAGACTTTGACTCATTACTTAGCCAGGTCCCCGCAGACCGCGCTATCTTGGCTGAGTGATGACGTCATTGGTAGTTGAGGATCATGGGACAAATGACGCGCGAAAATCTCCCGCCAATTTATACTGTTTTCTATCTCGTATCCATTACGTTTGATAAAGGGGGACATTAAAATGTAAGTGTATTGGTACTTTTGTAAATTATATTTAAGAGGGATATTCGGATCACAACTAGTTAGAAAACCTCCATTTGACTCCCAATGATTTAAAGTGTATTTTTTGAACTAGTAATAAATATTACATGTTTATTTCAACGCCTTTCTACAATATAATTTCAGGTACAATTAGGTAAAGTGAGCATCTTATTATTTTATATGATAAAGACTGTAAAGTAGTTTCAAAATTCGTTTGCATTGCATTGCAAGTTGCCGTTCTAGTTTAAAAGGTTGTATCGCCAGTGACCCTCTTCCATTGTGAGATGCAGTTATCAGTAGACATCGGCCGCACCCTCCTTATCAGTGACTCTGCCTCTAGCGTGCAACACGACTCGCTGGAACTCTATATTTAAATACTCATTAGCTAACTACAGGGTGTTCAAACGTAATGTTTACCAAACAGCAAGTTAAACCGTGGTATTATACTCTAAACTATTGTAAAGCAAAATAGTGTAGGTTAATTATCATGTATTTTTAAGTGGTTTAAAATAAATCTTTAGGCTTGATTACACCGAAGTGAGGAATGTACATTTTAACTAAGTTATTCGTTACAAGTTGTCTAGTAAAAATAGGTAAATAAAGTTACAAAATAATCGTGTATTTAATATGTCAATAACTTTAAAAAGATGTATTTTCCATGGATGCCTGGAGTAAACTGTTTTTCATCGATCACTAGGTCAGATTTTGTATTTTTAATCAAACAAGCTGTTATCTATCCTGCTATCCAAGTTATTGGCGCGAATACTTAAATGATAAAATAAGATTTTTGGCCTATTGTAATCTCAAATACCTACTAAATGTAAATCCATAACCTTTGGGGTTATTATCGGTGGACGGATAAAATATGTACATAATCGATTT
Source organism: Macrosteles quadrilineatus (assembly GCF_028750875.1). Taxonomy (NCBI): domain Eukaryota; kingdom Metazoa; phylum Arthropoda; class Insecta; order Hemiptera; family Cicadellidae; genus Macrosteles; species Macrosteles quadrilineatus. The sequence goes on from NW_026542595.1 coordinate 99,956,075, forward strand.
CTTCCTATAACGGATCACAAGTATTACCCGTCGAGACATTTTTAATCTGTAAAATGTGATGGCCTATCACAAGAGCTATGCGACCCTATCACTTCAAGGAAGGGTGAACCTGCCAGTTTACCAACTGACGTGAATTATTGACTGTTTCCTTGTAAATTCTTCACCCGGTCGAGACATAAATAAATGACGTTGAGCACTCAGAACAATCGACCGATCTATAAATCTTTGTCTCACTATCGAGAAATCATACAAATAAACACAACATTCCTACTTATGACATACACGTAATGAAATAAAAACATTATTAGTCTGAATAAAAATAAATATATATGAATTATATTGTATTATTTGAAACTAAAAAATGTTTTTTGATTGCTCTCCAAAATAGGATTTTCTAACATAGATTAAGGTAAAAAAAATATTTGATAGCACGATATAAAAGTGTTTTCAAATCCGTTCTTTGCATCAAAATGCATACTTGTGTAATTTAGTTGTGGTAATAGTGAAATCCTTTGTCCCAAAATAGGATTTTCTACAATAGATTAAGGTAAAGAAAATATTAGATAGCACGATATAAAAGTGTTTTCAAATCCCTTCTTTTCACCAAAATGCATACTTGTGTAATTTAGTTGTAGTAATAGTTAAATCATTTGTCATGCAGCTATCAACTAATAGCACTATCTAGGTCGTCGTAGGGTAGTAACAATATTATTTTGTACTGCTCCTAAAAAAACAATGTAATAACTTCAATGACGTAAATAACACGAAAATAAAAAAATATCGTATTGTTAATTAATGTACCAGTTGAGGAAAATTCAAGTTTCAGCAAGAAATCGTATTCAAAACTACTCACACGATGTAATCATCTTAAGGAATGATAAATATAATCACTCTAATTATCGTAAAAAATGTTTTGTTAAAGGTTTTAACCGCTTGTTAATCATATCTGGTCTGTACAATTTAACGAAGGTAAAATATAGCTATAACTATGAAAAGAGTAATAATAGATCAGCATGGGAGAAGTGAAGTGCACCATCAAAACGTAAGGATCAATATCATTAAAATTCTTAATCATAATCGGAAATTCATTTGCTGTAAGTATAGTTCGTTGTTTTTTGTTTCCAAAAATGTTAAGACACATTCATGATCACCTCTGAAATTTAGTGAAGCCATTTGAAAACCTCATCTTAGAAAGAGTTCTCGGCGGGAGATTTTCGCGCGTCATTTGTCCCATGATCCTCAGCTACCAATGACGTCATCACTCAGCCAAGGTAGCGCGGTCTGCGGGGACCTGGCTAAGTAATGAGTCACCGTCTTGACTGTCGTATTGCTGCTTATTGATTACTTACCTCTACAATTACCGGAAGTTTAGTCCTTAGGGAAATTCGTCTAGTAAGTGGAGGATGGTTGACAGAAAGATCTTATTGATTGATTGTTAACATCAATCACTTCGGAGGTAATTGCTGCTTTAAAACGATTTAATTGCCAGTACCAATTTTTTATGAAGTTTACATATGTTTTGCTAAGTATTATCTGTTGACACTGGAATTCGGCCCAGCTGTTATAGAGGCAAGCACACAGGGTGTCTGTCCTGAAGAGATTAGATCAAATCTGACCATAATTTTCTTCCTTTTAGCGAATTTCTCATATAGGGAATAAGCTATTACTGTAGGTCTCATGGTAAGACCTGTGACGGATTTACTTTTTCCTTTTGAGGTACCTAGAGGCCAAAACACTATCCGTTCAGATTAATATACAGGGTGTTTTTTTAAAAACTTGCATCTTTATTTATGTAAAAACCGCAATAGATAGAAATATGCAGTTTGCGGGAATCATCTATTGACGTAGGGGGACCAATTGTTTTGAATTCAACGTTACATTCACATTCCCCCCCTTTCCCCCCCTGCCACCAACTTATTTTTTTTAAATAGCAAGGTACCCCTTGTGACATATCAAATAAAAGAGCACAAAAAAAGAAAATGTTTGATGAAAAAAAATTGAAAATCGGTTCATAAATTTGTGAGATATTCCCCCCCTCACCCCCACGGAACTTAATTTTTTTTAAAAGCAAAGTACCCCTTGTGACATATCAAATGAAAGAGCATGAAAAAAGAAAATTTTTGGTGAAAAAAAATTTAAAATCGGCTCATGAATTTGTGAGATAATCACCCCCCTTTTCCCCTACCCATAACTTGTTTTTTAATAGCAAGGTACCCGCCCTTGTGACATATCAAATGAAAAATAAATTTCGCCAAAATTTTTCTTTTTTCATGCTCTTTCATTTGATATGTCACAAGGGGTACTTTGCTATTAAAAAAAATAAGTTCCGGGGGGGTGAGGGGGGAAATATCTCACAAATTTATGAACCGATTTTCAATTTAATTTCATCAAAATTTTTCTTTTTTCATGCTCTTTTATTTGATATGTCACAAGGGGTACCTTGCTATTTAAAAAAATTAAGTTGGGGGCAGGGGGGGAAAGGGGGGGAATGTGAATGTAACGTTGAATTCAAAACAATTGGTCCCCCTACGTCAATAGATGATTCCCGCAAACTGCATATTTCTATCTATTGCGGTTTTTACATAAATAAAGATGCAAGTTTTTAAAAAAACACCCTGTATATATATATATATATATATGTGTGTGTGTGTGTGTGTGTGTGTGTGTTTGTCCGTTAGCACGATAACTCAAACAAAAATGATCCGATTCTCATGGAATTTGGTATAAACGTGTAAACCTACATTTATTTGAACGAGTTCGCGAACTAGCATGATCGGACGATGGGAACGGGGGTTTTGCGGGGTAAAAATGGGGTTTTCCCAATTTTGACCCTAAAAACATAATATTTTGGAATAACTTTCCCAACCTTAAAAAAATAAATAATTTAGTATGTTGAAGCATTGAGATATGCGTAACGGTTACGGCTAAAATTCAAAAATTTTGTAATTTAAAATACCCATGTTATTTTTATGGAGAAAATGAAAACTGTTGTAGTTAACTTGTTTATGGATAGATTTTAATAAAATTTGGCAAATTTATTTATTTGACGTTTGGTCAAAAAACACATTTTACCTTCCCCGTAGCAGCAAACCTAAGCACTCGCTAAATCTAATGCTATTTAAATTGGGAATAAATATGTCCTATTTATGGAAATATTTTAGTAAAAATGTAATCAGACAAGTGGAAATTCGCTTAGTCTGCAGGTTTGCTGCGGTGGGGGTATTTTCATTATCACATAATTTTAAAATACATGGTAATGTCTAGACTTGGAGATTCAAAGGAATGAATATATTAATATCCAGAAAACAATAATAGGATGGTTGGTCTTCTGAGAGGAAAACAATTTCTGTTTTCAAATTTTTCAGTAAGATTAGTAAAATAAAATTTAGTACGAACATTAGTACTAAATCAGGGTAATATACCGTACATGTTTAATTTAATAACGAATCTTCTATTCAAATCTGATCAACTTAATCGGACAGGGTAATTTCAATTAATAATTGAAGTTCCATTTTCTAACAATATTCGAGAACTTCAAACTAAACCAAAACCTGTTTGTTTTATTGATTGATGTTAGACCATATCTAATATAAAATATGATTCATCATAAAATAAATTTATTACTAAATTCGAATCTATGAGATGTCATGATTTTATACACTAACCCGTTATTTCAACTCGTTTTTATTTCCGAACCAAACGTAATTTTAGGTAGGAAATACCTCGGGCTTGATGAGCTACAGGAAGTTTCTCATCAGTCTCTGTTATCAAATCTGATGAGAGCGGCTGATAAGGCGTTGGGTCTGTAATGAGTCCGGAGAAAGTTGTAAAGTTAAATGTTTATTTGTAAGCACCGCGTTCGTGTGGCACGCCATGACTATCATACATCTAAGGGAGGTTTAGACTGAGTTAGTGTTTCCGATGGATCTAAAACTATTTTGGTACACTTTAAACTTTCGCCAGCGCTTAGTTTCTAGTAAGGTAATTGAAAAACGCATGTAAAATGTCCCAGTTGCTACTTAGACATAAAAAGAAACACAACCGCATTTTCAATGGAAACTAACTGTCTCCTCTTGGCATATAAAATCAAGTACCATGAGAACATCTTAATGGGGGAAATAAGCACTTCACGGTAAATCACAACAAAAAGGTTGTTTACTCTATTACTACAGCCAACTCACAGGCAATGACTTCTTTATGGAGGATTTTTAAACGCTTCATTTTAAGTTAAGTAAAATGTGAAAACCTGGTCAATCATTTATGTGAAGATTTGTATAGAAGAGAAGCAAAGTTACCTGCCCAAGATCCCTTTTTCCATTTCTGAAACGCAAAAAGAACTACATCCTTGGGTTTATAACCTAAGTGGTGTCCTTGTAACAAAAATACTATTATGAAGTTTAGTTTGGAATGAAAAAAAAAACTTACTAAATTATAAAAAAAAATTTAATAGAGAATGAAGAAATACAGATACAAAGGCACGCAAGTAAAAAAAAAAAATGTTTTTAAATCACTCAAATAGCTCGATATTTACATTATATTTACACATCAGGTTGTATTGTATTCGTAATTCGGTTAAAGACAACGTAAATATGTGTTCAAAACTAGTTGTGATAAAAATTTATTTAAAGACTAGATTTATTAATTTGTTTAACATTTCGTTAGTAGCATAATTTTAATCATTTAATCACTCACTACCATGTGTCAGGAGACTATACAGAGCAGTGTGACGGCTGTTAGTTTTCCTGCCGATATACTTAAACATAATATACTTTATATTAAAAAAGTAGTGATTGCACGGTATTGTGATGGATTTGCACATATTATTGCGAACACCAAATAATTATTTAAAACACGCCAATAGATTAAATATCAAATGAGATTGAACAAAAAATAATGCGTCTAACAATGTATATTTTATTTTGCATTTCAATAGTGACAACTCTTCACCAGTCGATAAATAATTGTGAAACAAACAAAAGTGTTGGACCAGAAATGTGTTTGTTTGGCGTTGGAACGTAGAATCCGCTGACAGAAGTTTAACGTGAGGGTCATTTGGTTGATTGTCACAACAGGTACATCAATTAAACACAGCCCCACTCCACTGACACTGTGTTGCTCTGTGTTGGCAGCGCATTTACAAATCTAATGTTATTATACTTTACTTTACAATATCATTGTGTATTTCAATCATCGTTTGTTTGATTGATTTAAATTTAATTACAATATTATGAAGCACACCTTTTACCAAGACAGTTGTTTATGGTTAATACTAAATTTATCCTTTTAATCTTTATTTTGTCGCCAGCCTCTTAAAAGTATGTTTTAATAAATTATCAGCACTGATATGTGTAATAATTTGGTTCGTTATTTTACTACTGTTATGTTTGTTTTCTTTACTTTTTGGAAGCCAAAATATCGTAGATAATTTGTAACAGAAGTGTAGTTATTTTGTTAATTCTTATAGTTGTGTTTTTGCCTACATTCCTACAAATCTGACTAATTGATCAGTGATGAAATTATTATACACTCAAACTATTTTTTGTGCTACGTGTGATATACATTACTAACAGTAAAAATAATTTTGTATTCACCAAACTATGACTTGATCATCCAGTTATATTTTTACCGATGTATATTTTTTATTGTTTAATTTTAATTTTAAGTAGACTATACAATTATTTATTTCTGAGCTCATTTATCAATTTTTCGTTACTACACATCTAACTAACCGTTCCATAATTTTTACATGGAACCATCCTATGGGGAAGGGGATTCTTAGAAATTTAAAAGTATACTTTAAAAAGTTGTATTAATAAGGCATTAGTTTTTATTCAGTATTGCCTAACAGTTAGAAATACATTACACATTTAAAAATGTCGAATAAAACTCCCCTCTACAAAAATGGTCAAAATGAAATTTCAGTTGTGATAACCTCTGCCAAAAGGTGTGTCAGACAACGTTGCCAAGTACTTTACAGCACATTCTGCCCAGAGACGTGGGCGTGGTTCTATTTGTTGTAACTCAACTCTGGTACCTCTTACTCAATTTTTGAAAGTTTAGTTTGGCTTTTATATATATATATAAAAAAATAAAATAAATAAATATTTTTGCGGTTTGGCTATAACGCTTAAGAATATAAACTTTTATGTTAATAATAAAGTCAGAAAATAGCTACGGTGACTGCTTTGCCCCGACTTCATTGTTGAGAGCTGAAGTGAGTAAGAGAAGAATAATATATTTATATACTTTTCTAGCTATTCCAGATCGTATGATGTAAATTCACTTAAACATTTCCCCAAAGATAATTTTAAAGCTTTAGTAGTTTTGTAAGCTTGTATTTTCTCTTGTCAGTTATACCTTTTGTGTTGTATGCTTATACTCCTAAAGAATTCAGTAGACGAACTATAGTAGAAGGCAAAAGGGGGAAATATTTTTAGATCCATCAATTCAAAAAACATTTAGGAACACTAAAAAACCCAAGCAAATAGAACAATTGTTTATTCAAAATCATCCAGAAACTTATATCTGAAATAATCGAGAACAGATCGCTCCTACCTTACAATCGTTGGATGGCGTCAAAATTTGATTGATGGCTGAGCATTGCTCAGTCAAGCTTAACTGGGATTGATGAGTCTGCTATCGTAATGCAATAAGCTATTATAGAGAGTTATACTTATACTTAAAATAATATCTAAAAAATAAAACGCCTTATTTTAAACTGATTAATATACTGCATCATCAGTTTAAATTAACTAATATTTCGTTAGCTATTCGTTTGATAGGAGAGTTAATGTTTCTTTGATAATAGCAAGCTGTGTAAGTTGTGTAGATTTAAACCGTTACATAATGGAATTCCAAATGTTCAAAACTGATAAAAGCTAAATTTGTAAAATTCGAAATAAAATTAAATCAAGGAAGTACCAGTATTGTATCATACTTAAAAATATGTATTTCTATAAGAACGGGTTACCATATAAATATTCCCTGTTCAATATGTTTATATCTCTTTGAATATATTTGTCTTAGCCTTTCCTATCTCCTGAAGACGAGACCGTTTATGTTTCATACTGTTATGATAATACTAGTCATAACAGTGTGACAATGTCAGTGTCATGGTGCGATGTTGAATACAGTAAGTCTGTAAATATGATAAATATCTTACTTTATCAATTATTTATCGTATGGTTTTTTGTCTTTATTTGTGTTATATCAATTGTAAAGAGAAGTGTGGAATAAAAAAAGTCAGGTTTTTACTGATTTAATTTTATTTTCATCATTGAAGAAATAAGTGTATAAATAAACAACTACTATGTCTTTTCCAATCAGATTAATTGTTAAATTTATTCCAATGACAGAAAATTAGGCTATATTTCAAATCTTTACAAAATAAGACAAATTCATGGGATATGAAACATAAATATATATGTAATTTCCGTTTTTGAAACTGTTCAATTCATACAATTCAAAACTAAATTGATACTACCACGTCGAAAACCAGGTTATACCAAACACTAAAAGCTAAGAAAGGTTACTCGGGAAAGGGAAAAACTGTGACGAAGGCAGCAAACCCTCTTAAAGTGAGATTGTATCCGTCGTGATTTGTTCCAAACTATTTTCAAGGGCTTAACAAAGACGGATTGGCGAGGGACCGAGTAATCCCCGGGACACAATCTATCAACACCCGCGCTTCTCAGACATTCGGTGCATCGTTGACTTTATTTGTGAATAAACATTATTAAAACTACGTGCCAATTGTGATCAAAAATTTGGGCGATGATAAAGACAAAAGTAGTGTAGTGAGGGTGCATTTGGGACTATAGGTGTCTACCCCCCGCGAAGCCATACCTTGTTTATTGTTTACAATCCTTGACCCCTGACCTCCAGTAATCAGCCGATAGCGCCAATCAAACGTTTAACCCCAATTGACCCCAATTAAAAAACAATTAAATAAAAGATATCGCATTCCGACGTTATCCGTTATCGGGTATTCCCCGACCCGCGGGTCGCCGCGTCTGTTTACATCGTCCGCCATTGTTGTTTACACCTCTTTATCTCGTTTTGCGCGCGCTTTTGGGTCCGTCGATTCAGTTTCCTAGTATCTTCAGCTCTCCTGATACTCGCTCGAATTTTCTTTCAAATCTATTTTGTTTGGAGTTGATTTTTTTTTGCGTGCGCTTTTGAATCCGTCGATTTTGATTCCTAGTATCTTCAGCGCTCCTGATACTCGCTCAAATTTTCTTTCAAATCTGGAGTTGTTTTTTTTTTGACAGAGACTTTCTTCAATTATGATTCTTACTAATCTCCGCTCTCCTGCTACTTAAGTTTTTGCAATTTATAGAATTTTGCGGAATATTCTAACATGCAGTGGACTGTGAACTGTGAACCTAGGTACCACGTGTTTTCTTTGAATCATGTCTGTGATAATCACTCATTTACATCAATTTAAAATAGTGATATGACATTTTGTAAACTTTAGTGGAAAGGGTTTATAATCCTTTTTTATTCTCACCTAATAAATTCAACTTGTTATATCTTAAGTTGGATATTTTGCATCTTTTACTCAGATATATTTCTGAGATAAATCTTTCATTCAATATCATTATTTAATATCCAGCTTTGGATGTTTTGATGTGCTCTGACCCTCTCATGTTCAACGACACAATAAATGTGACTTTTCAAATTGTCTAAAGGACTGTTGAAAATACTTTTGATATCTTAATACTGTAGTTGCATGGAATTGCATTTTTAGGCATATACCTAAAAGCATGCCTTTTAAGCATGTTACATTATGGTGTGATTATCTGTTCTTGTTGTTTTAAAAACTCTTTTTATTATAATCAATAGGCAACTAAAAAATTAAGTTCTGTAGATGTTTAAAAACAGTAGTGATGAATTATATGCCATTTAAGGATTACAAAGATTGTTTGGAAAATTGAATTGTTCAAAAGAGAAAAAATAGGATGTTTAGATCTAAAAAACATATTGTTCATACTGTAGTAGTCAACAAAATTGTGTTGAGTGCTGATAACCATAATTTTTAATGATGGATACAACAACAATGGCACTTGTGCATACTGTCACGTACCTAGTTGTAACCTCATCCAGACTTGTGTATATTTTTTGTATAAACCCAAATTTTGATATGTGTTACAACTAAGAGGACCATAATGGTTAAGGTAGGGATATAATAATGAAAATAAAGTAATATAAAATTGTTTTATTAATCATATATTACATTATTTTTCATACAGAACCAGACAGCGGTAAATAAAGCATCGTGTATAATTAAACAGTAAGCTGATGTGTTAGCAGGCATGTCATCTGAAGTTTGAAAATCAATTCTAATATCTAAGGATCCAGTTTTAATTGTTTCAGTCTGCTTTGAACAATCTATTACAAACAGTGGTGCCTTATTAATAAAGGTTTCCTTGTTAAGGCATGGTTGATCGTCAATTCCATTATAATAAGAAGAATGGAATGATGAGTAAAAGTTAAACATTAGAGATTTGTTTCCGTTAACATTATCATAAGGATAGTATTTTGCATTTAAATATAGTTTGACATTTTCCAGCTTACACATATCAAAATGAGCTGCATTTTTATTTGACTTATCTTTTCTACCGGTTTGAAAACCTAAAATTGAGCTTGTTTTGACTGTCCAAGAATGTAGTTTTGATACTGGGAGAGTTGGGTATTCGTACAGTTGCCATCTTCTAAAAGGCATAGATATAGGATGATCCCTATCGGTTATTTTTAAGAGAGAAAGTCTTGTACTGTCTTCAACTTGGACATAGGGTATTTTCCATATGACCTTGTCTAGGATTATATTGACATCGTGAAGAGCTGTAGCAGCTTGAAAAATTGCATTTTTATCTGTTGAAGACCTTAAAAGAATCAATTCTTGTTTAACATTTAACAAAATGTGATTATAGTCTTCTGCAAACCCTAAGAGTAATTTCAGTGGTATGCAAAATGAAAAATTAGTTTTTTCATCTAGCACTGCTACTGTGGTAACTTTCCAGCCAGCATTTTCCATCCAATTTTGATCAGAAAAGCGGGAAGTCAATATGTTCTTCATTGTAGTTGTAATTCCAACATTTTTTACTCTATCAACTTCTGTTACACATAACTCATATCTAATTTCATCAAACAAAAAAGACATGGCATTGGTAATCAATTCAGTCGTAGTATCATCTTTCTTATCGGCAGTCTTTACAATTTTCCCCTCGATTACTAAAAAACTCTTACTAGGCAGTGTATAGACATCTTGTTGATGAACTGGGATTCGTATTTCATCGCTGTTATTTAGTGAATTGGAAGAGTATGGTGTGTGGCTGTGATGATTGTTACTGATCGTGTGATTGGGATTTATTGGCTTGTATGTTTTTTGCGGTTTTCCTACGGATTTTTGGTTATCAAAAAAATAAATCCCACTATGGATGTTGTGATTTCTTTCTTATGTGTAACCGTAGATTGATGTTCTCACCTCTAAAGTTAACAAGCCTACCTTCTTGATCCTCTAATTTGATGTTAAACTCTGACAGACTTTTTCTATTGAAAATAGGTAGGTAAATGATTGATGTTGGTTTTTCAACTATTTTAAAACCGGGTCCAACTAAAGGATAAAACTCATGTAACACATGTCCTTCAATACCGTCTCTGTATGATCCGCACACAATATTGCATGTTATTCTTACGACATCAACTTTATTAATGGTGACTTGAGTTGGAGATACATGCCATTTATTCGCTTCAAGAATGACTTTTTCACTAAATCCCAGTAACAAACCTATATTTGAAGGTTTGCTAAAATCTAAAGTTTCTGAACACTTGATTTCACTTTTCAAAGTATTATTATTAGCAACCAACTTAAATGTAACAGAAGGATGCTTTTTTTTAATCTGCTTATTTATATACGTGTTGATGTCACTGATTTCATAAGATCCTGTTGGTAAGGATATTTGTATATCATTTCCAACATGTAAAATGTTGTTTATACCTTCCTCCACGTTTGGTATTGAGTTATATGTCATTAAATCCAGGAATCCTAGCTCCCATTCATTTGCTGATGATAAGTCCATTGGAGGGAACAGCGAGCAATTTAAATTAGATGAATTTCCAGTAATACAAATCATCTTCTTTTAGCAAGAAAATCCAAACAAAAATGACCACAGTTGACAGAGTTGAATTTTTGTTTTAGGAAATAGTTATATTTGACCAATATAGGATGAAATCCTGTGTTGAAATACTGTTGTAACTCAATTGGTGGTTTTAAGTTGCCAAAACTATCGAAGTATTCAATATGAAAACCTCTCTTATAATAACACACCCAATGAGTACCATTTCCCTTTATACTATCTAGGTTAATAACTGCTGATTCATTTTCATGAACTCTCAATGGTAAACTGTCCCTCATAAAAGCTCCTCTAAAATATAGCAACTTTAGACTACACATTTGGCAGTGTGTTAATGGTTGGTAGTGAAAACTTAGACTTTAACGATAAAGGTAATATATATATATCGGTGGTGTTAACCATGGAGCGTCTGAAGGTCTTTACGAACTATTGTTTAAACGATTACCCGATAAAGGTACTTACATGGAAAACGATTTGAATACATACAAAAGTATATTGTATGCTACAAACGCACATAGAGAGAAATATGAGCCTACAGGTCGAGTTAAATCGAGTAAAGGTGTTAAATATCTTAGAATTATACAGCCATTAATGTTAGAACAAGGGAGAGGCTTACTATGGAAAAACATACATTCTCGAGACATTATATTGGGATGATGTAAATGAGCTTGTTAACCAACTCGGGTATATTATCATGCCTACAGAGACCGGAAACAGAGTAGATTCCAATGAGATCATTAGTATCATAGAAGAGCTGCGTGAAGCTGGGTGTATAAGAGGTGGTGGAAACTCCAGGTTTAAATCATTAATATAATGACTATTGATAAGTTTGGACGTAGTAGCAAATCGGGCAAAGACTCTATTAAAGGTGGGGGATACGTTCTTACAGCCGAGGGGAACTACAACTTACAGGGCAAAATCGTGACCAATATAGGTAAACCCAAAAACAGTAATGACGCGGCTTCAAAGGAATATGTCGATAAAAAAATAATACCGGGTGATAGACACTCCTATAATCTTAGAAGTAAAAGGTTAATAAATGTGGGAAATCCTATTGAAGACACTGACGGAGTCAACTACCAGACTGTTAAACGACTCTGTATATCACTTAAGGACTCCCATTATGATGCCCAGGGAAAACAAATAACACATCTAGCTGAGCCTGAGGGTAAAGATGGTGCTGTAACAAAAGGATACTTGGAGAAAAGTATGAATGATCAATTTATACCAATGTCTACACATTTGGCTAAACTTCAATCCGATATTAATACCATCAATGAGAAAATATCACGCCATCAAGATTTAATAACGCAAAACAAGGAACATCATGATAGAGAATTGAAAAAAATCAGCGTGATTCTATTTAACTATATCCATAAAAAACATACGGGAAGGTCTGCCAATTTACCTATTGCTGGGGAAAGTGATTATCTAAATTGGGGGGAACTATATAAAGTCCCTAATGAAGAAATTGAACCACCATCCTCTGATGAAGAAGTAATTAGATCTAAACGAATTTGAATTGAGTAAAGACGATATATTAGCTATTTAGTTTGTTAGTAGTATAAGATCTATCATTAAAGTAAATACTGTATTAGCCGGTGTATTAAATGCATCAACTTTGGAGGTTTTGAAGTGGTCTGTTCAACAACACACTAAACGTCAAATTGTCTAAAATACTCTTGACAAAACTTTTGGCATTTTAATAGTTGCATGGAATTACATTTTTGGAATATGCTTATAAAGTGTTAAGCATGTTACATCATGACATAATTATCCACTCCAATGTTCTTAAAATCAATTTTCATTATAACGTCGTAGTGTGTATGAAGCTAAAAACATCGACACTTTAAAAGATTTATATCCTGCACATATTTAAAAAGTTTTGATGGGCAACTTCAAACATTTTTACTCCACAATAAACGCACTTAGTGGTATCCTTTTAGCTAAGCATCCAGATGAAGTCTCCACCAGTAAGATGTTTAGCAGAAGAAGATTTTAGTTTCCACTCATTTAATGTCATCCACCTCCCTGCAGGGCCATTATATAAATTAATGTTGGATTGTTTAGACACCAATTGACAAGTTAGTGTGTATTACACTGTGCACAACAGATGAGTTAGTTTCCCAATTTTACTAAGAATTTATAACACATAGAATGATCATCAAGAGAGCAGTGACTAACATGATGTACTTTAAGCATGAGATAGTTTTGTAAAACAATTTCAACTTGACTAATCCTTCGCTTAAAACGATCTCTATCCAACAAACTGGTGCATCTCCGATCTTCATAGTCAGAAAAGTAAAATGTAGTGTCAAGAGGTTTTGAAAAGGTGACTAACCTCTTATTTGTGTGAAACATTTCAATATTTTTCAATCTGTTTTCATCAGCATTTGAGTTCTATCATAAACTTAATAACACTATTTAAAGCTATTGCCTAACCACATAAGATAACATAGGTTACAATATCAATTTATGAGGATCAAAATTAATTTAGTAGCAATTTATTAAAACAATCAAACATACCAGACACTGAATGTAGGAAACGGACGAGATTGGAAAATTAATCAGGCTGTTCGTAGAAAGAGGTGTATGTGTTACGGTGGCGGTAAACACTGCCAACACCTGTTAGTTACATGTTTAACTAAAATTGTATTACGAACCTAGTTGTTTCAAGCATTATGTAAGTCCTCTTGAGTTAATAACCCAAAAAATATATTTATATGCAACATTTAAATATATATGATGACTAGCTGTTTGCCCGTTCTACGTACGGGAATCTTGTAGTAAGTTAAAACCTTATACTCAAAACAGGAGTAGGTTTGCATATTTAGTGTGCATTTTTCCAGATATGATGGCAAAACTATAATTGTTTAGGAATACATATAAACCTTCTCAAATGCAATATCTGACAGTTTCAAAGCCAAAACGAATGCTTCGCAATTAAATGTCACCCGATCGTGTTAGTCCATATTTTATATCTAATGATAAAAGGAATTGCTTTACAGTATAGATCTATGAGGCATAGCCCTAAGGTAGGCCTGTAATTGAAAGTTACTTTTGACACTGGTTAAAAGTAGTTAAAATACTACCTTAACCTCACTACTGCACACTTTATTCGGGTTGAAATTTTTATTAACAATGGTGCTCTTGTTTTTTCCACGAAAAATAAGGACATTAATGCGTTACCAATAGACATAACACACAAATACAGAATTGAGTCCACACAACATTTTGGAGTCCAGACAGAAAACGCTAAAAATTTTACAGTAAGACATCAATTAAATTTAATAAGCAATAAGGTGCAGTGTTTATAAATAAATAGTGAAAATAGTGATGTGTTTTTATATAAAAATTATTCTTACTGCTACCACCGGTTCTAAGGAAAAGTAGCAGTACCAAAAACCAACGTTTACATTTGAGAAAAGAACTGTAGTACTTACGACTAATTCAAACTGTCCTTCTAATCAAACTGTATTATAGGTGTTAATCTGTTGGCAAATATATAAATAAATAAATACACAGGCCACAAAACATGTAACATGCAACGTTAACAACGTAAAGCTTTGAAAACTCACTATGGCTTGCTAAAAAAACTTTCACTTGAGTGGTGCAGTACCGAAGTTATTAATCTCCTTTTGGTTTTAAATTTTTTAAGTTTTCGAAAATCAAAGTTATTTTCCATTAATAGCATTATTTGTAAGCAGCTTTTAATGTTAACATATTTTAATGACAGTTTGAAGAAACCACCTTTATCCAAACAAAGGTTTCTTATTTAAAAGATTACTGTACGTAATCTCTAAACGATAATCGGGACATATATCTAGCAAACATTCGGAGGAAATGTGACAAAAAACGCACACATCTGGGGTTTTGTACGTTTGTAGTTTTATTTCCTAAGTAGGAAAAGTACCGATATCGTTGTCGAAATGTAAGTAAGTAGAAACCAAAAGTGACACATTGGTAAAGCGAGTTTAGCTACATCTGTTAAGTTAAACCTCTGTTACGGTACGATCACAGCGAAATCAGAAAGATCTTCCAAGATCGCAGCAACATCCAGGATCACCCAGTTGTGATTTTTTACTTTGCACTTAACACAACTGTTCTTGAAGCGCCGTCAATGAGTGGAAATCTTTGTAAGCTACGGTATTGGTGACGATGATTAAAAAAATGTAAGTTTCCTTGTACTAATACAACACTGATTCACGGTATTTTCCCCGGTTATCAAAATTCAAGAACAATCGTTGCACTTGCGATTAATTAAAGTGGTTAAGTAAGGCACAACGTTTTTAATCTCACTTGGTTTGGATGTGCTGACAAAACTTGATCGGAAATGGTTGCGGTATTTGTAAACAACTTTGAATGTAAACATATCAGTGACAGCTAGAAGTGAGAACTAATCCAAACAGTTGATCGTTATTTCATCTAATGTAACAGTAAACATTGGGAGAAAATTTGACAAAAATCGAACAAAATTGGGTTTTTGGTGGTTTGTTATTTTGTTTTCAAAGAAGCGAGGCCATGTTTTTATAGCCAAAGACACTCTCACCAATCCAGTAAATACAGAAAAATGATTAGAACCTTGATCGGTACTCTAGTTTTCTAGGAGTAGGCCGCGTAAAATGACATTTTGGCGTTACAGACGCAGTCACATAGTGAACAGACAAACAGACAGACATACAGACAGAAATTGAGATAAGACTCGTTTCGGCTTTCTTAGGCTATGAAACGTAAAAATAACCAAAAACTGCATGATTCGAAGCAATGTACAGACAAAACTGTAATTTTTATTTATATAGATATAAAAATATCTAACACAGTTATGTTAATGGCTTTAATTCATGTGAGTAAGTTAATATTTTAAACACCACAACCACCACCACTTTAGTGTTGATAGTCAATAGAGATTGAGATTTAGTTAGATAAATATTCATGAAGTATCAGCTGATAAATTCAGCAGTAGTGGTGTAATATAATACATGTTTTACGATGGTGACTATTAAAGTCAATCTAACACTTCATGAACATGTAAAAACTGTTTGATTTGTTGCAGTTGTTGTTAGATCATTGTAATTATATCAAAAAGAATTGTATACATTTTATACATAGGAAAATCTTTCCTTGTTGCAGTAATACCACTTGTTTATTTGTAGACAAAAAATATCATGCTATATTTTTAGAATCTTGTCTTTCTAAAGGTATACAAATTATCTCATTTTACGATTGTTTTATTTGGATTTAACTAAAACCTTATTATAGTTGCTGTCACAACAGAAACCACCTACTGTGACTATTACAGTTGGGCTGCTAGTTAGAGAGTTATAGTAAAAAATATAACCCCCCATTTTTGGATTATTTGTAGATAGAGAGCTAATTAATATAACCTTATTTGATGTTTTAAGCAATTGGTAAACATAGGTTTCAGCAATTTATCAAAGCAATCGAACATACCAGACACCGAATCTAGGAAATGGGTGAGATTGGAAAATTATTTAGGCTGTCTGTAGAAAGAGGTGGTAAATGCTGCCAACACCTGTTAATTACATGTTTAACTAAAATTATATTACCAACCCAGTTGTTTCAATCATTATGTGAGTCCTCTTGGGTTAATAACCCAAAAAATCTATTTATATACAACATTTAAATATATATGATTATATTAAAACATCTGACGCAGTTATGTTAATGGCTTTAATTCATGTGAGTAAGTTGATACTAAATAAACAACATGTTTTAAGTTAATAGTTTTAAGGTCTCAGTAGGCTACATAAATTACCGTTTTAAATGTTTGTTTTACTATCAATTGAGCTAAAACATGAATGAGGTAGTGGATGAAAGATTTGTTTCAGAAATGCCTCAGAGTAAAGAATGTGAAACATTACTTATGTGCGAGTGTTTTGTTGTACTTATCTGTTACTTAGCATAATGTATTTTTCGATAAAATCGTAATAATTTTAACACATTTGTTACCTTTCAATACACTTAGAAATTGAGTTGCACTAGGCTATGTTTTGTTATGTATGTCACGTTCTCCTACGATTCCCCACACATCAGATTTGAGGTTGAACAAAAACATGTCAAATAATATCAATTGATTAGTACTCAATTTCATGTTTGGTCAGAAAAGTGGCAGTCGCTAATGATAATACCATGGTCAGTTCAAGGTTATGTGATTAGCTCCTCTTTATCTTTAACTATTCTTAGTATCATAATAAAAATATTCAGTTGCTTTTAGTTATCGAGTTTACTATTCAAAGTATTATTAGTTTTGAATCAAAGTATTTAAAGATTTACAAATTGGCATACTATTTTTCAACAGAATAACTAAATCGGTGAATGGTTTTTGCTTTACAAATACGTCAGTAGAGTTGTTATTCTTAAAATTAAGCTACACTACATATTTCATCTTAGGCAATAGTGGATATGCTTTCTGTTTTAGCGAATTTCTCTAATAGACAAGTAGCTATTACCATAGGTGGAATGGTAAAACATAGGCCCTTGTTGAACAATTAACTTTTTCGTTTTGATGTCCCCAGAGGCCAAAAACACCATTCATTAAAATTTTTATATAGGTAATTCATTTATATGTGTATTCGTAAAAAAAATAACTTGAGTAGTTGTTATTTTTAAAATTAAGCTGCACTACATATTTCATCTTAGGTAATACTGGATATGCTTTCCGTTTTAACGAATTTCCCTAATAGACAAGTAGCTATTACCATAGGTGGAATGGTAAAACATAGGCCCTTGTTGAAAAATTAACTTTTTCGATTTGATGTACACAGAGGTCAAAAACACCATTTATTAAATACACCAAACAATATACCAAGCAACACTAAAAACCAATAGACAACTTCTATAATGGATGGTGGAATGGATGGATGGATTTTTTTTCGGTTGTCTCAAAACACAAAATTTCCCTATTTATCCGTGTACCTTTTTAAAGAGCTTAAAACAAATAATGTTGTATATAAAAGTGTTTTCATACGGTTATTGGTAAAAGAGAAAATAAAAAAATATACATTTTAAATTCCCATATTATTCTCATGGAGAATATTATAGAATGTTGTAGTGTCATTCTTTATTGATATATTTTGAAAAAAAAACTTGGTATATTTTACTAAAAACCCACTTTATTAGTTTCCTTTATGCAGAAAAACTAGGTACTCGTTAAACCTGATGTTATTTAGCCTAAGTAGATTTAATTGGAAATCGATTCAGACAAATGGAAATTTGCATATTCGGTAGGTTTGCTGTGGCGAATATATTTTTTATACTACGATTGTATTTCTAAATAGTGCTTATAACCACTATCAAAATATTTTTCAGTATTAAATTTTCTATAATTTGATGCCCAAAAAGATATTTTTACTAAAGTTAAAATTTTTAAAGTTTTTTATATATGGTAGGATGTATATTTTTAGTATGTTGATTAGAAGCATAATACCCACCATTCCCAGCAAGAATAATTTGTGTTGCAATTAGTTCCACCTTAAGGTATATTTTCCATTATTCCTACTGCACTACAAATGAAAACAGTAGTACATACTAAACTAAAACAGTAGGTATTTGAATGCCATGTTAAATTCTATATTAATTTATCCTTTAAGTACTGGAATATCACTAAATATTCCAGTGATAAGTGTTTACAAAAAATAGTATTTTTATACTACGGCATTTAAAATCTTGGACATCAATAAAATTGTCTTTAAATTTCCTATTTGAAAACGTTTAGTATGATACAGCTTCACTCATGTAAAATCTTGTTAATTTGACTTAAATTACAAATTTTTAAAAATCAATAAATGGACTGATATTTTTACTCTTTTTATCGTAGTTAGAAGAATTATCGTAAACATTTAAAGCATCCATCGATAATGGGATTAACGGGTTATTAACGGGTTTCACCTGGTTAATAATAATTCAAAAGTCTCGTATAAGAATGCGTTTTTAAACAAATATTTAGTCTATATAATATGTTTAAGTATCACTATCAGTATTTTAAAACCATCTATGTGCTTATTAAATTAAGTTGATCAAAAATGAACACTTAACATGCTTAATGGTTATACTATTTTTTTATTCTTAGCCAATTAATTCAAACTCTCTACATTTTATGTTTGTCATTATCTATTAATTCATTACTAGGAATAAAATCCTTTCAAAGATTGTCACAATAAATTGGAAATTATTACCTATTAATGTTCCTGTAAATTGGTCTGCACTCTTTATTTCACATTAACTGTCACATCTTGATTCACAACAACTACCATATATATAAAATGATTAAAATACAAATAACGATTACTCAGTATTGCCTAAGAAAGTTTGTTTCATCTATAGTATTGTATTTTAACTAGAAGGTGTAGAGATGAAACAGTGGCCAGTTTGAGGTCACACAATATATCTATCAACTGGTTTCTTATCTTTAAGTTTATCGTCATATCGAACATAAACTTTCTTTCTCTTACTTTAGTTTGTGGTTAAAAAAAAATATAGATGGTTTTGAATTAGACTACTACAGATTTTTGTATTTTTATACTATTTACCAAGTTTAATAATCACCCGAAGTAGTATGGTAGTAAACAGCTCATAAGTATATCTTTTACAAATCTAGTCAAATCTAGTGTGGCCACATCATTCCCACAAACGTATTATTCTTTAATATACCTCCTGCACTAAATTATTTCTGACTCCTTTTAGGTACATCATTAATATAGAGCCCATTTATTTAGTCTAAGAAAAAAAACTCCATCATTATAAGTGTGGCATTTAAACTAGCCAATCTAAATAAGATGATTGGTCCACTGGGTGGACACTGGTCCACTCAGCTCCATTTCAGGTCCACTCTTGGTTTTTTAGTGGGATTGCAAAAAGCAAATTTTGTGTTATAGTTGATAAGTGATATTAACATCTTAAAGGGTATAAGAGAATAACTTAAAAAACAATATAATCGGTTTTTTACATTTTATTATTCAAATTTACAATCGGGTGAAACCTTCTGGTGTTCTTCTGCAGGCTTGTCATCAAGACCCAAATGATCTAAGACAACACCACACTTGATGCATGAAACTGGATACAGTTTTAATCATATCTTCAATACTCGGATATAATTTTGGCCATATAATAAACTTTTCTGTCATTATATTTTCAGTATTTTCAATAGACTTTTTGTGGTTAAAATAGTTTATATAGTCATCTTCAGCATATTCACTCATTTTACACTTGGGATTTAATACTTTATGAAGAAAGTTCAAGTATCGTAATGATAATCTTTCACTGCCCGACTGCCAACCACACTCACAACATATTACTTGTTCATAACATTTTGTCCTGTAGAATCCTGATTTTACAAGATCCTCGTTCCGCACATTAAAAGTATCAATAGAAGATTTCTGGGGTGATGGTGGAGTTATAGATGTGACTAATGAGGCATCCATTGATGCTGGCTGGTGATTGAACCTTCTGTAAAACTCTTGGTCCACATCACTGATTGATTTCTTAAATTCCGTCCACTTGTCAACATCCAGCGAAACGCTTTCTCTCCCATTTGGTGTGTATACAATAATGATAATTTTTGTTTCCAATTGGTCATTTTTGAATTGAATTTTCATATGATTTGTTATAATAAATTCTTCGTGAAATTCCATATTTACTGCTATAGACATTTCCACACAGTCGGATATCAAAGTAGACTGAAACCATACAAGCTTGAAACATGACTTTTATACCAAAAATTCTGTCTAGCCAAACAAAATCCTCAATTGGTTTTCAACTATATCACTCTGGCTGTTAGTCACTTTTGAAACTTGGATTGGACGATTAACAACGTTTGGGCTAGCATCGCTAGATTGAGCTTTGTACCACCTGTCATCTCCAGTCGTCCAAGTAGATGATGACACGAACCCACTCTGTTGACGATTCATATCTCCAGCCATGCGTTCATAATTGCGTTGATGTGGTCTGGAAAAATCCAAAGTAAGGTTGGCTCTGTTGGCATTTGAAGAGCCAAGAGATGAATTTGGCTGTTCTTGATTAGGTCCAGACATTGTACTAGATCGATGGCCACACTAAGACTGAATTTATTAGGTTAGCTATATGACATAAAATACAAGGCAGTCTGTAGAAGTCATGCTGGCTCAGTGGTAACGTCTTAGCTTTGTAAATAATAAATGATAGGGAAACTTTAAAAAATCCCATTGAGGCAGCATGACTTATTTTGCTACACTTTTAAATCACAGAAATTACAAAAATCTAGTATTTCATCTAGTTCACTGTTTTACCAACAGATAGAGCGCAAATAGCTGTTAGCACACAAATGGAGATAAAGAGGTGTAAACAACAATGGCGGACGATGTAAACAGACGCGGCGACCCGCGGGTCGGGGAATACCCGATAACGGATAACGTCGGAATGCGATATCTTTTATCTAATTGTTTTTTAATTGGGGTCAATTGGGGTTAAACGTTTGATTGGCGCTATCGGCTGATTACTGGAGGTCAGGGGTCAAGGATTGTAAACAAAAAACAAGGTATGGCTTCGCGGGGGGTAGACACCTATAGTCCCAAATGCACCCTCACTACACTACTGACAAATGTTGTTAAGGCCCAATCAATATACAGGGTTGTTCTAAATGATGGACCCATTTTTAATGCTTTATAATGTTTATACTATTAAACTTACCGCTATAAAATACACATCAAACGAAAAAGCAACTCAAAGAGTTTATGCCTTCCAAAGACACATCATTTAACAAAATCGATCCAACAGAACTGTAGATTTAATTGTACAAAGTTAAAAATAAATCACCAACTTTTTTTACCACTAGAAACTTGGAGGTTACTTGACGTTTTTGCAAATAACTTTTAAATGGTGAGGAAATCGACCAAAGTGGAAGGTAATATTCCGAAAGAGAATAAAATTTCCTACAATCTACTATTAAGCATATCTTGAACATACTCAATAAATGTCGCCTAAATTTGGCTTAAAATAAAAAAGTGTGAAATTTAATGTTTGCTTTGTTTATTGTCTACATTGAAGACGGGGATTTAATTGTTTTTTTTTCATTTTGAGGCAATTTTTGGTACCTTTCTTGAGTATTTTCAAAAAATTCCTAATAGTAGATAGTAGGAAATTTTTTCTCTTTCGGAATAATACCTTTCACTTTGGTCGATTTTCTCGCCATTTTAAAGTTATTTGCAAAAACGTCACCTCCAAATTACTAATGGTAAAAAAAGTTGGAGATTACTTTTTAACTTTGTACAATTAAAAAATCTACAGTTCTGTTGGATCGATTTTGTTAAATGATGTGTCTTTGGAAGGCGTAAACTCTTTGAGTTGCTTTTTCGTTTGATGTGTATTTTATAGCGGTATGTTTAATAGTTTAAAAGTTATAAAGCGTTAAAACTGGGTCATTCATTTTGAATAACCCTGTATAATCAATATTCAACTTTTATAATATACTGTACAAATACAAAGAAGAAATTAGAAACAATGTTGTCAAGAACCAAAACAACTACTACATGAATTACAATGTAAATAAAGAACTGAACTGAAATTAAGTGAGAAAATTGTTTAATTTATTTTCAATTATTACTTTCAAACATTTACATTCAAACAATACTTCATTTTTATCAACTTATCAAAAACAAATGTAATTGGTTATTATACCGTACAAGAAGGTTTACAACAGTATTGCGTAGGAAAGAGATTATTCACTTTCCCGCTCAATTAATTTGTCAAAGTATTAAAGAGTGAACGATGTCTGCAATCCATCATTCATAACATGTAGACAGTGACAAACCAACGCTGGTCCAGTTATTTTTCCCGAATTAAATGTTCAATTCGTTGCTATCCCACACAACCCAATTTAGTTTCCTTCTTTCGTTACAAAATATATTAATAATTACTATACGGTGACGTCAACTGGCATAACAAGAGGCTTTAGAGCAAAGAGAATCCGCTTTGGTAAGTAAATAATCAAAGGACAGTTTACCCTCAACACGTGGTACGCAGTATTCAATGGGGAAATAATTGATCCCTTGTTTTTTTGACAATAACATAAAAATTTTAACATGAACAGTACAATGGTTTTAGATTTTGGTAAATATGCATTTTAAGGTTTGCACCCGATTTAAAAAAAAAAACCTTTGGTCCAGACAATAAAGGGTCCAAACAGATTAATTTTGTAAATAAAAGCACTTTTTCATTTGATTCCATTATATTTGTTCATCATATTATTTTTTTCATTATAATTGTTAATATTTTAATTTCAAAGTGTAATTCTCTTAATGTTTTAATTGTGTCTTGTTCATTTTTAAAGTCTATTATCTTTTCTTTTTTTAAAAACCAACTTTGTGCTGGCTGTTAAAGGAATGTACTAATTTCCAGTAAGGGGATATTGCTCGTTTTTTTACCAAGAAATAATTAAATAAGCAATTCAGTGCCATAAGTGCAAAAACATAGTGCACATTGACAAAAATTTTAGTTTCTATTGTCAGAAAAGAGTTTCCTTCAGAAAACAGATGAAGGAAGTGGTCCTTCTTGTGGCTATAAGTGGTCCGGCAGAGTTTAAAGTTTTTTGCAAACAGCAGTTTTATTTAAAAACAACACCATTATTCCAATTAATTGTCCAATTTTTTAATTTCGACCCACCCAGGGAACTATTTTTGTCAAGAAATCTAGGAGAACAGCACCACACTTTGTAGACTGGTACAGTAAAAGAAGTGTACGCGTACCACGTTTCCAGAAGAAGCACACAATTGTGTAGCCCGGATTGTGTTGTAGAGATTGACAAGACGCTTTTTGGAAAAAGGAAGCATAACAGAGGCCGTATCCTTAAAGGGCAGTGGGTATTAGGAGACCAGCAGTGGGGATCGAAAAGTGTTTTTTTGTGCCGGTAAAGATCGAACCATCCCCACCTTGATCCGGTTAATTCCACAGAGGGTTTACCCGGCACGACGATCATAACTGACAGCTGGAGAGCGTATGCTACCCCTCTCAAAGTTCAACTTCAACCATCTCACTTCAAACCACTCAATCAACTTAGTCGACCCGACCACTGGCGCTCACACGAATTCAGTGGAGCGTGCTTGCAGAGAAACAACAGCTAGAATCCCCATGCACGGCGTGAAAACTGAAAATTTTGACGGATATTGGGCGGAGTTTCATCCGCGGTATTTATTTGTTAGATCGGTTATATATGAAATCGGATCAAACATTGGGATTTTGTATGTTACCTTAATCAATTTGTCAGTGTTAAGCTAGTGTCACTGAGTTATAATACAGCTGAGTTCATACTATAGGGATGAGAACCGATAACCAGTGAGTAGGGTAAAAATGAGAGAGCTAGCACCACCGTGTTATTAAACGGCTGAGAGAACTGGCACGGGGAGAACGTACATGGGTGAGAGAGCTGGCACGGTGAGAGAGCTGGCACACGGTGTCGGAAGTTTCCGTCGGCGTGTCGGGGTGGACGGTTGAGAGAGCTGGCACCGTGGAGGCTGGCACACGGTGTCGAAAGGTGTCGGAGGTGTGTCGGTTTGGAAGGGTGTTTGTTACCTGATGTCGGGCGTACGACAAGATGTATTATAAATATTTTTATTTAAAACTCGATTTTTAAGGTGGTAACGTTTGACTGACAAACGCTTCTCGCTTCTGCCATTTAGTGTTGAGTGTAGATAGTTTTCCAAATGTGTGGAGTAAATAGAATGTTAAATTGTTAGCCTTATGTAAGGAATAATGGATAAATAATAATATCTTGATAAATTAATTTAAAAACACTTATGGTGGACTTAAAAGCGCTTTTATGGCATGTCATTTAACGATGACGTTGTTTACCATGAAAACAATTTGTTTAATAAGGATATTTGTACATTTATATCTGAAATTCATTTATATCATAAAACTACTGTTTGTATATTTAAATAAATATTTAGCGCTGAGCTGATAATTATCCTTGATGATGCCATCGATATATAACTACTACTGGATTGCGCGCTGTCCATAAGAGCAGTGTAGAGAAATTCGGTCGCAGACAGCTGTGTGTGGCGGGACGTATCGCGGTGTTGCAGGCGCCCGGTAGGGGCAAAACAGCAACTCGCGCCGCCACCCACTGCTATTCCCGCCAACAAATTATCCCGCCAAAAGATTATTCCGCCACTAGCAACCCCGCCAAATCTGTGATAGTTTTTTTTACAACTCGAGGTCATGTACGAAGAAGTAAAAGTAAACCACCTGTGAGTGAATCATCCTGTCAGTTATTAGTGGACAGGTAGCACGTGCACGTGGTAGTTTGGTTAGCAATGTACACGTATTTATTTAGATTGTGGAAATGGTTCGGAGTTGTTCTGCGTACAACTGCACATCGAGATGGGAGAAAGGGAGTGAAATTTCTTTCCACAGGTAAGTACTTTTATAGACTAACCAACAAAAGTAGACTTCTCATCCTATTGCAAATTTGGAAGCTCGTTTTTAGTGTCTCGTTTATGACCGATGACACTGATCGCTAGTGTCGACGAAATTTTGTTCCTATTATTTTATAATAGGAATATTGATTTTTTATCATAATTTATCATAATTTATCCTATATTTATTATTTTATCCTATTATTTATAAAGATAAACACGGAATAGCACTGAAATATAAGTAATATTCAACAAAACATTCGTGTAAGGTAATGATTTCACACAGTTATGTTCATTGTAGATTACGTTTCCAGCATAGGATTAAATTGTTGTTTTTTTTCATGTTATAGATTCCCCTTGAATAACGACCAGCTTCTTAAAAAATGGATAGCAGCGACAAAGAGAAAGAATTTCAAACCTTCAAGATACAGTTTGTTATGCAGCAAGCATTTTACCAGAGATGATTTTCATTTAATACTGCCCAACACGATCAAGAAAACCCTGAAAAATGATGCAGTTCCATCGGTTTTTGATTTTCCGGCTCACATGCAACAACCACCAGATAAAAAAAGGAGGATTGTTAAGAGGAACCTTTTTCAACAAGTGAGTTTTTTATTAAAGTTCTTGCAAGTTGCAAATTTCATCTGAAAATGAATAAATTTAACTTTTTATTGCAGTAAATTAAATGTAATAGTAAACGTATTTATTTAATTTATCACAAAATAAATTGTTCAAATCAATAGTGTCTAAAAAGGCCTACATGAATGAACGCCATCATACCTTTGTCAAAGTGTTTTGGAAATTTCTTATTACTATTTAGACTAGCCAATCTTTTTGTGGGCACAACTGTTGTAAATTTATATTTGGAACTATTTTTGTAACTAATCTAATGGAACTTCTAATAATAAATTATCGTTCTACTAAAACAAAATCCTGCCTCCTATCTCCAACATAAAAAAACCATATACTTTTATTTATTTATCTTTTTAGCATAATGAAGAGCAGCAAGTTGAACAGCATGAAGAACAAGATCTTCAAATTGAAACTCGGCCACCAACTCCCCCGGTATGTATTTATACTTACCCTGTATAATGTAGGCATATTATTGTAACAATTTATTTCATTCGAGTATAATGTTTAGCATTGCATGAACTTATTTGTTTAGTTAGAAAATGGGGAATTTATTATTAATGCGAGCCATTTCTAAACGGCTAGATATGATACTTCATGATCAAACATAGTTTAAACCTAAAAATTGATTGTATTTTTTGATTCAGATTGTACACCCAGTCACCAATTCATCAACATCACCATGCGCAGCTCCTAAGCAATCAATAACAGCGCCAAACCCCGTAAGTTAAAGGACATTTCATTATTTCGTTACATTTTCAAACTAAAGAAAATGCTATATTTATTTTTGTCCATGTTTTAATATTACGGCTTAGCCTATAGTAAGTTTTATCTATGTTTATGTCGTTGCTCTAAAAACATAAGAGCACTATGACGAATTGGTAACTAATGTCGTTAATGAGCTTCCAAAAAACGGTGGCATGTTAGCTTTCAAGTAATTTTAAAAGCTGTATCAATCTATCATTATTCTATGATCCAGTTTTCAGCCATAATTCGTGTAGTTAAAAACTATTTCTAAAACTTTTTATCTGGCCAGTGCAGAGCTCAAAAGTAAATAACATTAGGGTAAATATTATTTCCTTTCTATTCGTTTTAGAAGCCAGTGTGGTCACCAACAAAAGCTCTTCTGAGACGGAAGATCAAAATTCTTCAACAGCGGCTAAAGAGAAGAGATGATAGGATAAAATCCATGCGTGATATGATTTTAGTATTTAAGAAAAAACTTAAAGCACCTGATAGGTTAATAGAGGTTTTAGAGGAAAAGTTTTCAGGATTTCCATTAGATTTAGTTGTACATTCTATGAAAAATAGTAACCTTAGTAAATTCAGGACAGTTTATTCAGAGAAAATGAAGGAATTTGCACTCACTGTATATTTTTATAGTCCTAAGGCATACAAGTACCTGAGAAGTAACAACTTCATTTTACCCAATCCTTCAACTATAAGGAAATGGCTGTCTTCGTTCAATTGTTCCCCAGGGTTCATAGAAGAAGTTTTTACATACTTAAAAGAAAATGTCGAAAAACAACCCCACTTAAAACATGTAAATTTAGTTTTTGATTCAATGAGCATACGCAAACAGGTTATCTATGACCACAAGCAAGGCATAAATACAGGTTATGTTAGTTTAGGTAATGGCATGCAATTGGACCAAAATGAAACGTTAGCAAGTGAGGCTTTAGTGTTTCAAATTGTTACACTTAAGGGGAATTTTAAATGTGCAGTTGCGTATTTTTTTATTGATAAAATAGATTCAGAAGCGTTATCAAAACTAATACAAATTTGCATAGTCAAGCTCTATGAATCAGGAGTAAGTGTGCTTAACGTGACGTTTGATGGCACAACCACAAACATTAACTCTGTTAAGAAACTTGGCTGTAAGCTACCTGAGCAGCCTTTTTTCAATGTGAGGGTTCAGAATGTTGAGCTGAAGGTTTGTGTCATGCTAGATGCATGCCACATGCTTAAATTGGCACGTAATACTTTGGCCGATAAAGGGACTTTAAGTAGTAAAGATGGGGTGGTGGATTTTAAATATATACGAAATTTGAACAATCTGCAGAAAAAGGAAGAGGTTAAATTTGCTAACAATTTATCTGATAAACATGTATGTTATCAAAACAACAAAATGAATGTGAAACTTGCTGCCCAAAATTTAAGCTTGGGAGTTGCCGATGCAATAGAATTTTTGATGACCAAACAAGTTCCTGAATTTATAGGTGCAGAGGAAACAGTCAAATATATAAGGGTTTTTAATCAATTGTTTGATTATTTTAATAGTCGGGATCCCTATGGCAAACATTTGAAAGAACCAATCAAAAAAGATAATTTGGCACGTAACTCAAAAATGTTAGAAGAATGTTTAGAATACCTAAAAGGTTTGACTATAGAAAATATTCCTGTTCTACAACATCTGTTAAAAGTCAAAAATGGAAAGAGAAATAGACTAGATAATGAGCAGAAAATAATTTAATTATTCACAAATGAAAAGTTACTCAATCATAGTAAAATGCTACCAAACTATTATTTCTGTAATCACAACATAACAATTCATTCCAAAAATCATATGTGTTAAAATTATTAAAATTCATATTTTCATAGCAGCTGGAAAAGACAATAAAAAATATAAACCATAGATTATTTAAATCAAATGTTTGTATACTATATCCAACATTCTCCCACCTTTTGACTTGTAAAGTCAAAATATTAATTATCGCTTCAGGTATCTTCGTGGTGGTCTAATTTGTCTTCCTCTTTGTGTGTAAACAGGTTGATCATGTTCACGATCAACACCTTCAGCTACTTGTTCATCTTCCATTTCGAATGTTTCATTACCATCTTGGTTGTCTTTCTGCTGGACCAATTCAAGTGGAAACACATGTTGTATGGGTCTCAGAACTGTTCCTTTTGATGTTTTCATTTCCACAAGACGTATGTTGCCATCTTTTCCAGGAAGTATCTTCTCAATCTTCGCCAAAGGCCAGTCCATCCGTTTGGTATTGTCGCTTCCAAGTAAAACAATTTCTCCAACTTGCACTTGACGAGATTTCTTCTTCTTCGAATGTAACACCAATTGACTTAAGTATTCACTTCTAAATCTTTTTTCAAGATCTTCTTTTAATTTTAATTTAAAGTTCCAACGTCGAGACAAATTTGTGTAGTTGATCTGGTCCAAATCAATAACTCCATACTCCTTTGTACCATTCGAAAACATAGCTGGCGTCAAAACTTCCATGTCATGGCTGTCTTCTGAAATGTAAGTCAAGGGTCTATTATTTATGACAGATTCACAACTGCACAAAACGGTAAAAAATTCTTCATAAGTCAAACTAGCTCTTCCTAAGACTCTGCGAAGAAGCTGTTTCAATAGTCTTATAAGTCTTTCCCACCATTTCGACTCCACTAGCTGCTTAGGAGAACATCCACGTGACGGCAAATCAGCTGGATTCATATGGCCTGGAACATGATTCCATGATTCGATGCTACTAAGGGATCTTATTTCCTTTACTCGGTTCCAAACAAACACTCCCCAGTAATCTTCTCGACGAATCCATGACAAAACGGTGGTTGAGTCGGTCCAATAAAATGTTTTGACATTTTCAAATCCCAAACTCTTTAAAACGTTGTCAGTTAGATGAGCGCCAATGGTAGCCGCCAGTAACTGCAGCCGAGGAATAGTCATCTTCTTGACAGGTGTAACTCTACTCTTCGCTTGAACTAATTGAACTGTGGTATGTCCATTAGATTCACCCCTCAGGAAAACCGCGGCCGCATAAGCGTCCTGGCTTGCATCACAAAAACAGTGAACTGTCCAAGAAATATTCCCTCCGATTTCATTTCCAAAATATCTTGGAATTTTCAAATTTGAAAAAATCTCAAGTTGCTTTGCCCAATCTAAAAACAAAAGTTTTATCTCTTCTGAAACCTTGTCATCCCATCCAATTTTACTTTCCCACGTTTTCTGCAGCAATATCTTAGGCATGAGTGGTTCAGGTTTTGAATTAATCAGAATCTTTGTAGTTAATTTAATCTTCCTAAGTTCAGAATTTACTTCTTTCTCATCACAAACATCACTGAAGTTTTGGTTAGGCCACAAGTTTGATGAGTTTCTTAGCCATTGTGGTCCCTCCCACCAGCCTCCCAATCTGACGACTTTATCAAATCTGGAGAAATATCTGTAATGCCAACAATCTGGTTCAGTGGAAAATGATGGCAGATATCAGGTCAAATTGCCATGGGTTGATGATCACCCGCCGTTACCTACTAATTTAAAAGTAGCACAGAAGAGACTCAGTAATCTTACAAATAAACTTAATTCTAGTGGATATTTTAGTTCATATCAACAGGTGTTGTCTGACTGGGAGGAATTAGGTATCATAGAGAAGGTTAACGATGCCGATTTGGAAATTGGTCACTACCTACCGCATCGACATGTGATAAAAGAAAACAGTCTTACCACGAAATTGAGACCTGTATTTGATGCATCTGCTAAAGAAAAGAATCAGCCCTCGTTGAACGATTGTCTAGAAAAAGGTGACAACCTTATTGAATTGATTACGTCCATATTAAATCGTTTTAGACTACACAGATATGGAGTTGTTGCTGACATCGAGAAGGCTTTTCTACAGATTGGTGTACATAGGGACGATAGAGATTTTCTTCGTTTTTTGTGGATTAATGAAGATGGTCAATTGGTTGTTTACAGACACGCTAGAGTGGTCTTTGGAGTTACTTGTAGCCCATTTATGCTAAGTGCAGTAATAAAACTTCATTTAGAAAAAACATTAGACTTGATAGATTCTGGATCGTTAAACTACTCAAGAAAAGTAGTAGAGACACTGTCGAGAAGTTTCTATGTAGATAACTGTATGGCAAGTTTTGATGACTTTTCAGATTTGAATCAATTTGTAGGTCAAGCGACTTCTGTAATGAAAATAATGAAAAATGCTAGATTCTGTCTTCGGAGTTGGGAGTACACAGAAATTCAGAGTTTTAAAAATGATTCTACTTTGAAACCTAAGATAGGTGTCAAAGTAGAATCATTTTTAAAACTCTGAATTTCTGTGTACTCCCAACTCCGAAGACAGAATCTAGCATTTTTCATTATTTTCATTACAGAAGTCGCTTGACCTACAAATTGATTCAAATCTGAAAAGTCATCAAAACTTGCCATACAGTTATCTACATAGAAACTTCTCGACAGTGTCTCTACTACTTTTCTTGAGTAGTTTAACGATCCAGAATCTATCAAGTCTAATGTTTTTTCTAAATGAAGTTTTATTACTGCACTTAGCATAAATGGGCTACAAGTAACTCCAAAGACCACTCTAGCGTGTCTGTAAACAACCAATTGACCATCTTCATTAATCCACAAAAAACGAAGAAAATCTCTATCGTCCCTATGTACACCAATCTGTAGAAAAGCCTTCTCGATGTCAGCAACAACTCCATATCTGTGTAGTCTAAAACGATTTAATATGGACGTAATCAATTCAATAAGGTTGTCACCTTTTTCTAGACAATCGTTCAACGAGGGCTGATTCTTTTCTTTAGCAGATGCATCAAATACAGGTCTCAATTTCGTGGTAAGACTGTTTTCTTTTATCACATGTCGATGCGGTAGGTAGTGACCAATTTCCAAATCGGCATCGTTAACCTTCTCTATGATACCTAATTCCTCCCAGTCAGACAACACCTGTTGATATGAACTAAAATATCCACTAGAATTAAGTTTATTTGTAAGATTACTGAGTCTCTTCTGTGCTACTTTTAAATTAGTAGGTAACGGCGGGTGATCATCAACCCATGGCAATTTGACCTGATATCTGCCATCATTTTCCACTGAAACAGATTCTACAAAATGTTCCATTGTTCTACTTTTAACTGAAGATTCACTCTTGACCTCCACTGGATCCTTGATTCCTAAAACATCCAAACTCCACAAATCTGAAATGGATTTATTATCAATAGGGGAAAGTAAAGAAGTTACTGCCATAGAACTGGACCTGTCATTCCCTTCAACTGTAGTTCTTCCCATTAAAGTCCAGCCCAACAAAGTGTGCATCGCAACTAACCCGTTGGAAAGCAGATATCGTTTCTCAGTGTAAAGTTTCCCGGCAACGTCTGCACCTATCAGAACTTCAATAGGCCCGTCTCCATCTGTTACATTAATTCCCAGTGTTCCAAGCTCAATGGACCAAGGACCAGGCTTAACTGTTGTAACATCGTTACAAATTACATCTTGATCAAGAACGTCGAAATTGCAGGCATAACTGTTATTTAAGTCACTTAGTCTAACCTTATAACACGCATGTTCAATTGTTTCAGTACTAGTGCCACCAAATAAAGCATGAGCTAGCTTCTCCATTCTGACTATGTCGTAGCCAAATTCCTTTGCTGTATTTTTCAAAATATAAGACCGTTGTGATCCCGTATCTATTAAAGCACGTGCTGTTCGCTCTCGATTTTGGTTTCTAATTTTTACTAAAAAAGTTTGTAAAAACACTTCTGTGTGAACATTGTTTGCTAGAGAACTTTCTTTGCCTGGTTGTTCACTCAATGAACTTCCTTCTGCAGCAGATGCCCTACACATAACAGCGGTGTGCCTCTTTCCACAGATGGGACATTTTACTCTAACTTTACATTGCGCACTCCTATGACCATACTTCAAGCAAGTAAAGCAACAACCATTTTTTCTAACGATTTTCACCTTCTCGTCTACTGTCAATTTACTGTCTTTACATTTTTCAGCTAAGTGATTAGAACCACAAAACATACATTTAACGTCTTTAGTATTTGACTTCGTTGGGTTAACTAAACCAGTAGCTGTCGGCATCATTTCAGTATGTCTAGTGTAACTAGGCTTAGGTCGAAATACAGTAGATTTACTTACTTTAGGCTGTAGGTTAGGTCGCTTACTATTTTCAAAACCAGATGCGGCTAGAGTAATCCTTTCCTCGTTAGCAACCTCTTTTTGCAGAAACTTCATCAAACCATCAAGTCTATCCTTAAGTTCAGCATCAACTTCATAGCCGGAGTGACGCTGCCAAGCTCTCAACAGTTCCTCGGGCAAACAAGACTCTATAAGAGGATATAACATAGCAGAACATTTGTCAGTTGTTACTCCTAATGTCTCCAATGCTCTTAGTTGAGTTTCCAGTTTATCGTAAATGCAAGAAACTTCTACCTTACTGTTTAAATTACTCAGAACTAACTTCAAAAGCTCTCTAATATACACTTCTATGAGAAGGTCATCTCTACCAAAACGACTTTTAAGACTTTGCAAAGCTTTGGAATAGTTCTCAGAGGTAGCAGGATAGCTTTCAACCAGCTGACGAGCCCTAGAATTAGCTAAAGTAGCCTGCACAAGATAATGATATTTATCAATATCGTCAATATTCTCGTCATCATCTATTCTTTTGAATTGTACCCAAAAAGATAGCCAATCCTTCAAATCCCCGCTAAACTTTGTGAATTCAATAGTAGGTAGCCTCAGCTTAGTCCTAACAGCAGTAGATTTACTCATTACAGACCCATTGGACTCAGGTGAAGTAGACCTAGCCCTAATCAATCTACTCTGTACAGCTAAACTAATTTGATTAAACTTCTCTACATATTCATCTGCTAGCCAAACTTCTTCATTTAACTCTTCTTCGTCTGCTCCAGAATCAAGTAAGAAATCTAAAATTTCCCTGTCCAAAGTTTTTAGTTCTTCTATCTTACCTTCCAGAGAGCTCAATTTACCCTGTATATTGTGTAGGTCTTGCTCATCTTTGCACAGCTCCTCATTTATCCCATTATAAATTCTGGTAAATGCTGTTCTGAAGGTTTTTCTTAGTTTCCTATTTCTTTCCATTATCTCAATAGTGACTATCTGGTTAAGAACTCATACAATCCTGTCACGGTCGCCAAAATACAATCCTGTCACGGTCGCCAAATGTTAAAAGTCAAAAATGGAAAGAGAAATAGACTAGATAATGAGCAGAAAATAATTTAATTATTCACAAATGAAAAGTTACTCAATCATAGTAAAATGCTACCAAACTATTATTTCTGTAATCACAACATAACAATTCATTCCAAAAATCATATGTGTTAAAATTATTAAAATTCATATTTTCATAGCAGCTGGAAAAGACAATAAAAAATATAAACCATAGATTATTTAAATCAAATGTTTGTATACTATATCCAACAACATCCAAGAAAAACCTTTGCCCTTGGTTTTATGACAAACATATTTTCGATTAAGCATTTGTCCAAAACAATGTTAGATGATTTGCAATTTGAGTACATCTTAACTTACAAGTTTTCTCAAGACCATTTGGAATTGTTGTTCTCATGTATTAGGTCTCGAGGAGGACATCATAATAACCCCAATGTAAAACAATTCCAACTAGCCTTGAGAAAACTTATGTTCAGGAACAGTGTGCGGTCATCAAACTTAGGAAATTGTTTACAATATGATGGAACAATCCAAAGTTCAGTGATAAGCTTTGCTGAGACAAAGGCAATTGTTAATTGCGATATTGATGACTGTGAAGAAGACAATGTAATTGACTTTCAAAGAGAGGTATCTGCAGAAACTGGATCATACTACAAGAATAATGTGTTATATTATATGTGTGGTTTTATTGTTAGAAAAATATTAGGTACAGTAACATGTGAAGAATGTGTTAGTCTTTTGACAGCTGACGAATGCAACTTAAGTAGCTACACCCATTTTACAGATTTTGTTTCAAGAGGAAAATTAGTGAGAGCATCCTCAGATGTTTACCATGTGGTTAAAGTCATGAACAATAAATATACTTCTTCTAAAAATAATCTAACCAAACTAAACACACACAAAATTGTTTTGGAATCTTGTAGAACTTTAGTTGGGAATGTGTTCAAATCGCATGTGTCTAACGTTGACTTTGGAGAGGACACACACGAAATTAAGCTAATAAAGTTAATCGGAAATTTGTTTTTTAAAATAATTGGCTACAGTCATGCTAAAGAGCAAACCATTGCTCTGTCAAAAGTTGGCATTCGCCAAAAGCTAACAAAACTAGTTCTTTTTAATCATGCGTGAAATGTAGGCTACTCTGTGTGGTACTGTATTCAAATAAATGGTTTTTATACAATTTTACTGTGCATTTTTATTGTTTATTTTATTAACCTTTTTAAACACCCATAACCCAAACCATCCAAGGATTTATTTCATACAAATACTAGTTGTCGCCCTACTTCATAGTCTTTATAACAATGTTAATACACGTTGTATTGTATAGCAATTAAATTGATTACTAACTTATATACTTTGAGTTTTTAATATAACAAGATGAGTGAGTCAAAATATCCCCCGATGAACATTTGACGTGAATCAATAGTTAAAATATGGTATACAAATGCTATCACAGCGACAGTTCGCTGTAAAACGCAAGCACCGTGCTGGTTTCTTGCCCCTACCCGACGCCTTCAAGGGCAGAACGCAACCACTGACTTCGGCTCGGGCTAGCGTGCTCAGCCAGCAATCGCAGTAGTAGTTATATATCGATGGATGATGCAAGGCTTATCGTGGCGTGCAAAAACTCTTGATAGAGATTATCATGGATGCAGCATTAGTTTATCAAAACATAATAATTTGCATAACCATTACAAAGTGCAGCGTTGCAGCGTGTGTGTTAAATGACTTCCGACTGATAACGTAAATACCACGTGTGGAGGTTAAGGTCAAAGACGTCATATCTTATCAGTATATATATATAATTCGCGCACACAAAATCATTATCATCATGTCTTCCTCCAACGCGCTGACCACACCCTCCACCTGGGACGTTTCCATCGTCGAGGGATCAGGCCTGGAGAGTCTTGAAGACCTCTACATAGTCTTGAAGGCAGTCTTCCCTCAACCTAATGTTCAGGTAGGAAAAAAATAAAAATATTATTGATAAAAAACTTTAGATTTATAAACGTTATACTTTATATCTTTAAAATGTTTTCAACCAAATTCACCTAAGATTCAATAGTGATGTTATGTTATATCACTATCTGATAAATACACTGTATATTAAACTTATTTGCAAGTAATAATACCCTAAATTAAATAATCATACTTATGAATTAAATTAACAATGTCAATTTCTATTTTTATATCTACATTTTGAATTATGATTATTTCAAAAATGATTGCCCAAAAAACTAAATTGTCATTGTATGGAACAAGAAGGCTTTAATTTATCGTTTCATGTTCATCATTATTTTCTTTGTTAATTAATGTTTAGGTTGATTAATTATTTTTTTACCTATAAATTAAACTTATGACTAAACCTATAACTAAACTTTGACATATTTCTAGATAAGGTACAGAAGATAACAGCACTTAATTTATTTTAACACACGTTTAAAAATATTATAAATTAATTTTATTTTACATGTTTGTTTAAGTTTGAACGGAGGGATGACCAAACATACAGAGTACGGCTGCCGTATTGTGTGAAGCTCTCATCGCTCCAGGCCAGGTTTGGGGAGTACGCTGGGGCAGTGACAATAATCTCCGCGGCGGCGGACCTCACGTTGGCTCAAACCAGACGCCTGGCTGAGCTGCGCTCGAGGATCGTCAACAGTAAGAGATAGTGAAAAACCATCAATTACTATAGTACAATACATCGTAGGGACTAGCCAATTATAGAAAAATACATTTTATAATTTGAATAAGAAATACTCCATATCATTGTCAAATATAAATTACTATTCTATTGTAATCTGTTAACGATGCAAAACTATCTTGCAACGATTAAACTCAAATTTTGTAAACCATGTAATACGTGGTACAGAGAATCTGACAATCACCCTGCAAGTAACACTCATTTAAAAAATACATTGGGCTATTTGCCAATTATTGAGACCGAGTCTGCTGCAAAATGTAGGCTTAAAACCTATTACTTAACAAATGGTGAAGGATACATCGATATAGGTAATTTTTTAAAATATCACACGAAACCTTTGATTATTTCAAAAATTCAAGAACACCTTCTTAAGTCGAAAACTCTGAAATGTAATATTATTTTAAAATGTATCTATGCAAGAACTGAAGGAGAAGAAGATGAAATCAAAGAACTGTCATTTAAGACTGCAAACGAGCCCATACTACTAGGTACAGATCTAAACACGTATTGTAAAAACGCTTTTGATAAACTTTTAACAGAACAATCAGAACACCAAGGTAAAGGTTCAGGATGGAGTCTAAAGAGTATTATAGGGCTGGAACTAAGAATTAATAAATACTATCCATTAAGAGAATGTAAACATATATCCTTACCAGCTTTCATTGCAAACAAGAAAGCTGTTGTAAATGTAAAGAATCAGGATGATTATTGCTTCAAGTATAGTATATGGGCGAAAAATGTACCTCGTAATCCACAAAGAGTCCGTAATTATATTGATAATGCAGAAATGAATGCAGCGTATGACTGGGACTGTATTAACTATCCTGTAAAACTTAAGTCAATACCTAAATTTGAACAGATAAACAATATTTCTATAAATATATTTGGAATAGAAAAGAAACACAATAGTGAGGAATATATTGTATATCCTATTAAAGTAACAAAACAAGAAAAAGATGATCACCGTGATTTATTACTATTGAAAAATGAAACAACATCTCACTATGTGTGGATTAAAAACTTTGATAAATTAGTAAGCGCGCAAACCTCTAACCACAACGGAAGAAAATTTGTTTGTAAATCATGTTTAATCCATTTTAATGATAAACCTACCTTCGATGTACATAAACAGCTATGTAACAATCATGAACCTGTCGCTGTAGAAATGCCTAATGAAGATAATTGTAAACTTAAATTTAAAAATTTCAAACACCAACAACAAGTCCCGTACATTGTATATGCTGATTTTGAAAGTATATTAATACAAAAAAGTCCATGTAATAATTGCAATTCTTTTACCTGTAAAAATCCCAATGAATGTTGTATTAACTGTTTCCGAGTCAACTGTAAAAATTTGAATCAATGCTGTTTGAACTGTAAAAGACCGAATTGTAAGAACTCCCACACCTGCAAAACTAAACATGCTACGCAAAATCAATCTACCTCTTCAACTGTTGACTATCAAAAGCACTACCCATCAAGTTTTTGTTAATATGTTGTTTCAAGTAATGGTGAAAAATCAGAACCAGTCCTTTTTCGCGGAGAAAATGCTGTGAAGGTATTTTGCCAAAAGATCAGAGATGAAGCTCTTAAAGTGTACGAGACGTACAAAAATAAGTTGCCTATGGAGTTAACGGATGAAGAAGTGGACATGTTTGAACGTTCATCTTGCTGTCACATATGTGAAGAACAGTTTACTGCCGATAATTTAAGGGTTAGAGATCACGACCCTAATACAGGGAAATTTAGAGGTGCAAGTCATTCAAATTGTAACTTGTCATATCAAAATCCACACTTTTTGCCCGTAGTCTTGCACAATATGTCAAATTATGACCTCCATTTTATTATTAAAAGTCTCGATTATGATGAAATGGAAATAAAGGTAATCCCTAATACAGAAGAACGGTATATCTCTTTATCAAAGAAAGTTGCTGCTAGATTTGAAATTCGTTTTCTTGATTCGTACAAATTTATGTCTAGAAGTCTTGATGAACTAGTCAAAAATCTTGACAAAAATCAATTCAATGAAACACTTTCTTATTTCGGTTATGATAAACTTGATATTGTTACCAAAAAAGGCTGTTTTCCCTACGAATACATAGATGGCTGGGAAAAATTTAATGAGACTAGCTTGCCTTCTATTGATCAGTTTTACAGCTCTCTAAATAAGTCAGAAGTTGCTGTAGAAGATTATAATAGGGCTGTTGAGGTTCGGAACAAATTTAACTGTCAAACCTTAGGAGAATTTTCTGATATCTACCTTAAGACTGATGTGTTACTATTAAGCGATGTATTTGAAAATTTCCGAAAAGTTTGTAAATCCAATTATGGTTTGGACCCAGGTTGGTATTTCACAGCTCCTGGCCTTTCGTTCGACGCGTGTCTTAAATTGACTAAAGTTGAAATCGATTTGTTAACAAGCTATGAACAGTACATGTTCATAGAAGCTGGTATTCGTGGTGGTATTTCTATGTGCACTAAACGTTACTGCGAGGCATCAAATAAGTATTTAGTTTCAGAAACAAATCTTGACTCGGAATCACAACCTGGTGTCAAACCTATGGATCAGGGACTCTGGACAGATGATAATTCAAACTTTATATTATTCCTAGATATAAATAACCTTTATGGGGCTGCAATGGGAGAAAGTTTACCGTTAAAGGACTTTAAATGGTTAACCCCTGTTGAAATTGATGAAGTAAAAAATAAAATTAATGATATTGGTGAAAATGATGAAGTAGGGTTTATACTTGAGGTAGATCTAGATTATCCGGCACATCTACATGAACAACACAACGACTTACCATTTTGCGCCCAAAGAAAAGTACCACCAGGTAGTAAACATTCAAAATTGTTAACAACTTTAGAACCTAAACGTAATTACATAATTCACAGCCAAGCGTTAAAACAGGCCGTAGAGCATGGATTGGTTTTGGTTAAAATCCATAGAGGTATGAAATTTGTTCAGTCTAGGTGGTTGTATGGATACATCGAAAAAAACACAACATTTAGAAAAAATGCGCAAAATGAGTTTGAAAAGGAGTTAATCAAACTCATGAACAATTCGGTTTATGGCAAATGTATGGAAAACGTAAGAAACAGAATGAATATGGAAATAGTTTGTAGCACTAAAAGGCTCGATAAGCTAAGCCTAATTTTCGTGATAGAACTATATTTACAGAAAAACTGATAGCAGTTCATCTAAATAAAACTAAAGTAAATTTTAACAAACCCATTGCAGTAGGTATGGCTATTCTTGAACTAAGCAAAATCGTAATGTATAGATATTTTTATGATATTTTTCCTCGTGTTTTTGGTCAAGGAAATGTAGAACTATTATATACAGATACGGATAGTTACCTTATAAATGTAAACTCAGTTGACGTATATGAGCAAATCAAGGAGAATATACATTACTTTGACACTAGTGAGTACCCAATAACACACGCTTGTTTCTCTCTCGAAAATAAGAAAAGACTTGGTGTTATGAAAGATGAAACTTTATCAGTTCCCCTAAAGAAATTCATTGGTCTTAGGACAAAGCTATTGTAAGAAAGGGGATTAACCCCGTACCCACGGTGCTCATCTATGCAGACAGAGCTGTTCACATTACACTTAGTCGACCAGTCGATAGTCGAGTTGGTGTGAACAGAGTTGAACAGTAGCATGAGCATCGATTTACAAATTCCTTTCCCAGCTGATGTGAGCTAGGCGATGACCGGTAGGGCTGACTTCCAAGAAACACCGTTAACCTATAAGCCACACACCCTATCGGTAATCAGCCAATGAGAAGGGCTAATGAAGAAGATGGGGGGGTGACGACTCTTGGAGCTGGAGGATCTGAAGGAAAACATCGGGGAGATCACCACGGGCCACCGGAGAAAGAAGATCGGGAGTTTGGGAGTGCGTGTATCGGTGTGTGTGCTTCTGGGACAATAGACAGTATGTAGAAAGAATAAAATATCTAACTAAAACTTTGTCAAACATAAAAGTCATATAATTTGTCAGTAACTAATTCTTTTATATTTTCAATTGATTTTCTTTTCTTGTAAATTTAACGTTGTAAATTAATTCACCTTATTATTGTTGATTTTTGCCTTTTCTAAGTTTTCTTTTGCTGTTGTAACTTTTTGTTACTTTTGTTGTTTTTCTAAATTTAATTTTTGTTCATTACACGTTGAGTAACACCCTTAAGCAGTCTTATGTCTCATTAACCTAACACCTCTTCACTAAGCTAAGCGAGTGTAACATTTAGGAAACTTAAACTTAAAGTGAGGCATGGG
Organism: Macrosteles quadrilineatus; assembly: GCF_028750875.1. Taxonomy (NCBI): domain Eukaryota; kingdom Metazoa; phylum Arthropoda; class Insecta; order Hemiptera; family Cicadellidae; genus Macrosteles; species Macrosteles quadrilineatus. The sequence goes on from NW_026542595.1 coordinate 99,997,177, forward strand.
ACTCGCATGGTGGAGGCAGCCGCACGGCGAAGGCTGTCTTTGAATTTTAACTAAACAGTAACGATCCTACATTTATTTTAATAAATTATCTTGAAACAAATTATATGACTTGTGAATTATTTTAGTTTATTTATAGTCAATTATAGTCACTTAAGTTAATATCAGACTCACGAACCGTAAATTGTATAGGGTGTTAGTTTAAGATAAAACTTAAAGATTATGAACAAAACAATATAGGCCACTAACTCAAATAAAAACACTTATCTTAGCTAGGCCCATAACCTTTATAAAACCACCAAATGTAACAATAGCTTATGTAGGTTTGTCACATTACTAAAACTTAAAAGATAATTTATGGATTTAGATTTTGAAATTGTTAACATTGACATATATAGCTTAAACAAAACTGAGGCTTTACAACTAGCTTGTCAATATAAAATACAACTCCCACCCATCCCTGAAACCGAAACCCTAGCCAACCTAAGAACAAAATTAGCTTTCACTAAAGATGTTTTCAAGACTGCATTTAGACATCCTAGTTTTGCTGAGGCATTAACAGACTTGTTCTTTAACAACATACTAGAAGACAAAACAAAAGAACAGTTTAGAGATTTGCTAAAATTCAAGAAAATACTTCAAGAACCAACATATGACACTATAAACACTTCTGACGACCAAACACAACCTGAACCTGAACATTCACAAAACCTTTACGAAAACAGGTCAATAATAGAACACGAACAATTGTTACATAGCTTTAATTCGTTAAACTTAAATCAAGAAACCCATCAAAATCACAACCAACCAGAAACCCCTAACACATCAACACAAATCGTATCTCAACCTAAATCATATATAACCAACAAAAACATGGCTGATGAGTCAAAAGAGAAACTTCCCTTAATAAAAGCAGGCACATACTCAGGTCTTCCTTCAGAAGATGTACATGAATTTATTCAAAAATTCAATATTGCATCAAGGTGCAACCATTGGTCCGAAAAAACTAAAATTGAACTTTTCCCCACACACTTAACGTCTACCCCGTATAAATGGTTTGCACTCTACAAACATGAAAACAATGAAACTAGTTGGGCAAACCTAGAGTCTGAATTTATTAAAGCATTCAGCCCAGTTGCATTAATTGATGACTTACAGACGGTCCTTGAAAATCGAACACAAGGAGAAAATGAATCTCCAATGCAATTCCTATACGAAATCATTCTCCTTTCCCACAGAATAGATCCCAATATGAATGATGCAAAAATAATAAAATTCGTAATTCAGGGAATAAAACCGGAGATTTGTAATGACCTAGTGAGAATGGAAAACAACTCACTTAAACAGCTAAACGAAAATCTGCTAAAAATTGAATCTCAAAGAGCTATTAGGAATAAAAATCAGAGAAAATACCAAACCTCAGCTGAACGCGTTACCCTAATAAAACCTAAACCAAAATCGGTAACGTATGAAACTGACGAATTAGACAACTTAAAATTAGAACTTAGGGACATAAAAGATACATTATTAAGCCTCAAGGTCAAACCTGATGAAACAAACTACCCTAGGAACAACCCACACAAAGAAACTTATCATCGTTCAAGATCCACACAAAGAAGAGACATTTCCCCTCATCCCAGATATGACAGGTCAGCTGAAAAATATAGGCCCAGAAGCACACACACCGATACACGCACTCCCAAACTCCCGATCTTCTTTCTCCGGTGGCCCGTGGTGATCTCCCCGATGTTTTCCTTCAGATCCTCCAGCTCCAAGAGTCGTCACCCCTCCATCTTCTTCATTAGCCCTTCTCATTGGCTGATTACCGATAGGGTGTGTGGCTTATAGGTTAACGGTGTTTCTTGGAAGTCAGCCCTACCGGTCATCGCCTAGCTCACATCAGCTGGGAAAGGAATTTGTAAATCGATGCTCATGCTACTGTTCAACTCTGTTCACACCAACTGGTCGACTAAGTGTAATGTGAACAGAGTGTCTGCATAGATGAGCACCGTGGGTACGGGGTTAATCCCCTTTCTTACACCCCCCTGGTTAAAACGTCAACCTACCACCGGTTGACAATAAAAAAGAAAAAAAAACAACTTAAGGAGATACGCGGAAACATCAATCGCGAAGGTGGGAATCGAACGGATATCTTGAAGTGCGTTCCGACTCTTCTTCCCCCCTTCCTGCGACGCGACGCGATCTTGAGGATCGGCGCATTTTCTTGTTTCGCGACCCTTCCAGCGACGCGGTAGAATGAGCTGGTGGTGTATAGCTCATAGTCGCTCACGTCTTCTTTCGCCCCATCGAGTCTCCTTAAGTTAATTGATTGTTTCATTAATTTTGAACTATTTAAATTTTAGCTGTTTGTTAAGATGTTTTATTTTTTAAATTATTATTATAAATTATTTTTTTTATGTTGAGATTATAAATTATTTATTCTGGGTAACACTTTGTTATATTAATAGTCTTTTTGAGGGGTTTGAGGTTTTGTGATTAGATTTATTTTAATATTGAGTATGTGGATGAAATATGCTGAAATAATGAGTAAGATTGTTAATATTACAATCCAGACTAATAAAATGTACAAAATTACTCTTCTATCATCTAAAATGTCGGTCCAATTATTCTTTAATGTTATATGACTAAACAATTTAACAGGTTCTAGATTCTTTACAACAAAGGTGGGAGTAGTGATATTCCAATCGTCTATTATGAAGTTTGTGATGTTGTTGAATTCTGATCTATCGATCCTGTCTAGTGGGTCAACTTTGAGATAGTTTAAATTTGTCCATGAAAGAGGAATTAAATGAAAAATGGCTGGTGATTGATGGTCTCTGGAATCACAAGGAATGGTAGTGTCAATGATTATTGTTTTTCCTTGGGAAACAGAACAGTCACAAGGTAATCTAATCTCTAGAGTTCCGGTTCTCATTTTTGGTATGGTTTTAATGTTGGGTTTGTTCAAACAATTGACTGTTAAGTCACTTTTTATGTTGGTGACTAGAAAAGTGTTAACTGATTTTTCTTTTACAATCACGTGATTAGGTGAATCATAGCAATGAAATTCACAGTGACTTTTTAGGTCTGAAATGTCTGTACCGTTTAATAAATAAAGTGCACACATTGATGACTTGGAATATTGTAAATTGTGTCTTGGGATCAAGCAAAGGTGTGAATTGCGTTCATTGCAGTATTCATTATTTTCGGTCTCTACAATGTAAGTTGAAGTGTTCGTTTTAATGACTACAATTTTAGTCTCCGTAAGTTGGCATATTTTGTCTTCCCACATTAGAGGAATGGGGTTATAGGTGTATGATTTGTATTGCAAATTACTTTTTTGCAAGGGAATTTTGATTTGTAAAATTATATTTTCGTTTTCACTAAGCTAAGCGAGTGTAACATTTAGGAAACTTAAACTTAAAGTGAGGCATGGGACTCGCACTATATACTACTCTTAGTAAGAATTATGATTGTAAGAAACGTGCTAAGGGTGTAAAGAAAAGTGTTGTTAAAAATGAAATAACTTTTCAGGACTACGAGAGAGCTTTGTTTTGTAATCAAAACCAGTACAAAGAAATGAATATAATAAGAAGTAGGAAACATGATGTATACACAACGATAGTACGAAAACTAGCGTTATCGTCTCATGATGATAAAAGATTTGTATTAAATGATAATATCCATACCATGGCATATGGCCATTACAAACTAATTGAGAATAAAAAAAGGAAAATTGATTTACACAAAGAACTGATAGCAAAAAAAGCTAAAATGACCAATGATTCTTGTTAAGCTCAAATTATTTGTTAGATTTGTATGTAAGTTAATATAGTTTTTTACTTTTCAGATAATGTTTTTTTGGAAACTGTACCGGTCAGGTACGAACAACTTTCTGTTGACGAGGGCTTCCTTAATATGCCTGAATACGAGAACATGGGTCGGGTTGCTATACCTCTGCACGCATTTTTCTTTTCCTGTATTTACACTATAACCCTAAATCCTGGAGAAAGAAAAACCATATCTGCGGGTATAAAAATTAGAATACCTGAAGGTTATGAAGGTCAAATTCGATCGGTAGCATGGCAAGCGGAAACTTTCGGGGTGACAGTTTTAGACTCTCCAGCGTCTATTGACTCCAACCATACAGACGTAGTCAGGGTTAACCTAATAAATCATGGAAACGAGCCGTTCAGCATTAATTACTGTAGTCACATCGCGGATCTTGTCCTAATAAAGGTTGCTAGGGTGTGTTGGGTCTTAAACGGTGGTTCCGAAGATCACGATGATCCGGACTGTAAATTAGAGGAAATAATTGTTGACAATCATGTGTCTGTCATTGTAAGAAGGGATATTGTCTAGTTACAAATAAATCAAGTAATTTGAGCTTTACAGTAAATTTATGTAAATAGTGGAATAATAGAAAGTATTATGACTGTAATGAAAAAAAAAACTGTAAACTTAACTTATCTATTTAGTTTGATTGTTTATGTTTTTAATTACTGTAACCATTGAATCTTCAAATTAATACATAGATTTTTTTTTCATAATTTTGTGAGTGTAACAATTATATTTGACATTTGTTATGCATATTTGTGATTTTGATATGTTTGTAAATAAATATAAATTATTTTGACATATAATCTGTGTTCAGTGTTATTTATTACCTACCTTGTTTCAGATTAATTTATCTCCCTTTCATTTATCTGATATAAATATATATTTATACACAGTTAAATATTACGTCATGAATAAAAACATAGTTATATCAATCAAAATAAGAGAATAGCATCATTTGATGTTTGACTTTCAAGACGATGAAACCAAGTATCGACAAGTTTGGAGGTTATATAGGTTTTACTTCCAAAGAAAACGTTGTAGTAGGACCTTCAGGAATAGGTTTCAAGCTTACTGATAAACAAAATTTTAATATTGAAAACAAAAGGTTAACAAACGTAGGGGAAGCTGTCGATTCTAGTGATGCCGTTACTTTAAATTATATTTCATCAAAATGTCTATTGTTAGAGGATAAACAAGTTAATTTAAGAAAGATAAAAATTGTTAATGTCAATGATCCTGAATCAGACATGGATGTTGTTAATAAGAGGTACTTTCAAAATAGTATGGACAAAGAACTACGAGATACTATTAAGTTTGATAGAAAGAAATTTATTATTGATTGCAAAATCATAATATTAAAAATATATCAAATCCTGTAGATGGAAAAATTATGTTAATTCACAGATTAATTTAAAATGTGTGACTTTTGGTATCAATGATGAAATTAATATGAAGAATAAACGATTGAGCTTTTTTAAAATTGAAAAAGATCCAACCGATGACTCTGATGCAATAAATAAACTTTATCTAGATAAAGAATTAGTTAGGGTAAATCAAATAATTAGCAAGAAGGTGGAATCCTTCATTAAACCAGAAATAGGAGAATTAAACTTTAAAAAGTTTATAATTAATATAAATGAAGCCATAAATAATTATTCTCCCATTACTTTAGGTCAGGCAAGAACACTCATGCAGAAGTATTTATACATTGATGACAAAAGTGAAGTAAATATCAATAATTCAATAATAACAAATGTCAAAAAGCCAATTGAAAGACATGATGCTGCAAACAAAGAATATGTAGATGAAACAGTACGAAGCAACAATACAACTTTAGTTGAAGTGGTACTGAGGGAAATGATAAAGGATTATATTAAACCTGATACGAATGGTGTCATAGATTTAAAAAAGTATAATATTCAATTGGTTGTCAAAGCGAGCGAGAATGAAAATTCACCTGTGACTCGTAAACAATTAGATGCTTTCAAAAACAGGATAAACTCTGATATGTCACGTATTGATGAAAAGCTTAAGGTTTTTTATCCAGCTTCTTCGTTGACTGCAAGGTCCCGAAATAGAGAAGGTAAGCCCATATCAGATGTCATGAGTGCAATGATAAATGACTTAGCTTATCTTAGGTCTGAAATAAAAACCTTGAAAGAAAGTAAATCAACAGAAGATGATGATAAAGACGACTTTTGGGATAGGGTAGGTAAGTTGAATAGCAAGTAGGACTGGTCATCAGTATGGTTCTGAGCTTCAAACGAGGAGGAGGTCTAATTAATAAGCTTATTGATAACCTACCTTTTGAGGCACATCTGTTGGGTGGATACCAATTTTGTGGGGGTGGTACTAAATTGGAGAAACGTCTGGCAAGGGGCGACAAAGGGATCAATCCACTTGATAGTTACTGCAAGGAACACGATATAGCAAACGCTCAGAACAAGGATTTAACGAGTAGACACAAAGCTGACAGGCTGCTGGCCGATAGGGCGTGGACGAGAGTATCGGCTCCGGACGCTAAACTCGGTGAAAAGGTAAACGCTTTTTTAGTAACGAACGCTATGAAAGCAAAACTTAAACTCGGTGCTGGTATGAAGAAATCGAAGTCAGAAAGTGTTACAAAGAAAAGGCAGAAAAGGAGTCCGAAACATGACAGTAAGAATGGAAATACACAGAAGAAACACCTCAAGGATGCTATACTGGCGGCTAAAAACGAACTTAAAAAGAGTAAAAGCAAAGAACTTAAGGTATTGGTTCCTGCAGCGTTGAAAGCTGCAAGAAATGCGATGAGGGGTGGTAAAAAGGATCAAATAAAAAAACCTAGAATCATACCCATACCCAAATCTGGAGGAGCGTTACCGTTCCTGTTGCCATTATTTGCCGGACTGTCTGCCATCGGAAGTCTGGCCGGTGGAGCTACCTCAGTGTATAAAGCCATAAACGAAGTTAACAGAGCAAGAAAGGAAAATGTAAGTGACGTTAAGATTAAAACAGGAAAAGGATTGTATTTGAGACCATACAAACAAGGGATGGGTATTTTTTTAGATCAAACGCACTAACCAATCTGGATTTGGAAAGGTATGCTAAACGATTGAAAATACCTTACTTTAGAGGAGTATTCTCTAAGGATAAACTGCCTTTGCATCCATGGAATAAAGAAGCGATAATCATAAACTTAGACGATGATGATGGGCCCGGGACTCATTGGGTCGCTTTACGTAAAGATGGATCACATGCAAAGTATTACGACAGTTTTGGGAACCTCAAACCACCAATGGAAGTTATACATTATTTAAAAAACTGTATTATTTTGTATAACTATGTTAGGGATCAAAATTTTAACACTGAAATATGTGGACAGTTGTGTTTGAAATTTCTGTCTGATTGTAATTAAAATATTCTCCAATAACTATCTCAGTCATTATTTAACCATCGTACAAGCAACATGTCTCACCTATTTGTAATTTCGGGAAATAGTTCACTCTTAAACTGTGAAATATTCCCCAAAATTGAACTAGAAAATGATCGAGATTACGTGTTAGGGTTCATCAATTTTGAAACATTTAATTCAATTCCAAATGTTGAGGAAGGGTGTAATATGTTTTATTATCTTACCGATAAAAATGAAGAGGTGGGTATAGAAATACCTACTGGATCATATGAAGTTAAAGATTTGCAAAAGTATTTACGAAAGGTTCTTGGAGATAAGAGAGGTGAAACAGAAACTGACATCGATACTAGCTTATCATACAAAAATGCGTATCCCATTAATCATGATGTACTGATAACAATTCAACCAAACAATAATACGTTAAAAAGTGAGATAAAGTGTTCCAAAGACATCGACTTCACTCCTTCAGACTCAATAGGTCCTTTATTAGGTTTCAAAAATAGAAAATTAAACAAGTTTTTCACTCATGTGTCGGATGGAACGGTAAACGTCTTAAAAGTCAATACTATAAACGTGGAGTGTAATATAATTACGTCTTCGTTTGTAAATAGTAATCCAAGTCATGTGATACATACATTCTTTCCCACTGTTCCACCAGGATTTAAAGTAGTTGAAACTCCCGCCAATATAATCTATCTTCCAATCAACACAAGGACGATTGATAACATATCCCTTAAAATAACTGATCAAAATGGTAAACCTATCAATTTCCGTGAAGAAACCATCACAGTAACATTACATCTTAAACGTTTGTAATCATGCCTATGATCTTCACCCCAGTTAAGAACATACGGTATTTGAAAACCGTGAACATTTCTACACCGGACACCGTGAAGAGAGGTTCTCTTTCTAAGAGTAATAGAGACTTTTTAGTATCATTAGGCTTAAAAATTAAACATGGCTGGTAGTATGTTACAAGTAAGAGAGCAAATTTACTTTGACGAATCGATAAATAAAATAGAAGTACACGCACATCAACCATATGCTAATTCTTCATTCAACAATAATGATGAAATTAGAATACCAATCCAACATCAAGATATCTATACGTATCCCTGCAACAGTACTCTCTACATCGAGGGCGTGGTTAAATCAACAAATACAAAATTCATTAATAACGGATATGCTTATTTATTTGATGAAATACGATACGAAATCGGTGGAGTTGAAATAGATAGGGTGAAAAACGTTGGAATTACAAGTACAATGAAAGGTTATCTTTCTTTTAATGATAGTGACATTAAAAAGTTAACTAATGCAGGCTGGACGAGTGAAAAAGGTAGTTTATTGACTCTCAAAGAAGACAGTACAAATAAAGGTACTTTCTATTTTAATGTCTGCATTCCTCTTAAGATTTTAATTGGGTTCGCTGAGGATTATAATAAAATTATATTAAACGTTAAACAGGAACTTATACTTATAAGATCAAGAACTGACCTAAATGCTATGCTTGGTGAGGTTAAGACTGAAACAGGAGCTGCAGGTACAAGTACAAGTATCGAGCCAACGATGGACATTAACATCAAGAAAATTCAATGGAGAGTTCCCTACGTATTCCCATCAGATCAACAAAAACTATCTTTACTCAAAGTTATTGACAAAAATCAATCAATTTTCATCAATTTTAGAACATGGGAGCTTTATGAATATCCTTTATTACCGCAATCAAATAGACAGACATGGAATGTAAAAACATCAACTCAGTTGGAAAAACCACGATATGTTGTATTAGCATTTCAAACGGACAGATCAAACAATATCAAAAAAAATGTCAGCGAATTTGATATATGTGACGTTTCAAATGTAAAACTTTATTTGAATTCAGAGTGTTACCCGTATGACGATATGAACCTTGATCAGTCCAAGAATCAGCTAGCGATTCTTTATGAAATGTATGTAAAATTTCAAGAAAACTACTATTTTAAAAAGGGCGAACCCCTATTCACATATAATGAATTTGTAACACATGCTCCGTTAATTGTAATCGATTGTTCCAGACAAAACGAATCCATAAAATCAGGACCTGTGGATATAAGATTAGAGTTTGAATCGAAAAGTACAATCGCAGCTAAAACTACAGCATATTGTTTAATATTACACGATCGTGTCGTTGAATACAACCCGATGACAAGTTTGGTAAAAAAGTTAGTATGAGGTGAAAAAAGGAAAACAAAAGGTCAGGAACAAGGTCAAAGGTTAGTAGGTTGAGATTAAACAAGTTGTAACGTGATAATTCACAATTTTTATTCCAGTTGCTAACAAGATGTCGAACAGAACAGTCGTATGTGATATCCAAGGGTTCCGTGGACTAAAAAATGAGTTCATCGTGAGGGAAGCAGCTTTTCTCACAACTTCAGGTAGTAAAGTGCAATCGATTATTTTCAAACCACCTTTTCCATATACAGCGTTACCTGAAACACAACAAAAGGTTGCAACATGGGTTAAGCAATTCTGTCATGGAATTGACTGGAATGACGGCTACACTCCATATTTCGAAATGAAGAATATTTTTAACAGGATATTAGGATCTTACGATGTTGTATTAGTCAAAGGTATGGAAAAAAAGATTTTTATTGAAAATACTTTATCGAATAAAACTGTGTCCGTGCGGGATATGGATGAAATTTGTTGTCCAAGAATCAACGATCTGAGAAAACAGATGAGCTATAGAAAGTGTTTTTACCATTCTCGAACGACTGATCAATGTGCAAGTGAAAATGTTAGACTGTTGTTACACTGGTATATAAACAAGGTTGAAAAGAAATCCACATTATTGGAGATCGAAGACAAAACAGTTGACAAGATTAGAGAAATTATTGATAAATTCAATACGCTTGATAAATACGGTAACAGAACTTTAGCCAATTTAAAAATACAAGAAATATCTTACCTACCGAAAGAGTACTTTGTACATCACGTGTCCCCGAGTGACCTATGGCACGTGTGGGACCTTCTCCCAGATCACAAAAAAGATAAGCTTAAGGATATAATTTACTGCTATGAACATTACAACTCCTCAGGTGCGGGTACAGATCACATCGACGGAAAACCTCAGAGAAAAGAAAATTGTGCAAGATGTACGCAATCGAACTAGAGCTTATTATTCAAAGTAATCCACAAATCGTTCAACATTTTAACGGAATATTTCACGCTGAAGGTAGAATACCTTCATACATCAACTATCCCTCATCATATATATTCAATACTGGAGACCGATGGGTAGCCGTTTACATTGACGAATTTCATCGGGGTGAATATTTTGATAGTTTCGGTTTACCTCCACCTTACAAAATATTTCTCTTCATTCAAAATGCTACTGAAAAATGGAGTTACAATCGACATCGAATACAGAGTGAATCATCAGACTACAGTGGATACTACACTTTGATGTATCTGATCCATCGATCTTCTGGACAAGACATTGAGGGGTTTACATCATTATTTTCAGACTGCACAGACGAGGAGAAAGATAAGCGTATCGGTGATCTGTTTTCAAAAAGCTTTAATAGTTCAAAAATTAAGTCAGTAAAACTTGCTGTAGAAAAAATGAAATCTTTATATCATAGGATGGAAAATAGAACCATGTGGAAATAAAATAGTTTTCATTTATATTTTTTCGTTTATTATTTATATTCCCTTGTGTACTACTTATAAGATTACATAAGAATTTAAGAATGCCGATCAATCTCATTTCTGCATAGAACGTGGTAAGAGAAGGTTATCTCATAATAATGAAGGTGATTAATCAAAAACAAAAATTAAACATTGAAAGTTTTGATTTAAAACCTGTTGATAATATACGAAGACACAGTGGGCTCCTTCCAAATCAAATCAGATGTTTAATTACAGGACCATCATCTTGTGGGAAAACTGCTGTGATGTTAAGCCTAATTACAGATCCTAATGGATTAAAATTTGAAAACATATATGTTTACTCAAAGTCCTTATATCAACCAAAATACCAGTTTTTGGAAAACGTTTTAAAAAATGTAAAAGGAATTGGTTATTATAAATTCTCTGAAAATGAAGAAGTAATTCAACCTTCTGAGGCTAAGAAACACTCGGTGTTTGTGTTTGATGATATAATATGTGATAAGCAAAACAACGTAAGTGCATTTTTTAGTATGGGTCGACACAAAGACGTGGATTGTTTTTATCTTTGTCAATCTTATTCCAGAATTCCGAAGCAGTTAATTAGAGATAATGCTAATATGATAATTGTTTTTAAACAGGATAATAATAATCTTAAACATGTTTATAACAATCATATTAATCCCGACTTAACATTTACGGAATTTGTAGATATGTGTCAAATTTGTTGGAATAAAAAATTTGGATTTTTCGTAATCGATAAAGAAAGTGATCTGAACAATGGTAGATATCGCAATGGGTTCGATAAATTTTTTATAAGGTAATATTGTATGTGATACCACACAGTCTTCATCCAACTTCGAAAGGAAATGGATGTTAAAAAGGAGTTAATAAAAACAAGTAATACGGTAAGAAAAAAATATTTAGCACTGAAACGAGGTATTGTGGATGAAGAAGAAATATTCAAAAAGAAATTTAAACCTATCGTCGATCCTATTAGTGAAATAGTAAAAAATATTGAAGAGAAAAAGAAAAAAAAGAGTGACAAGAATTCATCAATTCTTGATAGTGAACAAACTCCGTCGTCATCACTTAAAGTTATGAATGAAAGCAAACCTTCACAAATTCAAACCAATGAATCATTATCAGAAGAATCAGATTCCAATAGTGAACATGATGAAAACGAAGAAAATTGTAACGATTATATCAATAAATCTATTAACGATAGTAAAAATGAAATGGATCATACGTATGGTGTATATTTAGGTGATAATGATGAATGGATGATTGGAAATAGTAAAATTAACTACGATCCATCTGATAGTTTCATTAAAATAAAAGGTCAAAAATTTAAACCAACAATAGGCTTGTTGGAACTTATGTTTAAGAAGAAACCAAATAAGACACTTATCACTAAAGATGATCTGAATTCTTTTAAAGATATATTACTGCTTACAAATGCTCATTTAGTGAGACATTCTGATGGAGAGAAGGTTCAAGCTACAAATACATTTAAATACAGAAACTATATAAAAAATATTTTTAAGAAAGGGAGTGGGTTAAAAACTCCCTATTTAAAATTGGATACTTATCCATGTGCTCCAGACTATGTGCATTATGATAATATAAATGAAATTGTGGACAGGCTGCGATTATTGAAATTATCAGAGATTTCAGGTAATACTAGTCACAATAACGAAGTTATAAATATAATATCAGAGCTCAGAGATAAAGGAGTTATAGAGTAACTAATATTATGGGTATAAAAGAAGATATTGCTAACGAGTTACATAAGTCGGTAAGAAAGAATTTTCCTCGACGAAAGGCAGTTGTGAAAGGGTTTGACGACCTTTGGCAGTGTGATTTAATTGATATGACAAAATATTACAAGGTCAATAAGGGATTCAAGTATATAATCACAGTAATTGACGTTTTTTCAAAATATGCTTGGTCAAGACCTCTCATAACTAAAACCAGTAAAGAGGTTACTTTTGCAATGAAAAACATATTAAAACAGGGAAGGGTTCCAAAAAATTTACAATCCGATTTAGGAACAGAATTCTACAATTCCGAGTTTAAAAAGTTGATGGGTGATTATAAAATTAACCACTATTCTACCTACAGCATTTTAAAGTCGAGCGTTGTAGAAAGATTTAACCGCACGTTAAAAAATTTTATGTGGAAAAAATTTACAATTAATGGTACTTACAATTGGATCGACATACTAGACCAACTAATGGACTTCTACAATACAAAGAAACATTCGACTATAAAAATGAAGCCGTGTGACGTATCAAAGAAGAATGAAATGGAATTACTAAAGACCATTTATTCATATAAACAATCCAAACTACGAATGATACCTAAGTTTGAAATTAACGACTACGTCCGCATTAGCAAATATAAAGGGGAATTCGCCAAGGGATATACTCCGAATTATTCCACAGAAATATTTCGCATCACGCAAGTAGTTCCAACAGAACCTGTCACTTACAAGTTGGTAGATGCCGAGAACCAACCCATTGCCGGAGGATTCTATCAAGAAGAGCTAACTAAGGTTAAACATAAAGACGTTTACTTAGTCGAAAAGATTCTCAAGAAGAAGGATGATAAAGTGTTTGTAAAATGGCTTGGTTTTCCTTCGTCCAAAAACTCCTGGATTCAAAAAGATAATATTGTTTAACATGATATTATAATAGACATTTTTTATACTCTAGTACTACTGCTTATTGTGAATAAATATATACTAAACTTAAAAACATTTCTTTTATTACATATATAAATTACAATTAAATATAGTAAAAAGAAATTATCCTAATATACTTACCTTCGTCAGTCCCGAACCCGGTCCCGTGGCGTCGAAGTCCGAGACGATAACCGCTCGTCAACCTGAAACATGACCTACACAACCTACCTTGTATCGATATCAGTATAAAGACTTGCTTCAGATTGTAAACAAATAATTGGTATATAAATTATACATCTTATCTGTTGTTTGACTCAAATGAATTGATGATGCACTCGCAGTTATCACTATCGCATGTTTTCTGCAACGTCACGATAAGCCACGATGCAAATCCATTAAGCGCTTATCTAAATACTATACAATCTGTAAATTGTTTAACTTATTTTAAAATACAACATATGTCAGTCCTAAGATTTTTTAAACAGATGAAACTAATATTTTATATATTTTTTTAAATATCACATGGTAGTTTTTAAAATATAAGTTTCGAATACAAATTCACAAACAAAATATGTCACATATTTGTGAAAACAACCTCAACGTTAAATGATATACGAGCGCATGCCATAAAATCGCTTGCGATTCCACCATAATCGTTTTTAAATTAATCCATACAGGGTGAATTTTAAATGAGTTCCCCCCCTACTTTTTTCTGCATTTCTTAAGATATCATCTCCGGACCACGTCAGATCATTGTTGAGTAGTAAGTACTTCATTTTGACTGGGTATACATTTTTGACCGCCATCTTGGATCCGCCATATTGGATACAAAGTTTTTTTTTTCAAATGTAAAGGTAGGGTTGTGACCCATTATTTCAAACTAGAATTTTACGCTGATTACAATGCCGCAATTATTTTTTTTTAATATTGATCCGTTCTAAAGTTATGAGGACTTTTTATAACTTTATTTTTAGCGCATTTTAACATTGTGCATTTACAAACTAAGACCATAATCTCAAAATAGTGCTAGATAAAGATAAGTATACACCACCATTCATTGCCGACATATTTTCACTTGGTTATGACGGATGTAGTTTTTTCATCCGCCATCTTGGATCCGCCATTTTGAAATGTGATCAATTAATTTAAATATGAAGGTGGTGTTGTGACCCATCATTTTGAACTACTTTTTTGTACTGGACTCAATGCTGCAATCCGTTTTTAATTATCAAGCTATCTTGATTAAATATTAAAATAGTCTTATTACAAATTCCAATATTTCAAAAACCAAAGATGCAAATGAAAAACGGATTGCGGCATTGAGTTCAGCATAAAAAGGTAGCTCAAAATGATGGGTCACAACACCACCTTCATTTTTAAATTAATTGATCACATTTCAAAATGGCGGATCCAATATGGCGGCTGAAAAAACTACATCCGTCATAACCAAGTGAAAATATGTCGGCAATGAATGGTGGTGTATACTTATCTTTATCTAGCACTATTTTGAGATTATGGTCTTAGTTTGTAAATGCACAATGTTAAAATGCGCTAAAAATAAAGTTATAAAAAGTCCTCATAACTTTAGAACGGATCAAGATTTTTAAAAACTAATTGCGGCATTGTAATCAGCGTAAAATTCTAGTTTGAAATAATGGGTCACAACCCTACCTTTACATTTGAAAAAAAAACTTTGTATCCAACATGGCGGATCCAAGATGGCGGCCAAAAATGTATACCCAGTCAAAATAAAGTACTTACTATTCAACAATGATCTGACGTGGTCCGGAGATGATATCTTAATAAATGTAGAAAAAAGTTGGGGGGGAACTCATTTAAAATTCACCCTGTATAAACATATTATTTATCCATTATTCCTTACATCAGGCTAACAATTAAACACTCTATTTACTCCACGCATTTGGAAAACGATCTACACTCAACACCAATTGACAAAAGCGACAAGCGTTTGCGAGTTAATCATCACCACCTTAAAAATCAAATGTTAATTTAAATATTTATAATACACCTTGTCACACCTGTACCCTCCACGGTGTTAGCTCTCTCGTCCGTCCACCACGACACACCACCGACACCTTTCGACACCGTGTGCCAGCCTCCGCGGTGCCAGCTCTCTCAACCGTCCACCCCGACACGCCGACGGAAACTTCCGACACCGTGTGCCAGCTCTCTCACCGTGCCAGCTCTCTCACCCATGTACGTTCTCCTCGTGCCAGTTCTCTCAGCCGTTTAATAACACGGTGGTGCTAGCTCTCTCATTTTTACCCTACTCCAGTGGTGGGAGATTTGCCATGTGAAATAA
Source organism: Macrosteles quadrilineatus (assembly GCF_028750875.1). Classification (NCBI taxonomy): domain Eukaryota; kingdom Metazoa; phylum Arthropoda; class Insecta; order Hemiptera; family Cicadellidae; genus Macrosteles; species Macrosteles quadrilineatus. The sequence goes on from NW_026542595.1 coordinate 100,013,068, forward strand.
ATATTGCCATGTAAAATAAAACCTTACGTTGGGATGTCCGCAATTGTTTATAAATAAATTAACCTATTGCAGTTAACCATCGCCCACTTTCGGATAATAACAATGTAATATGACATCTCGCAATGATGTACAGTTTAACGAATAATAATTTTACTAACATTAAAAAAAACCTCATAACATATTTTGAGATTGAAAATCTAATGCTTTGATTTTGACCTGTGATCAAAATCAAAAACACATGATCCCTTCTATAGGCTAGTGTCTAAAATTATTTTGTTAATTCATTTAGTTATCTATAGAGCAATATAGAATTCCCCTTTAGCACAATTGGATGAACAATTGAGCTTCGTTTTTGTTGGTTTCAAAACTCGGAATATTTTAATTTTAATATGGTTTAATAAATACCGCCGGAATCATTTTGTAAAGCTTTTATACGACGTTTTAGTTTCAATAAGATGTAAATTTGTGCATATTATACTATTCTTTAAATGTTATTGCTTAACTTAATACTTAATAATTGAGTAAATACTTGACTTAATTCAACTATAATAATTTTAAGCTTTATTGAACTTGTATTAAGGATTTCGTCATATTTCTGACAAGACCTAATAACAACATGCACTATTATACGATAGCTTAGGTTATTTCTAACTAAAGGCCGTTTTTTATTGTGGAGGTAATGTGAACCCTTCGTCCATCGATCACCGTAATCCGATTTTATCAGCTGATTGAAAAAAGGCTATTTGCTCTAAATGAAGCGCAAAAACCTGTTAAGGTATAAAGTATTGGACCACAAACAACTACTGTAAAACAGTATTTTTTCAATGAGTTCACGTTTGTATCATTTTTTCAAAATACCATACAAAACATTCAATTACTAAAAAATATGAGCAATTTACGCACGAATTAATATTATATCAACAAATGTTGCTAATGATATTGAATGCAGATAACTGAAAATAAGTAGCATTGTCGTGTAAGGTGCATTGTCCTTTAACCCTTTACGAAATATTTTAATACATCACGAACTAAATATAGCATGAAAGCAAAATTAATATAACATATTTTAATAGATTAGTTGAATAGATATGTAAAAGTACTTCATTATCAATTGTGGTTATTCAACCACATCCCTGGCGGCCTCGAGAAGTTCCACGCTACCTCCATCCTGATCGATGTCAGCAAGGCGTTCGACAGGGTGTGGCATGAAGGACTACCCTACAAGCTAGCCTCGTCTCCTCTCCCTGGTAGCCTGTGGAAGCTGATGCGAAGCTAACTTCATCACCGCAGCTTCAGTGTCCGTGTTGAGCAGAAGACATCCACCAGTCGTCCCATCTTGTCTGGCGTAACACAGGGTTCGGTGCTGGGCCCTGTACCTGTGGTACACAAACGACATGCCGGTAGCCCCAAGAGTTCAGCTCTCCCTCTATGCTGATGACGCAATCTTCTCAGCGACCTCTGCCAACCTCAGGATGTCGAGAGTCTACGTCCAACGGCAGCTGGACATCCTACAACCTTGGCTGACGAAGTGAAGACAATGCAAAGTCAAGGCGGACAAATGCGACGCCATCTGCTTCACACGCTCCAGAAGGCAAGCAGACGGACACTCTCTAACCATAGATGACCAGCCAGTTGCCTGGAAGAAGACTGTGAAGTACCTGGGGGTGCTGCTAGACAGCTGTCTTACCATGACGCCACATGTGGACAGAGTCTGCACTAAGACTTCTGTTGGGATGACGAGCCTGCGCCCTCTCTTCAACTCGAAGCGTCTACCCGTCCAGTTTAAACTACGACTCTACACTGCAGCTCTACGACCTGTGCTAACCTACGCAGCACCGGCGTGGTAGGCTACCATCTCGACTGCAGAACGTAAAATAAAATAAACGAAGTCGCAAGAAGCTGCTAGCGGTCCAGAGCAGATGTCTCCGAACTGCCACCAAATCACCGTGGTACGTGAGGAATGTCATCAGGGCCGCTGCAAAGGTCCCCACCATCAGGGAGTACGTAATGGCTGACGGAGACCTTCAAGCTAACATCAGAGAAGACGCAGTGGGAACACGTCAAAGACCTCCTCCAGCAACCAGTCCCACAACTGCGACGCAGAATGGCAGACTATACTTCAACAAAACTTCAACAACACCATCGACAGGCAACTAACCAGTTGCCGGGGCTAGAGGCCCACTGTTGTCCTGAAGTCATGACCCCAGGAGGGGTCAACACCTCAATGAAGACGTAGTGAAAACAGCCTCAAAATATCTCTCTAATTGTGCTTTTGTTCCAAAAATGAGTAATATTTTTTAACAGTTATCTTTGTATAATGTTATTTCCTTTCCTTTTTAGGGGAGAATATGAATCATGATTTTAAATGTTCGAGGACCCTGATACTAAGACTATACCTTCAATCATATAAATATACATTTAAAATTATTGAAATAAATTGTCACTGTACCGTGGAATCAATCAACTTGTGACCAAAGCAAACCGTATTAGGAGCATCTTTATTTGTGACCTAGGCCACAACCTGCACTACCACGAACAGTACGGGGAATACCTCAGACAAATCTTGAAGTTCTTTCCTGTTGATACAGAAATATATTTTTATTAAAACATTTGATGTTGCATCATTGGAGAAAGATAAGGATTCAGGTGTGTTTAAAGATATGTGTGGGATATATGAAGAAATGTCTTTCGAAGGATCTTAACCTTCCACTGCCAAGAGAACTACCAGAAATAAATTGCGACCCACAGCCTTTTGTCATGGTAGCTGATGATGCCTTCAAGCTGTCAACCAATAATTTATGTCCTTATCCATCGAAACAGTTGACACCGAAAACAAGAGTTTACTATATAAATAGTAGCTGAGTGTGCCTTTGGATTTCTAGCTAACAAAATGGAGAATATTGCCATCCTCGTTGAGCCAGATAACACAGATTATATTGTTAAATGTTGTTGCATCCTTCACAACTTTGTACGCAAAAGGGACGGGATGAATTTAGAAGACACGAAAACCCACCCGTTAGGAGACCTAAATGACATGGGACATGGACCTCGAGGTAGTGGTTTTTCTGTAAGAGACCTCTTTGCTGACTGGTTTGTACGACCAGGAGCTGTATCTTTTCAATCAAAGTTTTGTTTCGCGATCCCGCACCCAAAAAGAAGAAGAAGTACCTATACTGCGAAACCCTCGCGTTTCTCGAAAGTGCAATGGAAAAAATACATAAGAGAAGAAACACATTCCAAACAGCCAAGATCGCGATGTTCCGGACGATGCGAATGACGGCTCAGGCGATGTTGACACCAATCTTACAACTACAAGTAGATATCCTTCGTAGCCCAACTCTTCACGTATGACACCGGAAAATACAAGCTGTTATAGAAATGCTAGTACCTTCTACATGACCGTTGCAGGATCATTATCAATATCAGTCTCCATCGTTCTACTCCATGTCAAGGTCATATTATACCTATTAATAGTGAAAACACACTGAATGAGATTTGACTAACCAAGTTAGTTGGTTAAGGATTTAATCAAAGTATTGAAAAGGTCTGGCTTTTGTTCTTCTCTTTTTATGTATCAAATTCCATAAATGTTAATGTTAGTATTGTGTAATAGTAGTTTACGCAACGATTGCGTTTGAGTCTTTACGACACGAGTAGAAAATTTAAGGCACGAGCCTTGGCGAGTGCCTTAAAAACTTCTACGAGTGTCGTAAAGACTATTAACGCGAGTTGCGTACACTACTTTACCTACGACCGTTTTTTAATTACTATCAATCTGGATTTAATTACTAACAATCACTAATGATAACTTTTTAGAGAGGTTATGTTTTCGTGTATTGTCATTGCCACTGAAAGTGATGCAACGACTTGTTGTAAAATCAGCTGATTTCCTGTAATTACGTGTTTGTTAAACTTCGTTAAATATTACATTGCTAGCAGCATTCTTACCATAAATAATATTGTATCAGGTACAATTCGGCAAATATTTCATTTATTTTTGGACTTCCATGCGGATATGAAAGTAAACAGCTGTAAAGTGAAACTTTTCAATTCTAAGAACTGGACTGAAATGGCTACTTTAAAAAACGGTCGTAGGTAAAATTGTTTTTTTTTGTTTATTAATAAAACGTCTAGTTTATTTCTGATCACATCATAATTCAAAATAGTAAAGGGTAGTCATTGATTTACTAGTATGGTACTAGTTAACAACGAAACGGGTTAAACACCACCTCATGTGGCCCCAGCCTTATGTCAGACTTATCTTCTGCTGAAATCTGAACTTCCGGACTCGATGAGCTACCGGAAGTTCCTCATCACTCGCAGTTATCAGTTGTGATGAGAGCGGCTGATAAGGTGTTGCCTCTCTAATGAGTATGGAGGATACAGAAAAGTTAAATGTTTACTTGTAAGTTTCGTGAGGCACGCAGGGTACCGGAAGTGTAACATTGGACCTCTTAAAAAACTGTAAGATAAATGTTGGTAATACAGAAATTGTTTGTCAGAATCACACGATTGCTGTGAGTTCCCAAGTAGTAAAAAATGATACGGTAATTTCTATAGTTTGAAATAGTTTTAAAACTGCATAATGTAGTTATTTTTGACCGCACTATATATTCGACTATTAAAAGTCTTCTGAATAGAGTTGGTTGTTTGGCAAATTTTTAGACATTTTTAAGTGCATTTATTTACCTAATTGATATTGGTAAAACTATTTCACCATTCATATATAAATCCATATCAAAAGCGTTATCAATAACTGAAATCGTGTTAAAGGAAAGATTGACAAACAAATTTTGCAAATTTAGAAAAAGTTAATTTTAAGTGATAAATGTTTTTGTCTTTACTCTAGTTACGCCTGTGAAATAAATTAAAGAACAGGATTGAAATATCAACGCAAACGGTATTAAATTTAACGCTTTATATAATTTTAAAATTAATCCAAGATTTTATTTGAGAAAACAGTACTCGGAAAACATGTATAAATAAGGATATTTTATGTTATTGACTATTAATCAACTAGTATAAAACCAGTATTTATTTACCACAAACTTAAGATTTTTATGCCAATCAAACTTTATTTTGCAAGTTTTGCAGGGTTTTTAGGTTCGTGCTTGGAACTCTCTTTAATTACCAATTTCCTTGCTAATCTTTTAATTTGAAACTTTTTTTTATGATAATAAAGTTAGCCTATGATTTTTTTTTACTAAATAATTTTATATCGAATTTGGATAAGATTGTTTTAAAACAAAAGTCTTTACTTGAATCAAGAATATAAACTTTAACAGCTATGAGGCTACTCGATCCACCTCAGAATTAGGTTAATGTTCTCAAATTGTCCAACACCTATAGGATAGTCTGTAATAATAAGATGGAGATTACCAAGTTTCTTCCAAGTTTCCACATTTCTTCTTGTTTAAACTATTTGAAATAATGAGACTGTTTTGGTTTAGCTTTTCACTTTTTACTAGAAAATATTATAATATAAAAATCATACAAACTAGTTATTTTAAACTCTCACCCAGCTAGTTCATGGTAGAAGAAGGAAATCCAGTTGTTACCTAACACATGTTTTTCAGCAACAATGTATTCAGGTCTTCTAGATCTTGAAGTTCACTGTTCACTTTTTAGTCACTCAGGCCAATTAATAGTATACTAGTTGCTTTGCCCGTGCTTCGCTACGGGATGAGAATGCAGAAAAGAATAATTTGGTTTTACTTTTAGATACTATAATATATACTATAAGGAACAGTTACAACACACTTACCGGGAAACATACAGGAAAAGGCTCAATCGTACTAATTGATTATTTTAATGAATATCTCTTAATGTTTTACAATACCATCATTTTATATAGTATATATTATTTAAAATATATGCAAAAGTACAACTTATTGACCACATGGCACTAAGAAACAATTCTCCTTGTAAACAAATTAAATTAAATATCAGAACAGCATTTCTGACAACAGCTGGAGTTTCATAACAATGTTTGTTTCCCGTGTTAATCTTATGGAGAAGTACGAATATGGAGAAGTAAAGGGCCCCGGAGCCTCACTCTCTAATTATTTCCCTATAAAAAAAGTTTCCTGCACAACTTCACGTTACGCTCTTTCCAATGACACAAAAAACATGTCACTCAGTTCAGTAGTTTCGGAGGAGTAATTGTCACAAAAAATCTGCTTGCGTATTAAATAAGTATAGATGAAATTTAATTTGGGTAAATTACTTTTTGAGATTTGGTTTAGATATATATAATTATTTTTACTTTAGCTTGTGTTTGAAATAGATTGTAAACATAATATATTTAAAATAGGCTGTTAGGCTTAATTGACTGGTAATAGGCTATTTATATATTATTTAATTATACAAAATTCTATGAACTGTTGCAATATCCCCACAGAAACTGATTTTTTTTTTTTTTTTTTTTTTTGTCCTAAGGACGCTAGGCACGAGCCTGGGATTGTTTTTCACATTACTTCAGGCTAGACCTAGGGGTTACGGCATTATCACTTAGATAAAATCCATTGGTGACTTGGCGGGGATCGAACCCGGGACCTCAGGGACTGAAGTCCCGCGCTCTAACCACTACGCCAGCTCGCTCCCCAGAAACTGAATATTACAGGTAATATGAGGTTTCGATACACAGTGAAATAAATTTTGGTTTGAAATGTGAACATTTAATAAAATAAGACTTAACTATTAATGAAGAACGATGGGTGGAACATGGTTATTGAAATACAAATACTTAATCAACACAATTATTGAATCATGAACAATATAACAACAAAATTATAACAATTAATAACATTAAAGATATGAGAAAGGAAGTACTATTGTTTATGTATTGGGGACAATGGGGTAAAATGACTTTCTCATCACTATTATTATAGTTCATATGAGTTATTGTTCCTTAACGTCTTTCCTCACTTCACACTTTTTAAGTTAATATTTCATTACACTGCAGAGCGTCTATTTTATGTTTTTAATTTACATATTTCTTCTGGTATTTAATTCACTTTGTGGAGTGTCTTTTTTTTACATTTAACTATTTACATGGATTTAAGGTCTCTACACACACTTTTCATTTAATTTTCTTCAATTAAACATTTTCTTTAAATATACTATTATTTTTTATACACATACTTTTGATTATTAAACTTGTATCTTCGGCTGAGAAAGAATATATCTTTTTAGTGCTGAAATGTGGTATGGCCCAAATGACTTCTTGTCATCTAGAGTGCTTACATTATAAGTTGAATGTCCTAAAATTGTACTGATCTTGAATGCGCCTTCGTAGACTTCCTGTATTTTTACTCATATTTAAGTTAGGATTGTAATAGTTTGTTTTCATATCATTATTAATACTATCATAATTATCTTCATAATATTTATCATCACTATTTTCATCCTCAATGCTTCGCCTTGGGCTTTGCTCAAATACAAAATTGCAATTTATACCTTCAACAGATACCTCTCCGAACTTCAAAGTAATATTATTATTATTAATCTTCAATTTAATAACTTTTTCTTTAAAATTCACCTCAAACTGCCATATATTTAATACATCATTCCCAATTATTAAATTCCTAACTAAGTTTGGTATGAGTAAAACTTGTAGTTGAGTTTCTTCATTTTCTATCTTTACAGGTAACATTATGATTTTAGTTATGCGCTTAGATCGATCTCCTGTAGTGGTTTTAATATGTGTATTTGTAATTGGCAATTCTTCAAAATGACCTATGTGGTGCTTATTTTCTAGGAACCATTTTTCCGATATACATGTTACATTAGAGCCGGTGTCAATTAGGGCATTTATCTTCGATTTATTAATTTTAACACTAATTTCTGGAAAATCAATTTGTTTAATCTCGTGGGAATCATTAATTGATTCATCTTCTTCACTTAATAAAATTATCTGTCACAACAGATTACATCGGTTTCATAACAATTATTTAATTCATTATATACATTTGGCCTTATTTTTCCGAAGGGATTTTCTTGCACTGAAGAGACAATTGAGGGAATATTATTTTGAGGGGAAGTGGTGTGTAGGCCATTTTTGCTCTCAGTGCTCTTTAGTTTAAATCCGACTTATGTGGTTGGTCGGTTTTATCGATTATGGTGGTACAGACTTGTCGTTGTTCTGGGGTCATATAATTGGGTTCAGTTCGGTTTCCGTTCCTAGTGGGATAATTATTTGAATTTTGTGGAAATCTGCCTTGTGGGTAAGGGAACCAGTTTTGTTGGTTTGGCCGGTTGTTGTATTGTTGGTTGTGGTTGTATGGTCGATTGTTTTGTTGATACTTCATGTCATATCTTGGTTGGTATGCATTTTGGTTGATGTTATTAGTGCGGTCAGGATATCTGTTTTGTGGTTGTGTGTTATAGTTAGGCCTTGGTTCATTTCGGTTTGTCGCTGGTGTATTGTGTGATGGGGAATGGTTTTGTTTATTCCGGCGATTTCCGTCTTTTATATCTTCACGCTGGAAGATCGATTCAAATGCAAATATTGTGTTGGCATTCTGTACTATGCGGGCATCTTGTATTAGTTCACTGAAGTGATCGCTTAACAATGTAATAATTTCTTCATCAGTCAAAGGTGGGGACATTGATTTCAACGTTATGACTCTCTCTATGAAGTATTCTGAGCGGGTCAGTTTTCCTCCAGGACGGTACCTCTCGTTTTCCAATCTATGTCGAATTCCACGTTGTACTGATTGGCTCCAAAATTTCATGAGAAACATGCTCTCAAACTCATCCCATGTATTACTATTACTTCTGATAAGAGAAAACCATCGTGAAGCGCTCCCTTCTAAACTCATCTCTATCGTATCAATTAAGAATTCTTTAGGGTCGGTTGTGGGACTCTGGTGAACCAAACTGCGACAGTAATATTTTTGTAGTTTGTTTAAGAACTCTTTGGGGTTGTGTGCTCGTCCAGTGAATTTAGGTACGTCTGAATCAACATTAGTTCCGCTACCACAAGATACATAAATGTTAGGGGTGAATATACTCTGCTTAACAGTGGCTTCGTTTTGAAGAGATTCAATCTTGTTATGATGTTCACTTAGTGTTGTTTTCATGTTTTCTATTAATTCAATGTTTTGTTCAACTCTGTCTTGATTTGCTTTAATCTGTGGTTCTAGTTGTTCTTGAATCCGTTGAGTGTTTTCACTTACTGTGTGTCTGAGTTGTTTATGTTGTGTTTCATATGTTTCCTGAATTTGACTTTGAATATTATTTAAATTAGTATTCATAGTCTGGCTCATCTCTTCCCTAATAATTTGATTTTGGGTATGGACTAAGCTATTTACTTCAGTTTTATGGGCATTTAGATCTGCTATCAGGTCCATTTTTAGATTAAAGGAGCTTTCGGCAATTTGGGTAGCTAATTTAGATTCAATTGATTTCATTTCCTCTGATTGTTTTTGTTGATTTTCCTTCACATAGTTTAATTCCAATTGTAGTTTATTTTGTGATTCAGTGATAGATTCAATTTTAGTATCAAGGATTTTATAGTGGGACTTTATTTCATCTTTAATGCTAGTTTCCAACGATATCATTTTATTATCCAAAGATTGGAATAGCGTTTGAATTTGGGCCATAAAGTCGGGTAGTTGAGTGACGGTGTTTGTTGTAGCGTGATGAGACGCTCGCTGTGATTGATCGTCATGAAACTGTGTTGTGATTGGCTGTTGTGTTTCTGTTGCCGTTGTAAGGAACGTTGGTAGGCCTATCAGCTGTCATATTCATTCCCATCATTCCTTGTTCATCGTTCACCGGGACGTTGGTTTGGTGTTGGTCGGTAAAATTTGTTTGTTTTGCGGCTAGGGCTACAATTTCTGAGGACTCGAAACTGTGGAATGATCGCTCGTCGAAGGATTTGTTTTCTACTTCTGAGTGTGTTTGTTGTGATGATGTTTCAGGGCTTCTCGCTGTTAGTATGCATGATTCATCTTCACTAATATCGCTGGTGTTTGTGTTTGTGTGAATTTCAATGTTGTTGTCGTCTTGATTATTATCGTCACTATCCCCGCTATTTTCGACTAGTTTCCTAGAGGGTTTAGGGTTTGGGCGTAAATTGTATTGACTCATCATCTTGGATATCTTTAACTAACAGGTGACTGATAATTATGAAAAGGGAAACAGGTGGGGAATCTTAACTTAGATACCTTTATAATAGTACAACACTCTTATAGGCTATTCTTAGTTTAACCTAAAAATCGCTATTTCAAACACATGAGCTAGGCCTACTTGTATTATTAGCAAGGTTTGGTCAATAAGAGAGCCCCACGTTGGGCGCTCGGGGTTTTTAGGTTCGTGCTTGGAACTCTCTTTAATTACCAATTTCCTTGCTAATCTTTTAATTTGAAACTTTTTTTTATGATAATAAAGTTAGCCTTTGATTTTTTTTTACTAAATAATTTTATATCGAATTTGGATAAGATTGTTTTAAAACAAAAGTCTTTACTTGAATCAAGAATATAAACTTTAACAGCTATGAGGCTACTCGATCCACCTCAGAATTAGGTTAATGTTCTCAAATTGTCCAACACCTATAGGATAGTCTGTAATAATAAGATGGAGATTACCAAGTTTCTTCCAAGTTTCCACATTTCTTCTTGTTTAAACTATTTGAAATAATGAGACTGTTTTGGTTTAGCTTTTCACTTTTTACTAGAAAATATTATAATATAAAAATCATACAAACTAGTTTTTTAAAACTCTCACCCAGCTAGTTCATGGTAGAAGAAGGAAATCCAGTTGTTACCTAACACATGTTTTTCAGCAACAATGTATTCAGGTCTTCTAGATCTTGAAGTTCACTGTTCACTTTTTAGTCACTCAGGCCAATTAATAGTATATGAAATTTAATTTGGGTAAATTACTTTTTGAGATTTGGTTTAGATATATATATAATTATTTTTACTTTAGCTTGTGTTTGAAATAGATTGTAAACATAATATATTTAAAATATGCCGTTAGGCTTAATTGACTGGTAATAGGCTATTTATATATTATTTAATTATACAAAATTCTATGAACTGTTGCAATTTTAAGTGAAGGAAAAAAATATCAAGCTAATATCAAGCTATAAAATCCACTTTTGTATAAGAGTATAATCAGTCAATAGGTTAACAAATAGCCTAATTGTAGATTGATAATGTTTTGGGATTCTACAACGGTTAATTATTTGTTGATCCACTGAAAGTTCTCTTTCAGGTTTACGTCAATGAATGACCGTTCAGTGAGCGAAAAGTCCGTTAGGCCATTAATCCTTTAAACAGTCCTTTAAAGTGCGTTTTATGTTCGTTCGGGCGACTTTTAATGTGATTAGTTGACAAAATGGACACCGTTGTTGAACAATATGTTTTAAAAACCACTTCTCTAAACGTTAAAATGTGTTTCTATGTTTGTTAGATGTATACCTAATTTTTACAGGTCCAAGCAATTCTTCCAAACTACTTTCATCGTATTTTATTTTGAAGAAAAAAAACTTGTTATTTTTTTAGTTTGTAATACCGTAGTAGAAACAAATCCAATTTAATTTTATTTGGAATTTTGGATTGAATTTGATTTGCAACATTGAATAACTTAATCCAAGTGTAAAAAACTAAATATCCACTTGACTTGTACATAATAACGTAGTATATTAATATTTAATCTCTTTTGTTCTTCATTTGGAGCAAATAGTTTTTTTTTCTGTCAACAGGATTAGGCCTACATAATTGATTACCAAAGCAGGCCATCATCGACTCCACCTCGCTATAGTCAATACATACAGGGTGAATCTTCTAAGCTGTCCTAAACAGATTACAGACGAACGGCTTGACATACAGAGATGAAACAAAACTTTTCCCCACTAATTTATACCCAAGGAACAACTTTAAAATATTTTTACCATTTTTAAAATACAGGTTGTTCAAGAAACTGGGGGTCATGGGTTCGAATCTCAGAATTTTCAAATAAAAACATATGTCATGTTATGCATCATTTTAAAGCTCTAGACTAGAAAAATAATTTAGTGAAAACAGAACTCATTTATCTTTGCCCGTTTCAAAATGGCGGCCATTTTTATAGACAATATTGATACTTACAAAATACCCTGTATCTTGAAAACCACTAAACTTATTTTCGTTCTGTTTGAAAATTCTTAATCCTCGTAGGTTTAGCTTTAATTTGATATGCAACAAGTCAACATTTTAAAAACTAAATATTTTTTCTATGATTATAATTTTGTTTAAGTTGTTAGCCTTGTAAATGAAAATTTTTAAATAGCAACATATGTAAAATTGTGTATTCGAAATTATTCGTCTGATGTATGAAAGAGCGACAATTGTTCAACCCGTTGTGGTTGTAGCCAGCAATATAGAGACGTTTACTGAACACAATGGAATGAAAAATGGAACTTCCATTTGTGTTGATTTCAATACTCTGAATATTGCCGAGATGACCAAACAAAAACCCTTTCAATGCCATCGATTTTGAAAGGGCGAGCAGTACTTGGCTGTTCTCAAATTTGTTTGAACAGTTATTTGAGTCGACTAGGTGAGTTATTCATTGTAAACATGTTTAAGTAATTCAGTACATCGATATTTACTTTTCGGCCATGTTTACAAGAATCATTATCGTCACTAGAAATTTATTTGCCTGTTTTCAGAATTTCAGAGAATTTAAATAAACATTCCATTGCTGACTGGCCACATTAGATGGATGTCACTCGTCTTAGAAAGAACAGGCAGTCTTTCGAGCCTGTGAGCTGAAAAGGTCTACATTTCATATATTTATGCCAAGGAATCAAGAAATTATTAGGAGGGTACCAATAGTGCAAAAAGGGTTACTACCTTTCGGCTTTGGGAGTTGCCACTGTTATTTTTGTGTATACATAAATATTTAAATTTTTTTAATTCACTCTGGACGTAGCTTACTCACTGAAGGCTACTGCCTACAATTTAAGGCATTGCTGTGTGATGCTAATCTCATAAGGGTCGGGTTTCCAAACTCTTTTAAACTAAGTTTTAAGTTAGACTGTGAATCAAGCTTAGTTTAATTTTGATATGTGTTTTCCAAATGTAAACCCAGTATTAACGTAGTTATAAACTAAACCACCTCTCTATTGGTTTAACTACTAGGGCATGAAATAAACCTAGGTTAAATTACAATAGCACCATAACCTCAAAAAAATCCAAAACTAGTATGTGTAAAAGTTATTTGCAGAGAAAGCTTAACATTAATTTTGACCAAAGAGGTTTAGGAATGGCTTTAATGTATGGGCCTATTTAGATCATTGAACATTTTTATCTGCACATTTACATTTTTAAAGTTCCTTAGTTAGGCTACTATTAATTTCAGTGATTAATAACTTAAATGGAAGAATAAATAGAAATGTTTAAAGAAGTGGAAGATGAAGAGTGTGACATTGCAGTACCTAGAACTGTACGGTCTAATTAAATAAGGGAAGAGTTGAAAATTTCAACAAGTGGAATGAATCAGATTGATTGTGAGATTCAGAATGCAGAAGCGTACAGATCGATTTGAAGTCGACCAGAGAATGATTGAGTCAATGGTAGAACCGACAAAAATCGTGCTGTTGCCTCAGAAGAAAATTCCTTTGCTTTGGGGTTCTATAATTCTAGCGGCTTTTTCATCAACATAGGTGAGTTCAGTGGGCTACAAAGGCAGCTGTAAGCAAAATCTGATATCAAAAATATTGGGTTTTTTAAAGTCGGTTTGGCTCTTCTTCCATACCGATTTTCATAATTATTGTTTTAGGAATAATCTGCAACCATATGTCTTGATCTTAAAATACTCTTAGAAATAAATTGCTTTAATTTGAGGTATTGATAGTTTGAATCAGTTAAGTTCGTGATAATGTATAGCTTGGTCAAAAAACATTTTTGTTATCATTGTTGTGAATTTTATTGATCCTGTCTACACCAGGTTTTGCCGCTAGTTGTAAAGAAATTGTCCGTTGCAATAGCCTGTTTATGTTTTCAATTCATTAAAATGGCCACAACCTAAGAAGAAATCAACTATAGTTCGGCCGCTTAGAAAACGACCTGCGCGCTAATGCTAAACCAATGCTGTAGGAGGTCGTTTTCTAAGCGGCCGACCTATACATGAAAACATTGTTTTATAGTAAGATTTTCTAACTGGTGCCATAGACTTTAACCATGCAAAACTTCAACCTCCCGGAGTCTACCGCAACAGGACAAATGTCTCAACAAAAAAATGTGCAAGCAATTTTTGACTCTACTCTGTTGTTCAGAAACATACTTGCTCGCTGGCCTGGCAATACACACGATGCACATATTTTAAATTTTTTGTTGCCATTTGCTTTGCTTTCTGTATTTAGTAATTACAAATAATTTTTTTTCTTACTATCTAAAATACAAATCAACTTTATTACATAACCTAAAACAGTAATGTTAGTATATTACGTTTGCATTCATACTTAGCTGTCTGCTTCGTGAGTTTTACAAACAAAATCAAAATTACAGGTTTGCCAACAGCTCGTATTGCCAGTTATCTTGAACAAAGCCAGAAAAGTGTTGGAGAAACCAAACACAAACTTTAAACGAAGTTAAAATAATAAACTACATTAAACTAAGTTTGCACCAATTTAGGGAAACCGGGACATCCTGACTTAAAAAAATATTTATTAACGGATTATTTCATAGGAACCTCTTTTTCAGTTAAGTTGTTAAGATTCTATGAATGTACATGTTTGTGTTTCATAATTACATTTATTTTTTCTATGACAGCATTACTATATTTGAGTCATCAATCCCAGTTAAGCTTGACTGATCAATCCTCAGCGATCAATCAAATGTTGACGCCAACCAACGATTGTGATGTAGTAAACAGGCGTTCCATCGTTGGTTGTTACAGACTTAAGGGTGCAAAGACATGCTTACTGTTAAGCTGTATCTGTTTACTTTAACTACAATTTTCTTTTTTAATAAATAACGCTGGTTTCAAGTAATCGAATGAATCAACAGCGGTTATTATTTGATATAATGGAGTGTCGTTCGGTGTTAAGGAATTGGCAGTCCACAGTGTTCATAGTAACATTTGGTTTAATAGGACTACAGCACTCTCACTAACAAAATTGTGGCAGATGAAAAATAATAATGATCGGATGCAGTCGTTGATTTATTACAGAAAAACAAAATGGACACCGTTTAGAGCTCTAGTTTACAATAGTACATTAAGTACATCTTCGATTTTGGAGTAAATTAGCTAAAATACTGTTAATTCAATCCTTGCCCGCTTAATCTTCCGCTTGGGTAATACGCATCACTTTATTAACGCCTAGCGATTTGTAATTTTCCTTAATTGATAATATTATTATTGTGTTAGTTTTTGTTTTGTATTTCAATAATTCTGTAACACCTTTCCACCAAAACATAACAAAACACATTTTGCTCAGGTGCTATACAACATTTTTCAAATCGTGTTCTCATTTTGTTTGACATTTTTAAGCTATTAAATCTTTCTAAGCGCAGATTTGCTTTTAAGTTAAGTATATTTGACCAGTATTAGGATTAACATTGTCCATATGTAGCCAAATATCCTTTTTATATTTCAAATCACTTTCATACGGTTTGAATAATGTATATTTCATTTTAGTAAATCGATAAAACCTACTTCTATTGAACAGGATAAGATAGTCCAAAACGAAATAATTATAAACTAAAGAACGGACAAGTATCTGATTTCTTAAAATAATTCATGCTTTTCGTTTTTATTTCTAGCTTCCATCCAAAATTAGGTTCAGTCTTTTATGATAACCAAGCAAATAACTGACAACCAATATCTGGTTAACCAGGCATAATCAATCAGGGACATGTCTATTGAAAGTTAATTGACTTATGTCGAAGGTGATTCTGGCTATTGTTTAGTACAGTAAGTAAATTACCAACTAATTATTGGTAAAGATAAACATGTCATTTATGTGGGTTTTGTTAGTAACATTATACAGGGTGACCATTAAGTCTTAGGACGACTTTATAACTTTTAAACGACAAACAATATCACAACCACATTTGGTATACCGTTACTGGAAATTGTAAGCTACTTTTCTGTGTACATGGTGGTCGGATATCACCATTGGGGGACGGTCGGGGGTCAGAAGAAAATCTTTAATGACAGCCTATGTTGAGTTGTACATCATTTTAAAGGTCTACTTCAACTGAAAACAATGCCGCAAACCGAACTTCAAAAGGTTGATCCTGCGCAAAATGGCAGCTGTTCAAAGATTTCTTGAATCTGCCATTTTGAATCTTTGAACGACTGTCATTTTTTACTAAGGCGTTCTTTTGAGATTGAATTTACAGCATTGTAATCTACTAGTGAAGACCTTTAATTTGATGTGCATATCGACCAATGCTTACGTTAACAATTTTCTTCCGATTCCTAGGGCTGTGCCCCCTGAGGAGTAAGCGTATAATAGCAATGCAAATTAAATGGATCTTTGAACAACTGTCATTCTTGGCTCGGTTGTCCGTTTGAGTTCAAATTTGCTGCATTATATTCTGCTAGTAAAGACCTTTAATTTAATGTACATATCAACCTATGCTTCTATTTAAAATTTCCTTCTGACCCCCGACGGGCCGTCCCCCAAAGGTGATATCCGACCACCATGTACACAGAAAAGTAGCTTACGATTTCCAGTAACGGTATACCGAATGTAGTTGTGATATCGTTTGTCGTTTAAAAGTTAAAAAGTCGTCCTAAGACTTAATGGTCACCCTGTATAAATTATGAAGTTTTGATTATTGGACATAAATTATTGGACATTTGAATGTATGTGATTTTTACAAAGTCGTACAGTAATTAAATGTCTTATTAGTTACATTTTTATCCATAAGTTTTATAGAATGCTAAACATTGTTTAACATTACGTCTATCATTATTGAGATGAATATCAACATAAAAGAGTGTTTTTTTTTTAATTGTATATAAGAATTTTATAGCGTTAAGAGATATATTTCATACTTCTTTTGGATTCCTGATCACGACTGTTGTTAATTATTGTCATCCTTACTTCTAAAAACGTGTTTCTGCAAGCTTATAATCCTACATTTTTAAAATCAAACAATAGATTCAGTTACAAATAACGATGTTCCTATTTATATTGTGCCTCCTCGTCCACATTTCCCCTTCAGAGAATACATATGCTATGAATTTTCTTCCATTTTACCAAGAACCTTTTACTAAAATTGAGACATTTTTATACTTCAGTTTGTATTAAATTTCCATTTTTACCGCTTCAAATAATAATGGCAATAATTTTTTTAAGTCAAAACAATAATTACCACAAAATATGTTTGTTAACTTTATTTTAATTGTTGAAACTCAATTTCCAATACAAAGTATACACGTGCTTTAAAAGATATTCTATCTTGATTCTGAGACAAACTAAATAGACAAAAGATGACAAAGCAACATAAGGAAGCAATGAACATAAAACAGCTCTCCGGCTGATTGTCGCCGACAGTATTCGCATTATAATAAACCAGATGTCAATGAGTTCTCATCGCCAAGTTGTCTAGCAAATGTTATTCTTATTCACTTCGGATGCTGTCCAATTTTATACAAGCAATCCGAAAAGTATTTAGTCTATAACAAAATATATTTACCGAAAAGACTTTTTAAGTCCTCTGTGAATTGACATTGATTTCATAAACTACTAAACTCTTAACTAATTAATAACCTCAGCACAATGTATTAAACATCTCATATTTGATTTCATATTTTTTTTAGTCTACCAAAATGTATTTATTTAGATTAAATAAAGTTGTCGCACACTAGGGAATACATTTCTGAGCAAAAAACAATCTCTAGTTTTTTTTACAAGCAAGATAAAAAGATCAGAATTAACATAAACACAATAACACAACATGAATTAACATAAAAACGTCACCTGACTTTTTCAGACAACCTTAACATCATTTAACCTGTAAATTATTCAGTATAATTTAGGTTTACTTTTACGTTACTATTCAATAAAAGTATCGTGTATCCAAAATCCAAGCCAATATTTAAGAGCGTATGAAAAATTTACTTACTAAAACACGAGTAGCGTTCACGAAGTTAGTTACTAATTAAGTTAAAACAATACAAAAATACAAATATGAGAAAATGAAATCAGACTATCTCACTTTTACTGTGAGGCTGTTATGATATTGTTTAAGCCATTAAGCAACAGAGCAACTGAGGTCATCAGTTAATTACTGGAGTTGTGTGACTAATGGGATTGTTTTGTCCAATGTCACCGCTGGTTCCTACCTGCGACAAAATCGCGGTAAACTTGATAAAACTGGCGGGAAATGAAAGTGTTTTTGAGTGTTTATTGTTAGCAGAAAAATAAATCGGTCAGTATAGTGACGTTTTAAAATTGTGTGGTTAAGCTTTTTTTAACAATACAATATGAGGGGATTGAACGAACCAAATAAACTAAAAATCAATGGAAATAATAATATTCAGTAAGAATGAGGACACTGTCATAGTATACAGATACATGTTCTTACTGTGTTTTTAAGAAAACAGTTTTTGTATTTTAAATTTATATAACACTCTGAAGAAGATTTCATACGTACACAAAATACACAAAAAAAAGTATTCAAAATTTACTCAACACCATGAATATCAGTAATTCCAATTGAAAACAATCTTTTAGTATACAAGAAATATAAAATATAAACACCCTATAATATAGAAAACATTAAAAAAGTAGAAATAATAATTCGCTAGATTCATGTTAACTTAGCATAAGGTTATATCTATTTGTTTAATTTATTTGTATTTGTTTAAAATGATGACGTCAACATGATTATGACCTGGCGTTTGAAAACTAGTTTTTGGTAAATAAACATGAATTTTAAAAGGGCACCAAGAACACATAGTGTAAAATGGAAAAAACTGCTGCAAATAGTAAAAAATAACTATCGTAAAGATCTACAGGGTGAAAAAAAACTGAAAACGGCTTGATATCGTTTTAACAAAATTCTGTAGACAATTCAAACTTTTCACATTAACTTATATGTATAAAAACTAGTTTTTGCAAACATTGCCATTTTTTGACCTCTGCCAGGGGACGACACATGAGGAGTAGGTACATAATCTATAATGTAAGTATAGGTTGATATGCACGTCATTTTAAAGGTCTAGTCAAATGGAGTTCATTGCCGGAAACCACGTCAAAAAAGGTTCATCCGTTACAAAATGGCGACAATCCCAAGTTCTTGCCGAATATACCTGCAGAGGCCTCAGTATTGGTAAATACTCATATTCAACATTAGCCGTGAAATCTGAAACCCGGTTAAATTTGTTTTGTGCAGGTATATTCCACAAGAACTTTGACAGCCGCCATTTTGTAACGGATGAACTTTTTTAGACGCGGTTTCCGGCAATGAACTCCACTTGACCAGACCCTTAAAATGATGTGCATATCAACCTAGGCTTACATGAAAAATTATGTAACTTCTCCTCATGGGTCGTCCCCTGGTAGAGGTCAAAAAATGGTAATGCTTGGAAAAAGTAGTGTTCATACATGTAAGTTGATGTGAAAGGTTTGAATTTTCTAACGGATTTAGTTAAAAAGATATTAAAACGGTTCCAGACTCTTTTGTCACCCTGTATAATTATCATGCATTCGCAGACATTGTTTTGTTTGACTTTAAGTTTCTCGTCATAACATAACAGCACTCCATCACTTTTGCAATAACAATAATGTGATATGTATAAAAACATTAACGTAAAAATACTAACTATTTTCCAAATGTGGCTTAGATGACAATATTAACGCGAAACATAAAAGCATACAATCACTTTTGCGATAACAATAATGTGATATGTATAAAAATGTTAACTTTATTTGAGTTTTATGTCACAAGTTATACAAGGTAAAAATATCCAAGTCGTAAAATACGTTTCTTTTTGTTCTGTACATGGATGACATCTGCATCAATAGTCGATTACTAGTTAACCAAACAATAGATACAATCACCTTCAACATCAGGCAATTAACAGTGAATAGACTATCTGCTCAGTGGATTGGTGCTCTTGGTTAACTAAATGCTGAATATGTACAATGGAATTGGCATCGATAATCTATGAAGAATCATTAAAATCTACATAGAAAATCTATTTATAAATACTTTGATGGGGGTGAGAGAGGAACTAAAATAGTTTATAATTAAAGAGGATAATGCTGGAATATTTTTAAAATTGTCAAAATGCCAGGTTGTTTGGAAACTAAACATTTATTAATTTGTTTAGCAAGACTTAAATCTTTGAAGGGGGTTGACAATTGAGTCACAAAAATACATTACATAAGATTTATTCTCCTTTGGCTCGCTGGGAGCTCCGCCCCCAGGCCCCCTTTTTTGGTTGGGGGTAAGTACAAATGAGCCACGGGGGACAGGGCGCAAGACCTACAATCGTACCAAATTTCAGATTTCCAATTCAGAAAACACATTTCCAAATTATTCATTGGTTTCAAAACAAAGACTATATAGTAACTGTAAAAGATTTGAAGTCCATTGTCCCGATGAAAGACAGTGGTTTAAGAACTGTGAGGGTGGGGAGGTTATTATTTGTTGAGGGGGTACGTATTAGAAAATTCTAAATTCCTTTAATATAGGATTTTATTAAATAGGGGGTTTGAGTTATAGAAGTTTAAAAACACTTGTTATGTCGTTTTCAGATGTCCGCAAATTTTGCTTGTAGGTCCTGGAATTTTCAAATGGTCCTTATTATATTCATACCTTGGTGTTAGCTCTAATACAGTAACAAGTCTGTAGCACGTTTCAAAACGATTCAGATGACCACAACAAAGTCTATTCTTCTTAAGAATAACCTGGGCTCGTAAAAACTTTCAAATTTTGACATTAAAATTACGTTTTTTGGGTCAAGGAGTAAAGTTACGAAAAAACATGTAAAGTGCAATATTTAAAGTAAAGTAAGGAGATTACAAAGCAATAACAATATTTTCAAAAATAAATTATTTAAGTATGAAAAAATAGCGAAAACCGGTAAAATTTGGAAAATTTACCAAATTTTGAAAGTAGGGCGTTTTTTTGAAGCTGAAGGAGTGTGATTTTCGGAAAACGTCTAAGAGGGTTTTGTAGAAAATTTAATTCCCGTTCATGAAAATCCTTTCAAATCTTTTCTAGCTCTTACCGTTTTCAAGCTATAGCCCTTTGTAAAAAACGTGTTTTGTCGTTTTCAGAGGTCCGCCATTTTGGATTTTTGGCGGGGTTGAAATTTGAAAATGGGACTTTTGCAAACTTCACCGTTAATTTAAGATCCCATAGTACAATATTACGCAAATTTGAAGTCTCTAGCACGTTTCTAAACCGTTCAGATGGGCACACGAAAGTCGGCCACTTTTAATGTTATTCCCTATAAGAATAGCATTGGGGGGGGGGGGGAAATTCTTAAATAAGGGGGGGTTAAAATTAAAAAATGCAACTTTTGAGAATTTCACAGATTATTATTACCAACTACTTAAACCATACACCATTTCAGGAGTGGGCTGTTAACTATTAACTACTATTAACAAAGAACTGAAAACTACCACTTTGGCTTTCATTTGGATAGAGAAGAGATAGCGAACTCTGGTTTTCACCATTCTTTAAATTTTTGTAAACACTTAAAGACTAAGTAATCCACAGCCACCTCTAATGCTAAAGCCATACACCATTTCAGAAGTGGGCTGTTTTTCGTTCACTAATCAATAGATTACTCAATAAACCTCTAACTGAAGAAATATTAACAAAGAACTAAAAAAGACTAAGAACTAATAACAAAGAAAATGAGAATATATATATAAAAACTATCGACTTTGAAAAGATTCACAACTAAATTAAGAGGTAACATTCTAAGAAACCCCAAATTAAGAAGACAGATAAAACCAGAGAACTAATCATATTTTTAGAAAAGAAACAAGATAATAATTAGATTGGTATAACGTACAACTCAAAACACTCAAATAATATTAAAAGCATTTTCTAGAATAAAAGATCACAAAATCAAGCTTTCTGAACTAAGAACCTACTGAATTTAAAATTAGGTAACACTAAAGAAAAAACATCAAAATGCGACATCTCTGGAGTTCATGAAATTTACTGTAAGGATTGTAATATAAAATATATAAGCAAAACAAAACAATTCGAACTATATTTGAAGATGACCTAACCCGTGCGAAATACGGAAGATCCTTGCTAGCCACAGTATCAATACAGGGCATTCTTTTAGTTTGGGAAAACATAAACTTTTAAAACAAATTGTGAAACAGCAACATATTATACGTGGAAATCTTATTTTGTTGAAAGAACAGACCAAAATTATTTCCTAAATAAAAAGGATGAACAACAAAATTGTAATTTACTTAAAATTAAAAAGTTGTTTTCTAAGATTATTTTTTCATAAAATTTTCCAATATCCTTATACATCAACAGTTTAATTATTGCTTATTTATAAGTTAATTTATATAATTCAATCTTGTAGCCCCTTCCCCCTGGAAGAGTTGTTGTAGAAGTCCTGACACCCGTTAACCCTAATGTTATTGAAATGGATTTAATTGAAAATCAAATCATGCAAATGGAAATTCGGTTAGTTTCCAAGTTTGCTGTGGCGGGGGTATTTTTAATTTCTCTGAATCAAATTCTTGTACCTTAAACTATTATTTGTCATTAATTGTTTATGTATTTTGTTAAGTTTGCATTAACTACAGATGTATTTATTTTTTAGTTGGGAATATGGAGAACGTGCTGAGACTTATCGACTTGTCAAGCAAACCAAATGTTCACCTTAAGATAGATAGATATCGAATGCTTCTGATTGATTACCCGCAAATTAATGCGAGGTATCTGCTCGGCCTCCTAAGTAAGTAAATTTTTTACAACAATTTAATACTACTGAATTTAGGTACTGAATCATTAGGTACCTTTATAATTAACTACATTCTGTTTAGTGCCTAATTAGCCAGTTTTTGTAGATATTAACTATTTCTCATTTTGCTTGACCTAGGTACAAAACCACTGCAGATCAGTGCTTGATACGGTAGTTTATGTATTTTGTTAAGTTTGCATTAACTACAGATGTATATATTTTTGAGGTGGGGAATGGAGAACCATATGTTGATAGAGCTTATAGATGTAAGGTGCAAGCCTAACGCACACAGTCAAATTATGAAATACCGACTGATGCTTCTAAACTACCCAGAGATCAACGCCCGAATCCTTCTGGGATTGTTAAGTAAGTGAAATTTTTACAACAAATTAATACTAATGCCTAATTAGCCAGACATTGTTTTTGTAGATATTAACTATTTCTAATTTTGCTTGACCTAGGTACAAAACCACTGCAGATCAGTGCTTGATACGGTATGATTTTATAGATAGGTTCAAGTGGAGGGGATACATTTATTTCCCTCTAGAGTCTAGGCCTAACCGTCAACATTTTGTGGATGTAGTAGGCCCATAATAGTAAATATAACACATATACATAAAATGTAATTATAAATAATAAATGTAATTATAAATATGTGATAAAAAAAATAACAAACACCTATTTCGAATACCAAGTTTATAATAACAGTTTCTTTTTTTAATTTCAGTCACTGACAAATTCGACATTGGAGAAACTACGAGGTGGTGTGATGGAGTCTACCATTACCAAGAAACGATGGGCGACGTTGTAAGTATCTCACTGTGTTTATCTTTCAGTCACTGACAAATTCGACATTGGAGAAACTACGAGGTGGTGTGATGGAGTCTACCATTACCAAGAAATTATGGGCGACGTTGTAAGTATCTCACTGTGTTTATCTTTCAGTCACTGACAAATTCGACATTGGAGAAACTATGAGGTGGTGTGATGGAGTCTACCATTACCAAGAAATTATGGGCGACGTTGTAAGTATCTCACTGTGTTTATCTTTCAGTCACTGACAAATTCGACATTGGAGAAACTACGAGGTGGTGTGATGGAGTCTACCATTACCAAGAAATTATGGGCGACGTTGTAAGTATCTCACTGTGTTTATCTTTCAGTCACTGACAAATTCGACATTGGAGAAACTATGAGGTGGTGTGATGGAGTCTACCATTACCAAGAAATTATGGGCGACGTTGTAAGTATCTCACTGTGTTTATCTTTCAGTCACTGACAAATTCGACATTGGAGAAACTACGAGGTGGTGTGATGGAGTCTACCATTACCAAGAAATTATGGGCGACGTTGTAAGTATCTCACTGTGTTTATCTTTCAGTCACTGACAAATTCGACATTGGAGAAACTATGAGGTGGTGTGATGGAGTCTACCATTACCAAGAAATTATGGGCGACGTTGTAAGTATCTCACTGTGTTTATCTTTCAGTCACTGACAAATTCGACATTGGAGAAACTACGAGGTGGTGTGATGGAGTCTACCATTACCAAGAAATTATGGGCGACGTTGTAAGTATCTCACTGTGTTTATCTTTCAGTCACTGACAAATTCGACATTGGAGAAACTACGAGGTGGTGTGATGGAGTCTACCATTACCAAGAAATTATGGGCGACGTTGTAAGTATCTCACTGTGTTTATCTTTCAGTCACTGACAAATTCGACATTGGAGAAACTACGAGGTGGTGTGATGGAGTCTACCATTACCAAGAAATTATGGGCGACGTTGTAAGTATCTCACTGTGTTTATCTTTCAGTCACTGACAAATTCGACATTGGAGAAACTACGAGGTGGTGTGATGGAGTCTACCATTACCAAGAAATTATGGGCGACGTTGTAAGTATCTCACTGTGTTTATCTTTCAGTCACTGACAAATTCGACTTTGGAGAAACTACGAGGTGGTGTGATAGAGTCTACCATTACCAAGAAATTATGGGTGACGTTGTAAGTATCTCACTGTGTTTATCTTTCAGTCACTGACAAATTCGACATTGGAGAAACTATGAGGTGGTGTGATGGAGTCTACCATTACCAAGAAATTATGGGCGACGTTGTAAGTATCTCACTGTGTTTATCTTTCAGTCACTGACAAATTCGACATTGGAGAAACTACGAGGTGGTGTGATGGAGTCTACCATTACCAAGAAATTATGGGCGACGTTGTAAGTATCTCACTGTGTTTATCTTTCAGTCACTGACAAATTCGACATTGGAGAAACTACGAGGTGGTGTGATGGAGTCTACCATTACCAAGAAATTATGGGCGACGTTGTAAGTATCTCACTGTGTTTATCTTTCAGTCACTGACAAATTCGACATTGGAGAAACTACGAGGTGGTGTGATGGAGTCTACCATTACCAAGAAATTATGGGCGACGTTGTAAGTATCTCACTGTGTTTATCTTTCAGTCACTGACAAATTCGACATTGGAGAAACTATGAGGTGGTGTGATGGAGTCTACCATTACCAAGAAATGATGGGCGACGTTGTAAGTATCTCACTGTGTTTATCTTTCAGTCACTGACAAATTCGACATTGGAGAAACTATGAGGTGGTGTGATGGAGTCTACCATTACCAAGAAATTATGGGCGACGTTGTAAGTATCTCACTGTGTTTATCTTTTCATTTATTTATTTATTTCAAGTGTTTTTATTTGGCCATTCAGTTACATAACAATAGGTTACGTCAAACAACAAGTAAATAAACATTTAAAACTTCTTCTTGCACTCTTGACTAACAAGATTAAAGGCTGAAATAAAAACATGCAGGAGCTCACTCATTACAAACCATGCAAAGCAATGTGTGCATACTAAAAATAAAAAATAAAAACTAAATGCTGCAAGCAGGGGCGGCTCCAGGATAGATTCTCGGTGGGGGCCATCCAGTGGCTATGGATTCCCCGGGGGGCCTGGGGGGTATGGAATCCCCCCCAGCGCAAGAGGGTGGGACAATTTTGAAAAATATGTGTTCAATATTGCTGTTTTAGGCTATCTAAAAGTGCTGGCCGTAACTTCATAAAATTCAGTTTACTACAACATTCTTTAGTTGTAAGTACAGAAAATGATTTTTTAATCACAGGAAATGAAGTTAATAATTAACTTATTAACTTTTTGTATTAGCTTTCAACCCAGCCTAAAGACATAGTTTTTGAACGCGCTTGTGAAATTAAAAAATAAATTATATAGCATTTGCCTTTTGTGCATAACAATTAAGAACTACACTAATGTGCTTACTATAAATCTCTATACTATAAAGTATTTAGTTAAAAAGGCTTGAACACGAACGTTTATAAAACATTTATCAGTTCATATAATAATGACGGTCCATATTCTCTAAGGACAAAAGAGATTAGGTTTACTAATTCAAGGTTCTGTATGTCAACAAATACAATTAATTAAGTTAATATAATACAATTTACAACGTATGTTGGAAATAAAATGTAAAAAAAAAACAGCATGTAACAATACAGCACGAATACTAGAACAGACAAGGTATTGATAATAAATATAAACAAATTATGTTACTGTCAATACAGTAAATACCTCATTATCACACATTTTACGTTTTGGATGCTCACTTGATGCAAAAAATATCAAAAAGCCCATGAATTAACTGCAAATAGTTGTATATTTATTACTTATGCTCTACAGAAGTTTTCTGTCTCCACTGGAACGTCCAGTGAAGTACAGGGCGAAGCTGGTCGCGACGAGGTTGGTGTTGATAGATTGTGTCCCAGGGATTACTCGGTCCCTCGCCAATCCGTCTTTGTTAAGCCCTTGAAAATAGTTTGGAACAAATCACGACGGATACAATCTCACTTACTTTAAGAGGGTTTGGGTCTTCCGTCGTTAGGCCGAGTTAGCTTTTATTTTCCATCTTAATAAATAAACATCCTCGGGAGCGTTTCTACTGTTGATTTTACACAATGAATACAACCACTTGAAATTCATTGTTCTACACTTTGGGTGTCCATTTAACTGTGTAAAATAACGGTTTACCGTATTGTTATATATTTACATAACAAATTGAAAAGGTCGAGTTACATGTTAGAGGGGTGATTCATAGTTCGATTTCCATCGTCACCAAATACAGACACGCATTTCTTATTAAAGCCTTGAAATCTGCAGTAAATATTGGTCAATTTATTAGAAATTTCTGTATTTGTCTTACGGATAGTGAATCTATCCAAAGCTAAGGTAAACGGCAAAATTCAAGCTGCAAGTTTAAAAATGTTGGTATTACAAGGTTTTTTTATAATATCACTAGCTGTAACCCGCGGGCTTTGCCCCGTTTAACTTCTTAATTTTCAAGATTATCTCGTTCGCATGGCTCAATCACGTCCTGGTTGAAGTTTGTTCGCTACGCTCACTCACCTTTAGGTTGGACCTCGTTCGCTACGCTCACTCACCTTTAGTTTGGAGCTCGTTCGCTACGCTCACTCACCTTTAGGTTGGAGCTCGTTCGCTACGCTAACTCGCCTCCAGGTTGAAGTTCGTTCGCTACGCTCACTCACCTTTTGGTTGCAAATTAGCTGTTGTCATAAATGTAAAAGAAATAATAGTGCTGCACCCTGTTGGTAATCCTTGTAACTTTAATGCTATTGAACATCATAGAACAGAACCAACTTGTTTAGTTGAAACAGCTGTTAAGATTCAATAATTCCATTTCTCATAAGGTTAACATGGGAAACTCCAGAGCCACTGGGGCGGAGCCCGAAAGGATTTTTGAAATAAGAATATGCCTATATGTTAATCGGGAATGTGAGCTATCATCATGCCAAATTTCAGCCCAATCCGACCAGTATTTTTCGCGTTCACTTGTCACAAACATACATCCATACATCCATACATCTATACATCCAAACTTTCTCATTTATAATATTAGTAGGATTAAATATTCATTAGATAATAAAAGTTATTAGGAATAACGAATTAAAAATAAATCTATATTTAAAAGAGGGAAATAGAAGTGTCTTTTTTAATATTAAAAGAGGATAATGTTTTGTTCAAGAACTGTTTAAGAAGTAATAAGTTAATATTTTTGCTGTGATGGTAAAAAAACGAGGAAGTTATCTATGATTGATAAACATGGAAGAAAAACTATAAACTATTTCTGTTACTGAACTTTGTATTTTAAGAAGACTTCCATAGTTGAGAATTAAAGAACACGTATACACTTTTACACTGCCCCTATACACGTATTTTCTTTTCATGTGATTTTCTACACGTATACACTTGCCCTACAAGTATTTGGCAAATATCGGTTTCTGGCTCGAACAACTTTTACAAGCTGTTTCCTTTCAACAACTTACACAAGTCATTTATACTTTATATAAATTATTCCAGTACAGTCTACTCTTGACATTACAATTATTCGATAAATCGAAAATAAGATTGGTCGTCAGAAATCTATATTAAAATTGAGGTGAATTTTTTATGGTTCATAACAGGAAACTATACATTTGGTTAGGCACAGCAGTAGCTTAGGTGTTCGGAGCAGTACTCGTCAGGTTGGCAGTTTTTGCTTGCACAATTATTAATTTTTAAGTTCGCTATGTTCGTTTCATTGAAGATGTGTAATCCAGTCTGTAATTTATCTTCAGATTACAGTAGAATTTATTAACAATTTTTGATTTTATCCGTTCGAGCAAAGCAACTACTGGTAGGAATCGCATGGTGTCGTGAGGAAGTTCTATTATCTTGGGCGTTGGTCGCTAACTTTTATACAATGGCTACGATATTTCTTTATCCATAAAACTTCTTTGGCTCAATATTCATTGTTGAACTTATAACACTATAGTCAGCAAAATAACTGGGGTTGCAGTAATAAAAGTACCCCTGAAATACAGGATTAAAGATTCTAAAAAAGGTTTCACACAACTGTGTTTTGCACACAGATTGATTGATTCCTATATAATTGTAACGTATGTATGCTGTGAATATAGCTACAACATAACAACTTAATCAAACTTGACCATGTATTGGTATTGAGCTTGATAAAACTTTGAAGTATTGATAAAAAATACAATACTTCATCATAACAAAACAATCATGTACTAACCTCTTCATTACGAATAGTAGATATAACAAACTAATTGACTTTTTCTAATTTGTTTTTAATATAACTTACGTATAGTTATTCACTCTTTAAATCACAGAGCTAAAGAGTCCTATATTTACTTGTAACTACGTTCTGGGTCAAATAACCTTGCTCTGCCTGGAACCCTCTAATAAGTTCAATAAAGTAAGAGCCAGCAAAGCCCTGGGGGGTCGTCTCGTTACCCGCTCATTGACTCCGAGTGGTTTATTGACCTATATCCTATCCGTTCGATACACAACAGGGAACTAGTGGCTTGCTTTATGGTTTGATATAGGTGGAATTTTATTTTAATTGGTTTAGTTGCAATCACGTTCATAGAATGTCCTTAAATATGCACACGACATGATCAAGCCCACTTTTGGCATAGAAATGTGGATAACATTAGGTTTATTTAAATAATAATCCAGTCATAATGGATGATTAGGTGGAAATAATTCCCTAGATTCCTAAACTGTGCATATGTGTAGCACTAGGACCCAGTAAAAACATATTAACAATCGACATTCCTGTATGATGTGCTAAACGAATAATTATTTTTTCTATTTTAACGTAATTACTTATTATTTTCACTTTTTTAACATATTTCACTGACACTAGGAAATACTAAAATATAGTAACACCAGTTGATGAACACGCAAAAATACATCTTCTTAGTCCTTAATATTTACAAAACTCTAATTTTATACGATTTCTGGCCGTTTTTTCTCTCAGACGAATGTTACATTACAGTGGCCCTGCTAAGTAAAAAGTAACTTGACAGCAGGGTTTCAGAAATCAGAAACATTTATTGCCGAAAACATTACAAAAATGTATAGGCCATCGTCGTTTAGATAAATGTATGAATAAAAAATATACATATACATAATTTTTAAACATTATAGTGGTAGTAATAACGTAACATAATCAGTGGTTACATTGTAGTGCCAAGATTCGGCGTTTTGACTTTAAACATTTTGATTTACATATTTAACAAGAGAAGTTAAACACCTTAATAATAATAGCGTTCCGAATTGATACCAAAGATATTATAATACTTAAAAAATAACGATAAAAAATACTTACACTAAAGAAATCCTCACTGGCCACCATTTCCCATTGACGTGACCCAGACCTATTATCTTGGGCGTTGGTCTCTACGCTTTATACAATAGTTACGATGATTGTTTAACTATGAAACCATTTTGGCTCTTACAGTGGAGTGAAATCATAGCGAAGACATAAAAATGCAAGTTTATTTTGAAAGCAGAAATAAACTTTCGTTTTTTTACCTATGGAACTCGTTAACTGATATTGTAACGATTCGTGATATAATTTATTGGGTCCCCCTCTTTACACCACAGACCCCCCGGGGCCCAGGATGAGTACAAACTTAGAGCTCATCCATTCCCTCCAAAGCCATGTTCTAGTTACGCCGCTGCTCATGACCCTTCGAATGCTCCTCAACCAGCTCCCATATTCTCCGTTAAGTCATTTGAAACAAAACGTCTCACGCCCTCGTCTGTCTGGCTGAATGCTATTCTTGTGGTGCGTTTCAGAACCTCACGCCATCACAAAGACACAGTTAATAAATACTCTAATGTTTGGTAACCATCTGTTTCAGTTTCAAATACTTTTTGGTGGTGTTTCCATGACAAGAAAGGCAAGAGAAACAAAACTGAAAAATGAAGTAAAAAGACTGTAAAAAGACTGTAAAAAGAAATTTCCAACTTGAAAAGTTAAACCTAGAGCGCGAACTTAGCAAATACACATCAGACTAACGCATAGTTTTAAAACACACCCAAAAGATACAAACCAAACAAAACCCGTAGCTCACAAAACCAATACGAGATTAAACACAAATCACAAAACACTGAGATTTTGATAGAAGTAATGTTATCATCTGCTATACTGTTATACTGAGGTATCATCGTGCAGTGAAAACTCCAACCCAGTATACAAAATACGAACTTAATAATTTTATTTGCAGAAGTTCACAAAATGGTATTAATTCGAATAAAAGAAACAAATGACCAACTACGAAAATAGATATTTCATAACCTGTAAAAGATCCACATTAAATGTACAGTATCTTTTTGCATCCCAATAAACTACTATTTAAGTAAGAAGACAATAGATAAAACATCCTCCCTTATATTAGTACATTTCTCATCCTTATAGATCAGGTGAAGACAATTTTATTGTTAGTTCTGTCCGGTGCACTATCTGTAGAGGTCGTGTTTTGTTTACAATTTGTTTCTTGTTTTTAGTCATTTAAAACCTCGTTTAACCAAATAAAACGTTTTAATCATAACTAATAACATTAGTTATATAACCTAGTTATATAAGTTATATAACCTAGTTATATAAGTTATATAACATAGTTATATACCTAGTTATATAACCTAGTTATATATATAACCGTCTCCTAGTGATATAGGTAACCAAACAGTAGAAAACCAATCATGAAAATCAACTATAAAATAATAGAAACACAATTTCGACGACACTAGCGATCTGCGTCACCGGACGTAAACTAAAAAACGAGCTTCAACATTTACAATGTGATGTAAAGTTTACTTGAACTGGTTAGTCTATGGTAAGACTATAATACATTTTTCACCATAATAATAATCATAAGAATAATATTAAACATACTTCTGAATAGCCTATATATTTATTTTATCGGCTACATTGCTCTTACTCTTGCTCTTACAGTTAATAAATACTCTAATGTTTCAGTAACCATCTAACCAGTAACCATCTGTTTCAGTTTAAAGCACTCTCTACCTGGTTAAGAAAAGATCGTAAAACTTCAAATAGAACAAGACAACTTCAAATAGAACAAGACAACTTCAAAATGAAGTTGACTTCCTTAAAAGGTAAACCTAGAACGTGAACTTAGCAAATACACATCAGACTAACACATAGTTTTAAAACACACCCAAAAGATACAAACCAAACAAAACCCGTAGCTCACAAAACCAATACGAGATTAAACACAAATCACAAAACACTGAGATTTTGATAGAAGTAATGTTATCATCTGCTATACTGTTATACTGAGGTATCATCGTGCAGTGAAAACTCCAACCCAACAGAGGACATGGAAAAAACTTGCCATCGGAATCTCCACCAGCGACACTACATTCGTCACATACCCACATCCACACAGACAAAGACAACCAAACAACCTAAGAAAACACAAAAACCACCAATAACCCCAAATGTAATAAACACACAAAGAACAAACAACAGCAAGAAAACACAAACACGACTAATAACCCCAAATTTAAGAAACACACGAAGAACCTAACACACACAACCTAACTCAAACAAAGCCACACAGTGCGAGCAGTTGTAGCAAGTCTTGCAGCTTACCATACTAATGGTCACCATATGAAGGCCGTATTTAATTACTAACTCTGTTTCTGTTACAGTCTACTACAAAACCAGAAAACAGAAATCAAACCAGGAAAAATCAGGAATCAAAAAGAAATCAATTCGAAGGTAAATATAGGCCTACATACGAGAATAACTAATCGAATTTCCATTTGTCCAAATTGATTTTCAATTAAATATATTTAAATATCATTAGGTTTATAGCCCAGTCAATATTGGTTTTATGTTAAACGTTAAATATGTTCTAAATTACAAAGCGGCAAATTCAAATACAAGAACCATAATGTACGTAAATTGTTTTCATTGTTGCGGCGCGTATAAAAGCCAGAGTCCGGAGAAATCGATTTACTGTACTATCTATATTAAAGACTCGGCAGGAGTGCACGTGGTGCAATGCTTCGGGCGACCTCATTAACTGCAATCACTAAAAACCATCACGGTGACATCGTCAGACACTGCAGATCTCGGTGATATCACTGCATGTGCTGAAGATCATGGTAGCATTTCAAGTAAACGAAAGCTTCTACAATGATCCAAAATGTTCATTGTAGCTCAAATTATACATTTTCTGCCAAAATTGAGGAATTCTAATCTAAGAAATACGGACATACTATGTTGGTGTGCGTAAAAAAAATAATAAGTGGTCTAGTGGCTATGATGGGGTCCCTGTCAAAGTAATGACGTTTGCTATGGATCACTCATCAAACCCTTAACTCATTTAGTAAATGATTCTTTCATGTAAGGAATTTCTCCAGATGAACTCAAAATTTCAAAAGTGGTAACAGTTTTCAAAACCATTAACCTTAGTTTCAATTTTAAAGATTGGTAAAAATGACAATAATCTCTTCCGCCCAGGACAACACGATTTCAGGCAGGGCACATCAACCAACACCACCCTGATTAGCTTTACTGAATCGAATCAATAGATAAAACACATCGTAGCTGGAATTTTCATGGACCTCTATCTAAGTCTTTCGTCAGTATATTTCACAACAAAATTAAAAAAAATATTTTAAGTGCTAAAAACGTGTATTTAAATTGGTTTGAAATTTGTCTTAAAGTAGAAGTCAATATGTTGAAATAACAAACAAGGAAGAAAATCAATTATAATTTTTGTGTTTTGTTTTTAAACAACATCCATTAGCATAAAACTGACAAAATAGAACTCTTCTTTTAAATATACTTTTAACTTGTTTTGTCTCCAATTATGTTAACCCTACTGTGTATTTTTTTAGTGTGTGACTTTTTTATTGTGATGTGAGGAATTCGTTTACAACTGGTGCATTTGTGTAGGAGACAGAGCCTACATTATGCCACAAGGGATGCAGGGGGTTAATAAACCCCAAAAAACTGTGCTGGATGAATGCAACTATACAATGCCTCTGCCATACAGAGGCCCTCTTGATTAAGGAATCTGTCATCAACGGCGAGATGGGCCGAGAGCTGGCCACAATCATGAGGGCCTTGTGGCAGAGGCGAGATGATCCGACTAACTGCTTCTCACTAAAGGCAAGTCTATATTCTGGGGTAATGCATATAAACTTGGCTAAGAATACCTACTTTGTATGGTCGTCATTTAATAAGAAAGTTTTAGTTATAGTTTAAATTGAATACAAAATATAAGATTGAGAAATTTGAAAAAGTTAAAGATAAATATGGATTCACAATTATTGTTGAATTAGAAAAATTTAAAGTTCATTTGCCTCATAAATTTTTTGGCATTTTGAATGAAAAAAAAAAACAAAAAACTTAACAAAAAAAATTTAAATTTAATGATTACTGAAATTAAAACATTCGAATTGGTGGTTGTTTGACGTGAGGAATTCGTTTACAACTGGTGGATTTATGTAGGAAATCAGGCCTGGATGCAGAAGGTTTGATCAACCCAAAATACCGCTTCTGGATAAATTCTACAGTACAATGCCTCTGCCACACGGAGGCCTTACTAAAACAAGCAGCCTAGACCTGGCCAACCCTGGCCAGAGAGCTTTGGAGTCTAGTGAGGGCCTTATGGCAGAGGAAGCAAACTCCAGTAGACTTCGTCAATTTAAAGGCATTCCATATTATCTTAAAAGTAGAAGTCGATATGTTGAAACAACAAACACGGAAGAAAATCAATTATAATTCTTGTGTTTTGTTTTTAAACAACATCCATAGGCATTAAACTGACAAAAATAGAACCCTTCTTTTAAATAAACGTTAACCCTACTGTGTATTTAATTAATGTGTGACATTTTTATTTTGATGTGAGAAATCCTTTTACAACTGGTGGTTTGTGTAGATGTGGGGCTTTTCACTTAAAAGATGGCTCAACAAACTAATGGGGATGGCATGGAGTGGACCCAAGACGGAACTTCAGCTGAAGGTACTCAAGAGTGTTTAATTAACTGTATCATTCTCTGTAATCCAACCGATTTGGAACTATTTCAATATAAACTATTAAAAAATACATTAAATTTACTTTAAAATTCTTCATAACGAACTATTTTTAAAGCAATGGCCAGGAAGGTATATCCTTGGAAACCCCTTTTTTTACACTCCTAAAAATGTACTTTTGCGGGGTTAGTCCGTTTTGACAGATGATAAAGTCTATATTCTGAGGTGTTGCATATAAACTTGGCTAAAAATACCTGTTTTGTATGGTCGCCATTTAATAGGAAAGTTATAGTTATAGTTAAAATTTATGGGCGAATATAGGTAAGTAAGTTACATTATATTCCAGCGAGTACCAACTTGATATCATTGTCTCCTGAGGTAGGAGTTAACTCTCCGAAGGACAATCAGCTGATAATAGGCTTACAAGGGCTCCTTCCTCGCTACGTTTGTTTTACCTATAGAAATAAATCGTCCTAGATCAATCAGAGTTAATAGCCTGAGGTTTTTAGAGAATTTCACTCTGATCGGGTATATTGTAAAATATGAAATTATTTCAAGCTTCTGTACAAATGGAACATAAATTAATGCATAAGCTATACATGTTGCTGGACATATTTAAAAGTTGTTTGTTGCTTTAGGAACTTGTTTAATATGCCCGTTAGTAAGTACTAAAAAACTTATGTTAGTTATACAGTATAGAAAAATTCATACGTTATAGATTACTTGCAAAATAGAATCAAATCTAGATGGAGGAAGGGATCCATCTCACAATGTTTTTATTTCAAGGCTCTCTTCCTTTAGATTTATAAATGCAGTTATTGCTTGAGGTATCTGTACTAATAACAACCACGTTGTAATTATGCTCATTTATATAATAAAAAAATCTAAATAACATTTTAAGGACTTGACATCGTGTTAACTAGTGTATGGCGTACTACCCACATAATCTAAAATCTTTCAAATAAAATATAATTATAAAATTGAAATTTTGACTATGAATATGACTTTTGATTGGGCACTTTCCTAAAGTGGAAATTCGGAATCAGGTTTAGATAAGTTATAAATTGCAACTCATTAAATTTATTATCTACTGCAAAACAAAAGGAATTTACTCTTTGGAAAAAAAACTAGATACCTTATACATTTTTGCGAATCAAAGTTTTCAAAATTAATTTGATAATTTCTGTATTAATACAGATCATTTATCGATAAAACTTAAGTAGTATGTTAACATCTTGAAACAAAGATTTTGAACAGTTCTTAAATAACTTAAAAAAATATATATATATAAATTAATGAACCTTTTTGCACTACTACTGAGTAAACTTGCACAAAGCCATGTGAATGTACAAACCTCTTGAACTTTTTGTGAGAAAACCGACATAAAACTCTTCATAACACGTAAAACAATAGTACTAAACTATGAACATCTTTTTGCACATTTAGAACACATTTCTAGTAAAATAAAGAGCTCTTTAAATAACAAATTGTACTCCACAAAAACGTCATTTGGTCGTTTTTTGTCAGTTTACTATATGGGTTGAACAGTAACGTTATGCTTACAGGTTACTCATACGGAGTGAGTTGATCTTACGAGGGAATTATATCTTGGGGCTCCGGGTTCAAATCGTTCTAATCACCTATAACTTAGTTATTAATCATTTGGAGCCCGCCTGAGCTGTAGATCCACCAGTGTAAATAACAATTAAAAATGTCTCGAGGAGAGCTTTTATTGTATGGAAACTATCCCTTTACTACAAAAGCTTATACTACAGTAGAAATTATAATTTTATATCTTAAATTATCTTGGTTAAGAATTAAAAGAACCCTACCACAGCAAACCTGCAGACTAAGCAAACTTGCAATTACCTGTTTGGATTTTCTGTAGTTTTCCCCATAAAACTGTCAGATTTATTTTTTATTTAAATAACATTAATATTAAAGGATGCTTGGGGCGAGTTTGGAAAGAGTTCTCGCTTTAAGGAAGGTTTTGTTTTTGTTCTTAGAATGTTAAAAGCTTGGTTATGAAATAAAAAAAATGTGTAACGTTGCATAAAAATGTTTCCTTAAACAAGCAAACTACTGCACCACAGTTTTGATTCCTCCATAAGAATAACATGGATATTTTAAATTAATTTTTTTTTAATTGTCTCTGTATTTATTAGGGGTACAACAACGCTTCCATATTAAAAAATATTCGAAGTTCTGAAAAAAGTTGAGAACGAGATCGTAAAATGTTCTGTTTCCGAGGTTAAAATGGGAACAACATATTTTTACCTATGATACCCCGTTCCCATATTCCGATCATGCTGGTACACATTTATACTAAATTTAAAGTTTATATGACTTTATTTTATCCTTTATTTAGGATAAATAAAGGTCCAAGCATTTATCCTAAATAGTTTTACCCAGTTCACCAATGCTTTCCAATCTGGAAGAGCGCCATGTTGACCAAGAATGGAATGTGGTCCAAATAATCTCTGGGTTTTTGCACAGGAATCACTATTTTAAAAATATGTTTCCACATCAAAATCTCAGTGTAAATAGCCTCAGGCATAATATTTACTAAAATGGCATAGTTTAATGGATGTTTTAAGCACGGATGGCTCATTCCTTTTGCTTTACTTTTAGTGCGACAACGAAAGAAAATTGGAGTGCTCTCACTGCCTCACCCTGTATTAGGTGTTCATTATGACCAGTAAAAATAAAATACATTATATGCGTCTCATGCAAGGGTACATACTTTGTGCCGGAGAACTTAATACATTAAAAGCTAAACGCATTATTGACAATTCATGCAAGTTATCAACTAGGTTAAAATTCAAAATGTCATAATTCATTCATTTGACAGAGATGTATGTTCGAGCCAGTAAAAATGTATTCTCCCGGGTCGAGGAAACAATTTCATTTGTTTAATACACCTGTTTCCATAACACTGAAAGCGGATTGTGATTTGAGTCATTTGTAAATTGTCAGTGGCCCGCTGGCGTCGGTGCGAGTGAGGTGTTTTATTTAATGCGGTGGTTTTGGTTTTCCACGCAACTTAACACTCTCTTTGTTACCAGTTTTTGTCTGGATTTCGAATTTAATTTAGCTTTCATTTCATGGTTAATTAACATCCGTGTTATATATCCCCAAGTTGTATGTATCCAAGTTGTATTTTTAATTACGGTTTTGCGTGTATTATATTTGTTGTAATTAATTAAATAATTACAAGAACGAAGCAAGTTTGAGAGAGTTTAGTGTTTAGATCAATAGTGTGTCGCTGGTCAATTTAAGGCCTACATTTTTTGTTTGTATATTTATTAAATTATAATAAAATAACAGTACCGCCTTTCGCTTAAAATACTTAAAACCCTTAAGCGAGTGGTCGACGAATAAGTACATTGTAAGGTAACACGTACAAAACATTCATATAAATCAATATCCCAGAAGTGAGATAATGAGTTCTAGTTATTCTAATCATACAATAATGTTTTTTGTTGGTGTTTTTAAATTCAGTTGTACAACGAACATATTCATCCTTCATTTCCACGTATTAAAAATAGTTATTAAGTTCACATAGTGTAAACTACTGTTTAAACTTTTACTACATACATTCTATAAACTTTTATAACAAAAAATGTCACTTGAAAGCTTTGACACTATTAGCAGTTTTTTCGTTGTAACTAACTACTCTAAACAAAATCTTGTACAAGCAGTTCAAGGCGAATAATAATAATAATGTTTTGAATGACTCAGATGAACATTAATGTTTTTCAAATGTTACGATGAGGTCAAAAAATCTGATATTATTTGTTTGTTTTTGTATCATAATGAGAATAAATTTCGTTTTATTTTCGGTGATCGATATAGGACAATATATTTCCAAGGTAGAATAAACGTATCCAGGAAGGAGCCCTTGTAAGCCTATTACCAGCTGATTGTCCTTTATCCAGGCAAACTCCTACCTCAGGAGACAGTGATATCAAGTTGGTTCTCGCTGGAAAATAAAGTAACTTCTATATCTTCATTTTCCTATGCATGTATTTATATTACATTTATTTTATATTTTTATTTTATTTTAATTTTAATTGTTTGTTTAGTCATCATACAGTATTTGCATTGAAATAAATAAATGTGTTATTCAATGTTTATTCGTTGATAAAAATTTAAAATAGCAAGCATTCTAAAAATGATTTGGTTAAATAAAATAAATCATTACACAGATCAAGGAAATAAAAAATTAAGAAAATTGCATTCATAAAATGAAATTAACTATGATAACTCATTTCTTATCCAATTAAAGTAAAATATAAAACAGTTTTATCTATCATCTAGTGTCCTATTATTTGATTACATATTATACAGTTTGTATTAAAATCGTTAACCTTTCATTATCTGTAACATTCCTAAATTTTGCGAATAATTAAAGCTTGCCTATTTATAATTAATAAACTTGAAGTTCTAAACTTAAATAAGTACTTTTTAGTGTTTATACAAATTTCAATTATTTGTAGTTTTTGGGTAT
This sequence comes from Macrosteles quadrilineatus, assembly GCF_028750875.1. NCBI lineage: Eukaryota > Metazoa > Arthropoda > Insecta > Hemiptera > Cicadellidae > Macrosteles > Macrosteles quadrilineatus. The sequence goes on from NW_026542595.1 coordinate 100,052,397, forward strand.
TGTAGATTTTTTTTACTTAAAAAAATATAGTACTATTTAATAAAGTAAGTTTTACTGTACGTATTGTTCCAAAAACAATATTATCTCTTTATTTGTTTACAACGAATTAATCTATTGCAATATTTTATGATCAGGATAAATTAGGAGAGAGTACGTAGGTATTCAGAAGAATAACTCTTACTCAAACACTGTATTTAAAAATATTCAATTGAAAATTAAAGGCTTATTACACTTTCAGGATTATAAATCATTATTATTGTCATAGTAAATTTTAGCGTTTTACTAAATTAATGTTCTGTAGTTAAAACACTAAAAATGGTGCAGGAGTCTTTATTGCCATGAGGAATTTTAATTATTTATTCCTATTGAAAATAAGTTTACTATTTCAAGGTAACTTTTAAAACCTGGTTTGATTTAATTTTCTTGCAAAAACATCCGTAGTAGTAAACTCACATTTTCATGGTGAATAAAAAGTCAAGACCCCCCCCCCTCTAATATTTTTCCCATTAAATATACAGAGATATCCTTTTGGTGGTCGTGCAATCTTAGCAGGAAGTTTTATTTTATGATTTTGAAACTTTTGAGTGTCCCCCCAAAAGGGGGGATTTGGGGGGTAACTCAAACATTTTATATGTAAAGCCCCTTCAAGTGGCACCTCATTGTGAAGGGTTTACAAAAACTTAAAGAATGGTGAAAACTAGAGGTCGCTATCTCTTCTCTATCTAAAATGGTAGCCCGTTAAATGTTGTAGAAAATCAATGGTAAAATTGGTTCGTAATGGTAATATTGGCTACCATTTTGGATAGAGAAGAGATAGCGAACTCTGGTTTTCCCCATTCTTTAAGTTTTTGTAACCTCTTCAAAATGAGGTGTCACTTGATGGGGGTTTACATTGAAAAGATTTTAGTTGCCCCCCAAATCCCCCCTTTTGGGGGGACACTTAAAAATTTTAAACGTAAACCCCCATTTTTTTATACTTTGTTTTGAAGTGTTTACAAAAACTTAAAGAATGGTGAAAACTAGAGGTCGCTATCTCTTTTCTAGCCAAAATGGTAGCCAATATTACTATTACGAACCAATTTTACCATTGATTTTCTACAACATTTGACGGGCTACCATTTTGGATAGAAAAGAGATAATGACCTCTAGTTTTCACCATTCTTTAAGTTTTTCTAATCACTTCAAAATGAGGTGTCACTTGAAGGGGGTTTACATTTAAAATATTTGAGTTACCCCCCAGATCCCCCCTTTTGGGGGGACACTCAAAAATTTCAAAATCATAAAATGAAACTTCCTGCTAAGATTGCACGACCACCAAAAGGATATCTCTGTATATTTAATGGGAAAAATATTAAAGGGGGGGGGTCTTGACTTTTTATTCACCCTGTATAATAGGGATATTTCATAGTAAATATACGCTTTTATTAGAAAAAGTGTTTTACATACAATTTTATTCAGCTTGGTAAGAAACGTCAATTTACATCCAATAACATATATTTTTTTAATCAACCCTATTTATTTTGTCGTGGGGTTTGCATCTTAAACAGTAAGCTTTGTCAACTTTATTTGTTGATCAAAGTAATACAATATAACATTTTTATGGTATCTGTCATGCTTTCTTTAGAAGTTCTTAGTTCATAAAGGATAAAAAAAAATGTTTAAACCAAAACAGTTCATTACATAACATTAAACTAGAAAGGGATTGGGGACAGACAAACTTTCTTTTTCAAATTTCATATTGTCAACAATGCAGTATTATGGTTTAACGCTCTTCGAGAAGAAACATCACTACTACATAACATAACTATTTACATAACGTAACTAACATAACAAATTTATGTTAGCTTTTTTAATTTAGAAACGTTTTACGCAAAAGATAAATACTTATACAACATATGTATAAAGCCCTGAACCTGTGAATTTAATAACATAAAATATGTATTTTTATAAGTATATCACGAGCGAATGCATCAAAGTTTTTTAATACGAAATACTTGATTCGATTCGGTCTGTACTCTTAAGTGTAGGTCTGTATAGTTTTATAATATTGTGCTAATAATAGTGAACGAAAGCCAGTAGAGTATTAGTGGTTGAAGATTCAGCGTACCAGTTAATAACGTTATACAGAATAATTGTGCAGGTGGCGAAGTAACTTAAAAAAGGATGAATTTCCTATTAGTCGAAGCAATTGATGTTTTAAGATCCATGTTTGGTTATTCATTCCTCAATTAAAATTGAAATGAGTTAGTTATTTTTAGATAACTTAATGACTTGTTAATACCTTTTCATCATAAATCAAAGGACACAAAAATATAAATGTGTAAAATGTAAGAGACGTTCTAACTAGTTTTAGAACTATCGGATGTCCGTTAAGAACCCCTAGGTTAAAGAACTAGTTTTAAAAATACTTTACGGTAGTATTAGTTTAAATTGATGAGTAATAATCATTTTGCGCTTTAGAATATAATTTTAAGTTTTAGTTTCGTACGTTAGCAATAAGTTTGGTAGACCTGTTTGACCTTGAGCGTAGTTTTGGTAATAAATAATAATACAAATAGTTTAAAAATAATGAGTAAACATAACTTGGATATCTGCATTGCTACAAATGGTTCGCATATCCAGTATACTAGAGTTAAAAGGATATTATTTCATTACCTTTCATTTAATGTATCAGTCATTGTAATGTGTATATTGTACAATAAGTAAATACATTTTAAAACTAGGGAGTTCGTTTTCGGAAACCCGGTATTTTTGACATTTTAATTTAAGTTTCAATGCAATATGTTAAATAGACCATTGTTGTCGTAAACATAATGTAGTTAGTCCCACAGCTATTTGGAAACAATTTCTGTCCTCTTAATCTTTATCAATGTGTATGAAACAATATAGTTTTTTTAACTTTCGTCGAGTATAAATTTAAAAAAAATGTTTTTGATGACCACGTTCTAACGCAATCAAATACAACAAGAAATCGGGGTAACTGTTTTACATAACATTAAATAGATATGACTTTGGATATAGAATGTTCTCTTGTTGTAAAATATCTCTACGATTATTTATTAACTATAAACATTATTGAAAATAAACAACTACTTTTATGTTTGGTGAACAACTCTAGCCACCTTTTAACTTACCCTATTACTAAATATTTGATAGACGTGTAAATAACTAGATTGCAGACATACACAAGTTGTTTCCACATGGTTAGAATATTTTGTATTTAATCCATGTAAATATCCACAGACTGTAATTATGTTGTTTTCAAAGTATGACTTAGGATTTGATGTATCACTCGAGTTGGTCATAAACTAAGCAAACAATTATTGACATATTAAATCAGTGAAAATTTAATTTTGGCTACTTATTGTATCGTGCTCAGACTTAAATCGTTTTATGTTACTTTAAAGCAGTTATCAAATGTTTGTTTATACATGTTTAAGTTAGCGAAAGTACTCTTAATGGCTTAACGTGCAATAAATATACTCACAGTAAAACTGAAGAGCGAAGAGGCTCCCAACAATGACGGCGATGTACAATAAACTTATCATGTTTACAGATCACAACCTTACAAATACAAAACTAAGATAAAGCTTATAAAATATTTAACACTGTAGTATTGCTTACGATTTCAGATAATTACTACTTAAATTGATAGACAAGCCTAATGTTTATGTAGCAACAATGCCATTTTGGAGTTAACTTCCTTTACGCGTAATATTTGACGAGGAGCGACGAGAGTTGTGCCTTCGACGACAGCCGACGGGCTACTGAGGCGTCGCGGCGCCTGACTGCTCCGCCCCCAGCGCCGCCTCCACACCCCCACAACAACGCCGACCAATCACAGACGCCCGTCCACAATTACTGTCTCCAGACGTGACAAAAAATAGTCTCGATCGTGGAAATAGTCGATCACTACTCTAAGAAATATTCTTCTCAAAGCAGGTCTTCAAAGAAAGAACCCATTAGGAGGGCGTAAAGGCTGCGAGATATTTTCCGGTAATGGGGCAAGGAGAGGGTAATTCTCCCTTAACGTCTTGCCGGCGGAAATAAAACCGACAAAATGAGGTAAAAACGGCGAAAACGAGGTGTAACCTTGATTGTTTCTTTAGTGTGGCCCAGGTTAAACGAAGGCGTTTACAGACTGGTTTGGGCTGCTTAATGTGCGCCTTTGATAACCCTACGTCGTGTTTCACGAAGTCATTTATATTTCTCCGTGTAAAGTTAAAATTGGTGAATCTCTTTTTTTTCAATTACGTGCATATGTGTGCATTAGTAGTATGTTTGTCGCACTTAAGCGAAAACTGTTGTTTTCAATAAATGCGGACGAATCGATTATATCAGCTTTTGATTTTGCCGAAGAAAATATTAACAGAAATGAACATTCTCTAAACAAAGTGGATGGCCCGTAGGCAAAGACTGTGCGTTAGGGACGAGTTAAAATCAGTACATAGCCTTAGAACCTAATTAATACCGTTATACTAATCTATGTTAATACATATGGAGAAGAAATGTTCACTAGGAAGCCACAACAAATAACCTAAAGCATATAAAAATATTTTTTTATATAATTTTTTTCATTGCCATGTTACATTGTATATTTTAGTACAATAAAAACCTATTGATACTTAGGGTACAAATATTTGGATGTAAGAATAGTTCTGTAATATCAGAACGGTTTTCTTTTTTGTAGGCAGAATAACACCTGACGTATGTAATATTTTTAAAACAACCAAAAAACAACACATTTAAATAGGAAAACAAGCTTGAAGCATTTTGTGTGTTAGCTTATTATTGTTAAATAGCTAAAAAAAATCTAGCCATGACGGAAAATATACACAACGTGGACTAAAAGTGTTTTTCCAAACCTTATTAGTTTCAAATTTAGGTTTCACATTGATTGTTTAACTTAAGATCACTTCGAAAAAAAGTTACTCAAGGCACTAGGGATTATTTTAAATATTGAAAATAAAATATATATTCTAATCACACCCAATTTTCGTTTAAAGTGTTTCGGAGCAATCAACGATGCCTGAACTAAATATAGTGTATGTTAATCACAATGTTACTTGTAAAAAATATAAAAATCTTATCAACTGTGCAGGACATACGGTTTTTCACGTGCGTACTACCCCACAACGATATCATTCCCCATGTACAGTTCAATAATTTGTCTGCTTATAACCTAACAAAATTACCAATATTTTAATTTTACCTGGCCAAAACAAAAACTGGTTTTATTTTTCTTTTCAAACCAGAAAAATTCGTTATAATCCGAAACAACAACAAAAAATGAACCCCATTAATCATATGTACTTTTTCTTCCCTGTTTAGCTTAAATTTGTATAAATCCATCCTTACCTGCTTAAATTTAGATAACGATCCAGACGAAAAATTAAAATGCTGGTTCAATGTTTTATTTAATCAAATTTCGTTCTAATTAACTAGCATTGACTTTAATGCTAATGTAGACATCGCTCTAATATGAGCAGCTACAGGAAAGCCTCACTAACTCTACAATTTGTGGCCTAAGAAGTTGTTGAGTTGGAGGTTGTTAAGTTATCCAGAACAATAAAATTTATATTGGATATTAATAAATTAATACATAATAGGCTAGTTTGTGCATATCAATTTATTACTGACATGAATACTTTGATGAATCATTATCAGTAGCAGATTATACGTTTAAGCAAAAGGTGTGTGGTGATTTTTAGTGCAACATGGCAGAGGTAGTGGGCGTTAGAGAGGTTCAATTTTACAAAGCTCGTAGAAGCCCACAAACTTAAAATGGACACTATTTGGCTTAAATTAAAAAATTACTTAAAGATAGAATCATATTAGGTGAAGTCAATACTAACATTTAACCCAAGCGATTAAACTGCTTAAGACAATTTTTAACTGCAATTATCGAATACTTTCTTATTACTTGAAAGATGCGTGATGTCCAACTGAACAACTACGGTCCTGCATCTCATAGATTTCAGATTACCCGGTTGAGATAACTCCCTAGTAGTAAGACATTTAATTTACATTCAGTATCGAGATAATTTCTACAGCAATATTTTGCTACTTAAGGTTCTTTACTACTTGACCAACTTTTTTTCAATTAAAGAATGGTTTTTAAAATAACATAAAACCACAGCCTACTGTTAGTAATTAGTAAAGAAAAATTTCAGCAACGATTGATATTTTTATCTTACATATTCCGGGCGATCTCGCTAACTGGTATAGTGTCATAATTATAAAAAATAAAGGTTTTAATCTGAAGCATGACAACTCTAAATTCGGATTACTTATAATCACTAGTTAAGAGTCATAAATTAAACAAAATGTTTCATTTTAATTGTAGAGATTGGTATTTTAAACCATACAGCTTTTGGCTGTGACTAACCATGTTCCATTTAAGACTGTCTTGTTTACATACTAAAATTACCTCCAATCCTGGCAGTTATTGGATTGCTTTCACCCTGCATCGCTGCCAGTAGTTGTTCTTCCCAAGCAACCAATCAACTTTTTTTGTTTCTGGTTCAATCCTGGCAGTTATTGGATTACTCTTACCCTGCATCGCTGCCAGTAGTTGTTCTTCCCAAGCAACCAATCAACTTTTTTTGTTTCTGGTCCAATCCTGGCAGTTATTGGATTACTCTTACCCTGCATCGCTACCAATAGTTGTTCTTCCCAAGCAACCAATCAACTTTTTTTGTTTCTGGTCCAATCCTGGCAGTTATTGGATTACTCTTACCCTGCATCGCTGCCAATAGTTGTTCTTCCCAAGCAACCAATCAACTTTTTTTGTTTCTGGTCCAATCCTGGCAGTTATTGGATTACTCTTACCCTGCATCGCTGCCAATAGTTGTTCTTCCCAAGCAACCAATCAACTTTTTTTGTTTCTGGTCCAATCCTGGCAGTTATCGGATTACTCTTACCCTGCATCGCTGCCAATAGTTGTTCTTCCCAAGCAACCAATCAACTTTTTTTGTTTCTGGTCCAATCCTGGCAGTTATCGGATTACTCTTACCCTGCATCGCTGCCAATAATTGTTCTTCCCAAGCAACCAATCAACTTTTTTTTGTTTCTGGTCCAATCCTGGTAGTTATTGGATTGCTTTCACCCTGCATCGCTGCCAATAGTTGTGCTTCCCAAGCAACCAATCAACTTTTTTTTGTTTCTGGTCCAATCCTGGCAGTTATTGGATTGCTTTCACCCTGCATCGCTGCCAGTAGTTGTTGTTCTTAAGCAACCAATCAACTTTTTTTGTTTCTGGTCCAATCCGGGCAGTTATTGGATTGCTTTCACCCCGCATCGCTGCATATAGTTGTTCTTCCCAAGCAACCAATCAACTTTTTTTATTTCTGGTCCAATCCGGGCAGTTATTGGATTGCTTTCACCCTGCATCGCTGCCAGTAGTTGTTCTTCCAAAGCAACCACTCAACTTTTTTTGTTTCTGGTCCAATCCTGGCAGTTATTGGATTACTCTTACCCTGCATCGCTGCCAATAGTTGTTCTTCCCAAGCAACCAATCAACTTTTTTTGTTTCTGGTCCAATCCTGGCAGTTATTGGATTACTCTTACTCTGCATCGCTGCCAATAGTTGTTCTTCCCAAGCAACCAATCAACTTTTTTTGTTTCTGGTCCAATCCTGGCAGTTATTGGATTACTCTTACTCTGCATCGCTGCCAATAGTTGTTCTTCCCAAGCAACCAATCAACTTTTTTTGTTTCTGGTCCAATCCTGGCAGTTATTGGATTACTCTTACCCTGCATCGCTGCCAATAGTTGTTCTTCCCAAGCAACCAATCAACTTTTTTTGTTTCTGGTCCAATCCTGGCAGTTATCGGATTACTCTTACCCTGCATCGCTGCCAATAGTTGTTCTTCCCAAGCAACCAATCAACTTTTTTTGTTTCTGGTCCAATCCTGGTAGTTATTGGATTACTCTTACCCTGCATCGCTGCCAGTAGTTGTTCTTCTTAAGCAACCAATCAACTTTTTTTGTTTCTGGTCCAATCCGGGCAGTTATTGGATTGCTTTCACCCTGCATCGCTGCATATAGTTGTTCTTCCCAAGCAACCAATCAACTTTTTTTTATTTCTGGTCCAATCCGGGCAGTTATTGGATTGCTTTCACCCTGAATCGCTGCATATAGTTGTTCTTCCCAAGCAACCAATCAACTTTTTTTGTTTCTGGTCCAATCCTGGCAGTTATTGGATTACTCTTACCCTGCATCGCTGCCAGTAGTTGTTCTTCCCAAGCAACCAATCAACTTTTTTTGTTTCTGGTTTGATTTTAATCAATTTTCTTTTTCGACCTTGTCTCATGTTTTTGGAAATATCTTTTACTTTTAACCTTTTACTTGAAGCATTTGCTTTTACTCCTGCCTTTTCATTTTGAGCAAATACTTTTTGAGCATAGGACCCAAAAAAACGAAAGCAAAACCTTTCACCTAACAAGTAAAAATTAATCCATTGGAAGTTTAAGGTTTTGCTCATGACTTTAGTAAATCTTTATTAAGAAAACTCACCATTTACTTTTTCTTTGAAGTAAATCCTTCGGATATTCTCGAATTGTTGCAAGTAAAAGGTTTTTTTTACTAATACTAAATGAATTGCTTTTTCTAGCGAGTAAATCCTTCGAATCACAAGTAAATGAAAAACTTGGTGCACATAAAACAATCTAACATCTGATTTATCAAATAGTAACTGCTGATCAGCTGTTTTACTTTTAACACACAACAGCAATACGCCTGTTTCCCTGTAAATAAAGGGATTTTATGTTTCCATCTAATCTGTAGTCACCTAGCGTTTGGTGGATTGTTTAAATAACTTTGATAACTTGTGTTTCGTTTTCTTTACTTGTGTGTTGTGGTAATGATATTGTTTAAGTCATCATTTGATCAAGTGATGACAAAACAGATAATATGCAAACTGTAAATTGTAATAATGAGATATTGTTTTTTTGCTAATGAATTATGTTTGTACCCCAAAGTACTGGATAAATCCCGAATTCTGAAAATGAAGAAACTTAAGGAAATGACCGTTGAAAGTCATTCCTTGCACATTTAGCGAAGTTTTACCTTCTCCTGTTTATTCATCACCATGAATTCTAAATTTCTCAATATAAACATGAGAACAGTCGAGTAACAACAGTAGGAAAACGGTACTTACTCTGCCACAGAGTTTTAGCTTCTGTTATCTTTTGTTCGGTTGTAGGAAACTTTATCCAAGAACCAGCTTGGGCAACAACACTCGACACTACTCTTGGCACTGTGCTTTGTTCCCCACGTTGTTCCTCCCCACCGATACCTTTGTGAAATACAGATATCTAAAAAGATTCTTTCATTTTATTTACTGGGGTAAGTGCACCACCCCAAGATTTCTAACAGATTGCCCTACAACATGCTAACCAAATCACTTTATTTTCGTCTAAATAAATCAAACTTTTTAGCTCCTTTATAAGAAGGTTACAACGAGATTTATAAACTTTTATTTCTCGCACATTCACTATATCTACCCTGATCAACAACAAAAATAACCTTTTACTTGAGAGATGAGTCTACTACTGACTAGATGCATCAGATTTCAAGTATTTGCTTGTCAGTACGAGTAAAAGGTTGACTTTATGCATACTCAACTGTTCGGAGTAAATGATCTGAATCACTGTTCATTAACTTCTTTCTTCAAATAAAAGGGTTTGCTCCAGGTTGTATTCATATCGTGCCATGGATTTTGCTCTAAAGTTTATAAGTAAAAGGTTTAATTTCGCTTTATGCACAAGGCCCTAGTAAGACAAAGCCAGGTAGACGTGCGTTGACTGCGTAGACGTGCGTGGGAGTTGGCTGTTGACTGTCAAGTTACAAGGACTATCGAGTTAGTGAAGTTTTACTAGAACTTGTTTATTTAAAACTATGAAATTATAATTTCTTCCTAGGTATATTATAGTGTGCAATGATAGTTTATATGACATAAAAGACGCTATAATGAAAATATGTTCTACGATTTTGATTTGGTTTGAACGTTAGTTTATTTGACAGAAACCAGTAAATAACAAGGCACTATGTTAGTGGATCAGTTCAACTACGATAATTATTTTACCAAACCGTATACAGCTAAAACATTTAAAATACGATGTCTGGTATAAGTATTACAATTAAAATGGAAAATGGTTCAAAACACCCAAAAATAGTAGATTTGAGTTAAAATTGTATATTTCAGTTTGGGGTGAACTTACAGTTTAGTAAGATACATTAAATTATAATTTGCCATTGACTTTGGGGTACTGAAGAATTTACTTCGTTTATAATCCTGCAAACTGTAACTCTTGGTAGTGGAGTACATTCAACCAATTACATGTTCCAGCTGTTTGCAGCTTTCCCGCGGTTATGAGGCCCATATATCCCGCCAGATGTGGCTGAGAATTATTTATCAGCAATCTTCCGTCTTGAAGCTGCAAAAAGAAAAACAACACCTTTTATTACGTTACAAATGTGACTTTTTCTATGTTGAAATAAATTGTGTAAACTGATCTGAATAACTGTTTTATAAGGCTAAATAAAAAAAATAATACAAATGTATTGACGGAATGTAGCACTTAAATATATTGATAATTGGTAAATGAAAAAATTATGAAAATTTAAGTTTTTTTTAAATTTAGTTTTCTGACAACCTGGCTGATTTTTGTCTAAATTTTTTTTTTATTATTGCATTTTTTATGATATATTGACAAACTGGTATTTATTGAAAAATAATTTAATCCTTCTTATTACCAATGTATTTCACATTTAATTTATATATGCTAATCTGGTAAACAAATATAAATACACTTACTTTCAAATGTTTATTTAGATTTTAGAGGTTGCATACAAACCTCCAGACGTTTTTACTACATATCCGTTTTTATTTGTAATTTACTTATAGATAAAAAAAATCATTGAGGACATTTGAATTAAGTTTTGAGCGATCAAAAAGTTAATAGATTTCTTTAAATTAACTTTAACATTTACAGACTAAAATCAGCTTTTTTAGAACTCTGGGCCAGTTTTTAAAAGCTAAAAGATGAAGATCACCTAGAAACAGTTTCAAACTAGCACAAACCTACTGACTTTTCAAGATTAAACGGGGAGCTATCTGATCGTAATTCCAACACTATAACTACCTTAACAACCCAAAAACCTTAGTATTATGTGTTTAAAAATAGTACATAAACTTTATAAAAAGTATAATATTATTATTCAATAACAAACACTCAAAAACTTTAAAATAAGTCACGAACTCAATGACAGCAGTCGCGGAGAAAACAGTCGAGAAAACAGTTTACAAAGTAAGGTATGAATATTTGAGCGAGAGCGATGACAAATGAGCCGGTAAAGACCAGCAACTCGGCTACGTTCAACTGGAAACTTTTAATCCCGCATCTTTGCTGTCTGCGCCATAATTACTTTCTCAGCACCAACTTCTACACTTGCATCGCACAAAGTTTTCACTCAACGTTAAATTATCTCTGATCTTCACAGAACTGTGGCTTTGGTTAAAGCGGCGATAATATTAATCTTGGCGAGAAGAGTTTCGAGTTCATCTTCACTGTTTAACTATTTCTGCTTCATTAAGTATTTAAACGAGTACCTTCGTTCATACATTTTTTACGATTATGGTTAAATGTTGTCTTTCTAGACGACTTCATACAATACCGGTGTGTTTGAAAAGTGCAGGAACGGTGTAGCTTATCTTCTACCATTTTAGATAAAGTTTTGAGATTTAGCTATATCAATAATAGCCATAAATTTATATTCTTTCAAGCTATTGTTATGTTTCTATCTCTTTAGGGAGAAACATTTCTTAAATAGCATCTTAGGTCGAGTTTAGTATCGAATTTAAGGTCTTATCTAGTAAACATTACAGCAAACCCGAACTTAACTAAACAATTGTAGCCGTTTAAATATTTCTTGAATCTATTTTGAAAACCGCTAGCATTTTTTACTCAGTGGTATTTTTAGTTCATATTTGCGGCATTGTATTCTGTTAATAAATTCCTATAGTTTGATGTGCATATCGACCTATGTTTAAGTTTTCATTTTCTTCCGAATTCTAGCGAATTCCTTTTTTCCTAAGGAGGTAACGTAAATAGCATTGCAGTTTCAATGAATCTTTGAACAACTGTCATTTTTGACTTGGTTGTACGTTTGAGTTTGGGTTTGCAGCAATGTGCTCTGGCTAAGACCTTTATTTGTATATTGAACTCGACCTATGCTTCTATTAACAATTTTGTCTGACTCCTCGTGGGCCGTCTCCCTTTAGGGGTTAACCTTTAAAGAGTACACATTTGTAGTTATTATTGATATTACAAGTCTCATTACTTTATCTAATAGTAAAGATTTATTAGACCGTTCCAGGACTTTTCAATCACACTATTACATCTACAAACTCTTATTCACTAACCATTTAAAAGACGACGGATGATGATAAACAGTGGTCGATTTCCTCTACTCCAATTAAAGATTTGGTTGGCAGTGTAAAAATATTTTAATATATTTTTTAAGTAATGGTGAAAGAAAAAAAATATATAAACGGTATTTTCATATTCAGGACATGTTTTATATGGCATTATAAATAACTAAATTTGTTTATTTCACTTTCATTATTTGTTATAGTTTACTCGCCATTTGTATTATTTGGTAGGATTAATTGATAACTTGGACATTTGTAAAAAACGTTTTTTATGGATTTAGGCAAGTGTTAAACCTAAGGGTGCAAGTAAATCGAAAGACTTAACTATGTGAATTTAAAATGCAATAACGCTGTTTTAATAGATTAGCTAGTTCTAAAATTTATTATTGAATTGTTTAATACTTTGTTTTATGATTAAATATTTTCCAACTGCCCTAACCATTTAGCAACACAGGTTTGTCATGTATTTTTTTTTGTTAGTCTCTAGGTTTTTGACAGTTTAAATTTATTTTCATTAATTTGAAAGACATATTAATTCTAAGGGTATTAAACACACCAATAATATTTGTATAACTTAAAACAACAGTGAACATCTGAAAATTGCAAAATATCTTTCTGCTGTTTGCAACGTATCGTCGACAAGCAATTCCATGCCACTGTTAATAAGGTTTTTTTCTATTTCTATGCAGAGATTTGGCCTCCCAATGTTAATATACTTTTCTTATAATATAACATTCTAATTTAAACACATAGTCAAAATTAAAAAAGGTTAAATAATTATGTGTTTTAATTTTGGATTTCGATGTGAGAGTGCAAGCTTTATCCCCGGAAAGTCGTAAAAATGTGACTTTTTCGGTTGAACGTGTTATTATGTCGAGATAGAAAATAAATTTATCGTTGACCATGAAATCAACTAAACTAAAATAAACTTATGTTTCACTTTCGAAGTAAATCCACATTCAAGTTTGTATTAATTCTCTTTAAATTATGATTAAAAAAAAACTCTATTGTTAGATACAAATTCTATTTGGAATTTATGCACTTTTTAGTGCATCTTAATGAAATTGATAAACTGTTTTTTTTTGTTTTTTTTTTTTTATATTTTCCACTTCTGAAGGTAACATTTGCTTTTATATGTAGAATATACTATAGAGGATGTTTAAAAAGTATTTGAAGAATTTTGACGGATGACAAACCAAGAAAAAAAATATATATATAAACGTCCATCAACCTGATTTATATAAATATTATACAAACTTTTAGGAATTTTCAAAAACGTTAATAGCACAAGCACATCTATGCTTCATGAGGAACTGAATACAAAGATTTAAAGCGAAATCCATGATTTATTGAACAGGAATAACTTAATCTAACTTCCTCGCCCAAGTGTTGCAGTTTAAAATAATTGGAAGACGCACCACTTGGCCGCGCAGTTGTCGAGATTGCTGTTAAATAATTTCCCTCCAAATCTCGAGATTTATTGCCGCCATAACGCCAGCTGTGACGTGCATTGGCGGGAAACAATCACAATCTTCACTGTATGTTAGTTTCTTGTCTATGTTTCATTGTTTTTACCTCAAATAAAGGACATTTACTATTTTAGGACTTCAAATCCTTTACGAAATAAAAAATATATTTTTTTTGAAACAAATCTATATGACAAGACCATTGATTTTTCTCGTAAACTTGGAATAATTACGGGAATAATTTACGCAGGAAATTGCATTTGACTTATGAAAATGGGACGTATTTCACAAATATAAATTTTACAGGTACAATCTAGATGGTTTCTAAGTGATTTTAATTGTGTAAGATTAGTTTTTAATTCAAAAGAAACAATAACTATCTTTAGAAATACTATTTGATTTGCCTTAATATAAAAACATGACAATTTCAATATGTTTGTATACAGAGTGGCTGAAAAGTAACTTGCACCCCCCTTAACTTTTGAACCTTTTGAGATATTTGAAATCTGTTTGTGGCAACCTTCTTAGATATGAGGAGCTACAATAATATTAGTTGATTTTGAAAATGTTGCCCTTGGGGGTAGCGGGGTTAGGGTAGCTCAAACTTTTCAAATAGCAAGTATAGTCGAGTTTGAGTTATAGTCGGTATCATTTTACAGGTCTTAAAAAAAACTAAACAATTGACATAAAGAAAACCAAAGTTGGCCCACTAATAACAAAACGGCGCCCTAAAACGTATGAAATCCAAATAACCATGAGGGTGGCTGAAAATTAACTTGCACCCCCCTTATCTTTTTAACTATTTGAGATATTTGAAATCGGTTTTGCGGCAACCTGTTAAGATATTAAGGGCTACAATAATGATAATTAATTTTAAAAATTTTACCCTTAGGGGTAGTGGTGGTAGGGGGTAGCTTAGAATTTTCACAATCAGGAAGTATGGTCGAGTTTGGTATCATTTTACAGGTCTTGACATAACTAAACAATGAACATAAAGAAATATAAATCAGACCATTAATAACAAAATGGCACCTAAAAATGTTCAAGACAATGGTTATTAAATGTTATTTTTAACCATTTTGTTTTTAGTATTCTGATTTTTATTTTCTTTATATCAATTGTTTTGTTTCGTCAAGACCTGTAGAAGGATACCAAACTCGACTATACTTGCGGTTTGAAAATTTTGAGCTTTTCCTTACCCCCGCTTCCTCTAAGGGCAAAATTTTCAAATTTGATCATGATTATTGTAGCCCCTCATATCTAAGAAGGTTGCCGCAAACCGATTTCAAATATCTCAAATGGTTGAAAAGTTAAGGGGGTGTGCAAGTTACTTTTCAGCCTCTGTATATCAACTAGTACCTTTACATGAAGTTAGCGATCCAGTCAAACAATTGAACAGAGTTCGTATTTTGTATCTTGTATCCTATTTAGCAAAACATGTATACTGTAACCACTGATATATAATAACTTTGTTTAAATATTGTATCTCAGGGACTATATACACATTTATAGCTGAACAGAATACCGTAGGAGAGTACTTTAAGCAATTTTAGTTTCGTATAAAACGTACTTGTGAATCTCGAGCTCATATATAATCTTATTACCAAACCGTCAAGTTAATATAATTTAGTGATTTCTGGGCGATGGGAATAACGGCAGACTAACAGAGGGATAAAAATTGATGATAAATTGATGGTTGATTGTTAAACGATATTTTTATATTTATTTTTATTAAAGTATAGAGTTATATTTTAAAATAAGCAGAATATAAATCATTCAACCAGATTCAACGAGCTACACAAATAATCAAGATATGATATAATGACATTTAGACAGAAAAATCCACCAGACAGGAAGTTAGAAAACGAATATATCCGGTTATGTAATTTCCGGTTTGGTTCTCAGAGGCTCATTGGGGGTGGTTATTAAGTCTTTTATTCAAAAACCTGCCAAGGACACGATGTATTACACTAACAAAAGCGCATTTATATTTTTCCCGTGCAATTTTGTTCTCAATATTCTCAAGTACTTTAAATACTTTGAATGTTAAGCATTTAGTAAAGACTTTTCGTGATTTCATGTTCTTATGTTCATATTTAACTAACTATCTACAATTAATTGAAAGGGTGCTGATTTAAAAGGAGAGAAAAGATAACAATATAAACTGGCAAGCAATGAATGTTTAATTTTCAAGATGTTTCTCCCGTGTGGATTAAAACACTTTTTTCTTTACAAAGACCAGTTTATTTGAGAAACTTGTTATTAAAAGGCTTAGTTCAATGTCACAATCTTATACTACGCATTTACGCACTTTAATTACCAGGAGCGAAACATTCATCGGAAGCTGGAGAAGGAACGAGGGTTAATTTGCGCACAGATTGACACATGAATTGCGTCATTTAGTTCCTCGCCGCAAATGAGTTTCTAGGATGTCGCGTCTAAAGTTCCCAACAATACCTTCCTCAAACAATTAGTCTGTTTCTGCCACTCTACTGCTACACACAAATACTTACATGGTATAACCATATTATACAGCATTAAACTATTGCATATTACTACACATATCATGGATAAAATAAAACATCACTTCTACAGATTAAAATTTATTTAAAACATTAACATATTACTACTACACATTGTAGTCTGCTGTAGAACAAAGAATAATATGACATACAAATTGTACAAGTCTGTTCAAACCTAAACCTTATGGTTATTGTAATAAGTGTAGTTTCTTATAATGTTAATAGAAAATTGTATGGCTGTCAAAGACTTGGATAAAGCAGATTAGATATAGCACTAGATTTTCCAAATTGAATTTCTTCCAAAATTGCTGGACTTGTTTAGGAATCGTTCCTCGTAAGCCAATAAGTAATCCAAAAACTTCAAATTTTGATATTTATATTTTTCCGATTAATAGGGGATAGTTTTCTTTCTTCGTGCACTTCCTTTGTCTGACTTTCAGTTGTCTCGAGACGAATTGTTGGGTCAATTATGAGACCGTAGTCTCTCCCCTTATTTATAACAATAATGTATCCAATTAAATTACTCTAATTGTAAAATAATTAATAAAAGCACGCACGTTAGCTCAACACAAATTCTAATTCATGGATGTTTTCTAACATAAACAATAGAAAACCTATGATAGTAAAAATAATAATAAATGAAACATTTTACAGCCTTAGAGAAGTCATAACTGTCTCTCCCACTATTTTAAACGTGCAGTGTAAGAAAGCACAAAGTCCTTCACAGTTCACAGTTCACTGTTCAAAAATCTTTATTTCCTGCATAAGATGTAAATACAAATACTCCCATGAACCACGCAGGGTTCCTATGGGAAAAAATACATTATGTTTAGTACAGAATAGCTGTCTGGCAGCCTAAATCATCAAAATGTCTATTGTTCCTTTCTTCAATATTTGGTAAGACACATAACTTTTTTCACTTTTAACAATCTATAACAATTCTTTTTTTTTACAATTATAAAATGTGCACAATACAGCTATCCAAAAATACGTTTAAATAGGTACATTCATATAATTTAAAGATATTTTTAACTTGCATATTTTTTAAACAATTCTAAAGTTATAGAAACATCCTTTACCTTACGCTAATATATTATGGCACAACTTCATCCCTAACATACTGTAATACAAATTCTATGACTGTTTTCTTAAATACTACTGTCTACATAAACTAGATTTCCAAACATTTTTACCAGATTATTGGAATGCTTGGGCCCGAGAGCATTGAATTGATACCTACTGATTTCTTTTGCACAAAACCTATCTTGAATAAGATTAATCTGCGCAGAACGAGTATCTCTAACCACTGGTCTCGAATTAAACAGACAAATATACTTTTTTACGTACATTATTACGCTATAGACATGAAACTGGTTAAATGTTAATACATTATTTTCGAAAAACAAGTGAGACACACTATCATAACGCTTAACATTAAATATTGTGCGGATGGCGTTTCGTTGACACATAATAATAACAGATTTCAAAACAGTTGGGTATGTACCACCAAAATGAATTATTCCATACCTTAAGACACTTTCAAACCATGACAAATAAATATTTTTCAAATAAGCACTTTTCACATGATCTTTCAAAAAGTACAAAGCATAGTTTATTTTTCTCAATTTACTACATAAATGGTTAATCTGTGGACTCCATTTCAGATATTCATCAACAAACAAACCCAAATACTTAACACTACTGACTATTTCTATACTAGTACAATTAATTACATACATAAACGCAGTGATGCTTGCGGCACATGATATTGAAATGTTTTGTCAAAAACTCTTTTGAAATAGTTTGGTCAAAGAACAATATGCATTTGGATTTTTCTGTATTTATCACTAGTTTATTACTGACCAGCCACTGTGAAATTTTTTCCAAATCACTGTTTACTTTTAACCTTAAAGAATTCTTGTTGTAGGAAGAACATACAAGTGCTGTTTCATCAGTATAATCAAAAATTTGTGAATTTAAATTTAAACTTAACAAATCATTTACATAAATAAGAAAAATTGCAGGCCCTAGAACCCCTCCTTGAGAGGGTCCATATTCTAATTAAAGTACAACACTCAAATTTTTGTCTATTTTTACTACCTGCATCCTGTCTTTGCAAAATGACATAAGCCATTCCAAAGCTTTCCCACCAATACCATACTTGCTGAACTTATGAAATAAAATGTTAAGATCTAGTACATAAAATGCCTTTTGGAAGTCCAAATACAGTGACAGTGTGTACTTATTTCTATCCATTGATTCGGTGATGCAGCTAATGTGCCTCTCTATAGCCAAGTCCGTTCCCTTGCCTGGTAAAGATCCATATTGAGGATTCGAAAATAATGATTTTCTTTCAAAGTATTAAAATATTTTTTCTTAATGAGAGATTCAAAGATTTTAGCAATTGAATTTATAACTGAGATTGGACGATATGAAACGATTTCAGAGGGGTCACCTGACTTGTAAATGGGGACAACAGTGGCTACTTTAAGTTTGTCAGGAAAAACACCCTGTGTCAACGACAACTGATAAATTTTACACAGGAGAGGGGCAAAAATATCCAAGTCTTGATTACAAAAATACTAATTCCATCAATACCCACACTAAACTTGTTTTTCATGCACTTGATAGTTTTAACCACCTCCTTATCTCTAAAAGACCTTGTAGAGGTATGGCATTTGCCTTTGTCAGCTTGGTCTTTCTTGATTCACAGGGACTTTGGCAGTGTTTTTTACTTTCTCCCCCTATACCATAGTATATGGAGAAAGTATTGTTTTCGTCAAAATTTTCGAGTTTGAGTTTTGAGTGGATATATTCGTTTTGGGTCCCCCTGGACCTAAAAAAGTGGTTTTCGATGTGATGTCTGTGTGTGTGTGTGTGTGTCTGTGTGTCTGGATGTGTACAGAGCTAGAGACCACACCTGTGGTCCGATTTCGATGAAATTTGGTATTTAGGTTCTAATCCATGGTATCTCCAGGCGTTTTTTTCATTTTTTAAAAATTTTGATTTTTAATGGGAATTTTCCCATAAAAACCCATAAAAAACCGGAAAAAACAGATTTTCTCGAAAACGGCCCGAACGATTTTGATAAAAATTTAGTATGTTGTAGCCCTTTAAATTCTGAATAAAATGGTACAAACCCCATATCTCTAAAAATTACGGTTCAAAAGTTATGGTCAAATATGTTATTTTCCCATAAAAACCCCATAAAACAACAAAAAATAGGATTTTAGAAAAACATCCGGTTTTGATTTAACATAGTATGTTATACTCCTTACAGTTTTGATAGTTTTTTTTTAATTTTTTGGAAATTTTTATTTTTAATGGGGATTTTCCTATAAAAACCCCATAAAATAACGAAAAAATATGATTTTCCCAAAAATGGCCCGAACGATTTTGATAAAAATTTAGTATGTTATAGTCCTTTATATTCTGAATAAAATGGTACAAATCACATTTCTGTAAAAATTACGGTTCAAAAGTTATTGTAAATTATGTCATTTTACCATAAAACCCCCTTAAAATAACAGAAAAATCGGATTACCTCAAAATTGGCCC
This sequence comes from Macrosteles quadrilineatus, assembly GCF_028750875.1. NCBI lineage: Eukaryota > Metazoa > Arthropoda > Insecta > Hemiptera > Cicadellidae > Macrosteles > Macrosteles quadrilineatus. Next base: position 100,072,378 of record NW_026542595.1, read on the forward strand.
GAACGATTTTGAAAAAAAAATTTAGCATGTTATAATACTTTAAATTCTGAACAAAATTTTACAAATCTCATTTGCGTATACAGTTATCTACTCTCACCACTTACACATGATAAAGGTTTTTGACAATTTCATGATGTTTCATAAGTTTTTGACAAACTTATGGGAGAAAGTATGTGTCAGTATGCTGATACCGTTTATTTATTGAACTACAGGAACCTCTTGACTGTTTACTACTGGAGTTGACGGTATTTCGGGGGAGCCGACAGTGCTTCAGAAGTATACTACTGGATATTACCTACACTTTAAGTATTTTAAGTGCAAATATACAGGGTGTCTCGAAAGTAAACAGTCTCCGGGAAATGGTTTTACGAGTCAAAATAAAGAGAATAAGAATAAGGATAAGCCAGTCAGGTTGCAGCTTAGGTACAGTGTATTACCTCATTTTCAACGCATGAAAATCGTATTATTTCATCAATTTTTTACTCGATATTTTAGCTTGGTGACGTTTAATAGAAAAATTTACATTCAAAATATAATTGTACTTAAAAGTATTGTATAATAAAATCAGTCATTTTTAGTATTGAATTGGATCACGTAATTTTCTATACTAACGTAGGTATCTTCCACCGTAAAATAAATTAAAAGTTCGGCAGTCTGTTCCTACTCGTGGTCGCGCCAATGTCGTACAAATCGGGTTGCCTGCTTAAATGTATTTTATCCGTCCGTTTGTGTCTTCGTGTACGTGCCATCGTGTGTATGTGAACTAAATGTCTACCAGCCGAAGATACAATAAGTCGATTTATATGTTCCTGTACTACGACAGTTTGACAATGGCGTTCTACCGAAACATGTAACTACAAAGATCAAACAACAATTTGGGAACTGCTGACGAGGTAATAACCTTCACCTTAATAGCTGTTTTGGGGCTGCAACAATGGATTTTAATCTCTATTTCGACCCATAGCACCAATTCCCAGGGTTTGGCCGTTTACTTACGGGACACCCTGAATACCTAAAAGAAATTGGTTATCAATTACGTCAGTCTCAGATATGGCATTATTTGGCCAGATATTTTGATATAAACATAACCAATATTTATTCCCCCTACTTTTAATACATCGAAGTAGTATTTAACTTGGTTCATATTACTCTTAAAAAAAAGAAAAAAAAACACTCAACATCCTTTAGGTGCAAACATAGCCACCTCTAATACAAATCACCCACCTTCATAACCCTGGGAGGAGCTCATCTCACCTAAATGGTGAATATTATTTTTAGTTCCCAATTTAAAATTACTCTACTTTTATGAATACAGTCTACATCATGCTTACGTGCTCCTAATTATACAACATTTTCTCCATAGTTTGGATGGTTTTACATGTTTTGACATTTCATCTATATAAACCAACAGTACATAATCACTTACGTGCGAAATATTAACATCTTGCTTAGTACGCAATGGACTGAACTTCTTTGTGTTCTTTATTTAGTTTCCTCGATTTAGTTGTTTTTAAGTTTTCCTAGGTTTCTTGAGTTTTCCGCACACTAAACTGTTTTCTTGAGCTATCCATCTTATTTGGTTAAACGTAAACAAATTTGAATTCAGTCGATAACAATGCAACAATGAACTACAAAAATCAACTACTCGGTTAAAGATATGTGATTTAACCGTTAAGGTAAAAAAACATTGGTGAGTCGGTGGCTCAGTCGGTAGCGTCACGGACTTCGGGCCCAAGGCAACGATGTCATATGTTCAGATCCTGGTCACTGCCAATAAATTTATCAGTACAGTTCACCTTCGTACTGTACCGGCTCACCCCTTCCTTCGCTGGATACGTTCCACGCTCAGGTATGACAAATGCAAGGTTAAAAGAGGCGACCAACTTCTAAAAAAAAAAAAAAAAAATACTTAGAACTACTTATTTTGTTACTATTTTGTTCTAATATTCTAATAGCAATGCAAATTAATATATCAGGGTACATGCACAATTACCGAACTCCCTGTTTCTGTTACCTAAATACAGATATATCAAGCGGCAAATGGTACAGTCGTGTCCTCCGGTAATAGAGAGTGACGTGGCTGATTGTACATGCAACAGACTGTCCATCAACACCTGTGCGCGATCTCTAGAGTAATGGCATAGCTATTCCAAACCACCCGTTTACACTATGATATTTGTAATGTTAAGAACATGATTTTACTGTCGAACAAAAATTGTTAATCAAGTTAGTAAGGATGACATTTTTGCAATAAGGTAACTCGGGGGGGGGGGGCTCCTTAGAAGTTTGATAATTTAAGATAGTAAAAAACTGCTGTACAAGTAAGAAAGTACGACGAATATTCACATGTTTTTATATCTTGCAATAAAAAAAATCTACTGTTTATACAGCTTATATTCACATTACTTATTACTATTGGACTAACACTTTGTTATAATAGTTATACCTATGGGGCGGTAAATATTGTATGCATCTATTTTTACCGATCAGTCATGGTTTTTTTCTACAAAGAAGCTTTACTGAATCTGTCAAACAATCAGGAACCTCTTGACTGTTTACAGTTTAATGAGCAGAGTCAAGCACCATACTGGCGTTACCACCCTGTCAATGGTACTTGGCAGTGATTGCTGCATTGTGAGTTTACTGTACTAGTGGTACTTGATGAACAGCATGAACAAGCTTTACTGAATCTGTCAAACAATCAGGAAACTCTTGACTGTTTACAGTTTAATGAGCAGAGTCAAGCACCATACTGGCGTTACCACCCTGTCAATGGTACTTGGCAGTGATTGCTGCATTGTGGGTTTACTGTACTAGTGGCACTTGATGAACAGCATGAACAAGCTTTACTGAATCTGTCAAACAATCAGGAACCTCTTGACTGTTTACAGTTTAATGAGCAGAGTCAAGCACCATACTGGCGTTACGACCCTGTCAATGGTACTTGGCAGTGATTGCTGCATTGTGGGTTTACTGTACTAGTGGTACTTGATGAACAGCATGAACAAGCTTTACTGAATCTGTCAAGCAATCAGGAACCTCTTGACTGTTTACAGTTTAATTAGCAGAGTCAAGCACCATCCTGGCGTTACGACCCTATCAATGGTACTTGGCAGTGATTGCTGCATTGTGGGTTTACTGTACTAGTGGTACTTGATGAACAGCATGAACAAGCTTTACTGAATCTGTCAAACAATCAGGAACCTCTTGACTGTTTACAGTTTAATGAGCAGAGTCAAGCACCATACTGGCGTTACGACCCTGTCAATGGTACTTGGCAGTGATTGCTGCATTGTGGGTTTACTGTACTAGTGGTACTTGATGAACAACATGAACAAGCTTTACTGAATCTGTCAAGCAATCAGGAACCTCTTGACTGTTTACAGTTTAATGAGCTGAGTCAAGCACCATCCTGGCGTTACGACCCTATCAATGGTACTTGGCAGTGATTGCTGCATTGTGGGTTTACCGTACTAGTGGTACTTGATGAACAGCATGAACAAGCTTTACTGAATCTGTCAAGCAATCAGGAACCTCTTGACTGTTTACAGTTTAATGAGCAGAGTCAAGCACCATCCTGGCGTTAAGACCCTATCAATGGTACTTGGCAGTGATTGCTGCATTGTGGGTTTACTGTACTAGTGGCACTTGATGAACAGCATGAACAAGCTTTACTGAATCTGTCAAGCAATCAGGAACCTCTTGACTGTTTACAGTTTAATGAGCAGAGTCAAGCACCATACTGGCGTTACGACCCTGTCAATGGTACTTGACAGTGATTGCTGCATTGTGGGTTTACTGTACTAGTGGTACTTGATGAACAGCATGAACAAGCTTTACTGAATCCGTCAAACAATCAGGAACCTCTTGACTGTTTACAGTTTAATGAGCAGAGTCAAGCACCATACTGGCGTTACGACCCTGTCAATGGTACTTGACAGTGATTGCTGCATTGTGGGTTTACTGTACTAGTGGTACTTGATGAACAGCATGAACAAGCTTTACTGAATCCGTCAAACAATCAGGAACCTCTTGACTGTTTACAGTTTAATGAGCTGAGTCAAGCACCATCCTGGCATTACCACCCTGTCAATGGTACTTGGCAGTGATTGCTGCATTGTGGGTTTACTGTACTAGTGGTACTTGATGAACAGCATGAACAAGCTTTACTGAATCTGCCAAACGATCTGTATCAAATTTTATGGCCTTCGATGAAAGAAGAATGTTGACGTTTCGTCGCCAGTTACTATTTTCTTAAAATTTTACATTTGTGTTCACTACAGTGTTTTAAGATATTAACTGCAGATGTCTGACAAAGGTTGTCCTGTGGTGGTTTTTTTTTCCTTAGGTATAAACCAATTTTCTAATTACTTAACAAGCCATTCATATATTTATGTGCCGATGTGGTTGCTTAAAACATGTATCCCTAGACATTTGTAATACTTGAAATATTTTTCGCATCAATCATTTTTTCATTTAGTATCTGTAATAAAAAAAGATTTTACTATGTAAAAACAGGCGATAAAATGATCCGACAGTGAAACTTCATTATTGTCCCTGTCAAATGCCTTATAAAACATGATTGGTACATCAATAGGTCTCAAGAAGATATAAACATATAGTGGCTACTCTTTAATTTTGAAACGCTATGTAGCTATGAATAGTTATAGTCATGTAGTCATAGAATTATAGATGTATATAGAGGTAATGCTTATAACCATTTAACTTAGACCATTGATGGTAAACATTTTTAAAAACGTTTTAGCTTGGACGTAGTAGTATTTAATATCGATAACACAATAAATTAATTATACAGATAATGTTTTTAGTATTTATTTTTATCACTATATAATTTTCAAGCTACAATTTTAGATTTTACGATGATAAAATAACAACTGTAATAGTATATTCATAAATAAATAACAGCATTCTCGCTCTTGAATTTTTCAACATTTTGATAAAATTATTGAACGAAAGAACTTACAATTTTAAGAATTGATGCTAGTTATTTACTTTTGATAATGAAAGCATAAGAAAAACTATTTATTGAATTCTATTCTATTTCTAAGATAGCAAATCACTGTTTCGACATTACACTACTACCGAACTTACAAGACTATTCGAAGAACAAAGTCACGTAGCTTAAGAAAAGGACTAAACAAAGTCTGCGGAACAAAAGAAGTTTATCAGCAGTCAGCGGATCGTGACCGTCGTAGTAACTTTACTTGACTTTAGACCTCTATGTAGACTTGATAATAGTCAGTGTTCCTGTAATAGCTGTGTGTTTTACTCCTGATAATAGGTTAATTTATTAAGTTTTTTTATTTTAATAAGTTTAATCCCCTCTAGTTAAGTATTCCTCTACCAAAAACGTTATCAAGCTCAAATTATGGTACAAAAATGAATTAAATGTGTAGTTTCTAATGTAAACTCTCATCAGTGGGAGAAATGAACCAAGTAAACGTAGAAATAATTAAGTACCTGGATTTCTTGCTATGCATTATCTTAAGAATTGTTCTACTTAAAAGTGACATGCTCATTAATAAAGTGAAAGTAAACTATTTTGGTTTACTTCCAGTGAATGTAAACTATAAAACAATTGCTATATTAAAATATTTGCGTCGGTGTATTTTTAGCTCTTTTATCGTATTTTTAGTGTTGTTTGTCAACTTTGGCGTCACTGATAAAAGCTAAGCCTAATCCTGGAGACAAAGGATGGAAATTCTGCCTATTGCTAGTCTGTTCTTATTTAAGGGTAGTTACACTATAGTCCAATTGTTACCACCAAACAAATACTCACAGGTAAGAATGACTTGTGGTTAATGCTTAGGAACAGTGACTACTCAATAATGATCGAAATTACCACATAAAAATTCCAACACTAATAGATGTGTTCGAGTCCGCTCTGTTAGTCAAATGATATTCTGCTTCACAAGAGGACCTCGCTTATGAAATATGTATTGTGTCGTATTCAAGCGCTGAGTCTGAGTCGCAAGATGATATCAAACAGAATGTCAGAGAGCGGATATAATGCTTAGCTGAGTGCTGATTCCTGGAGTGTATCTTGTTTGTTGATGTGTCATTGCTGCACTAAAAACCAGACACGTACACTTTACAAGCTCTAATTGATCGAATGATTATTATATTGTTATTTCTTAAATTATGCAGAATCAGTTGTCAAAAAAAAAAAAAAACAATAATCAACAGTCGCAGGCCACAAATCTTTACATGTTCTTCTATAACCTCCCCCCCCCCAAAAAAAAAATGTATTTTTTCAGAAATAAAATTAATTTTAGGTAGAGGTAAACAGCAATATTGAAAGATTTGCAAAGATACCTCGGATTGTTTAATAAAATAGCGAGTAATCACTGCCCTTCCCTGATAAACAAACAATAGAATAAATTAATTGCACCGTAATGTGAACCACCTTGGGCGTCCTTTAATGAGCAGAAGTTCAATATCGTTACTGACAAACTTTATTGACTGTGGTAGAGAAAACAAAATTTATGGCGCATTCATATACAGTTTTCAATTGATTTTACATATCTTTTTACTCATAAATTAGCTGGAGGAAGCTGGTTTTTTAGCTGGTTTTAAGGTAGAGTGCATTACTTCAGTCCTCGAAGTATATGGTTCAAATCCTACCATTAACTAATACAAATATAAAAGGTTGGATTTACCTGTTGCGTCGATTGATCCTTAAGTTATGAAACAACTACGGCCGTTTCGTTTTGCTAAGCGAGCACATCTTCAGGTTGTAGGAACGTTAAAATACGGCCTTCTCATCCGTGGATGGAGTCATCAGCACATTAAGGACACATATGCGAAACACATACGAAACATTTAAGTATTAACAATGTCATGACTCATCATCTACCGGTTAAGACACTCGTGTTCGGAGTACTTGGCCTAGTTTTTTTATTGTAAATACGTAAATGTTTCGTATGTGTTTCGTGTTATGTGTCCTAAATGTGCTGATGACTCCATCCACGGATGAAAAGACCGTATTTGAACGTTCCTACAACCTGAAGATGTGCTCGCTTAGCAGAACGAAACGTCCGCAGTTGTTTTATAGCTTAAGGACCAGCGACGCAACCTATTAAATTAAACCTTTTATATTTGCATTATCTTGATCCAGAGGCATCATGACATTACATGTATTTATCTCTTTATGCCTTCGGATTTTATTATTGTTGGTGAAAATTGATTTTCCATTAAAGATTGGCGAGATTGAAAGAATCTAATTTTGAGAATAAAAAATACAATATAACCTTGTATTTCTTATTATTAAACTAAAAAGTTAATAAACTGATTGATATACGTACTTAAAACATCCAGTGTACACAAGTAGTTAAACAAAACATTATTACCCAACTATACTAGTATTCAAAGGAAATTTTACTACTATAATGAAAGATTTTGAAGAAAATGTCCTCATGGGAAATTATTGTATAATTTCTTTCCATTGTTCGAACACTTAATAAATTGTTAACTAAATAGTCAGTAAGCAAACAAGTTTTAGTGATCACGTTAAATTATCAAGAAGCTCTCGACGGCTCACGGTTTAACGAGCACAGCCAAGCACCATCCAACTGTTGCCGCCCAGTTAATAACTCTCAACAATAATTTGGTATCTTGATAGTTCAAATTAAAAATAGTAAATAATATACTAAAGCATAACTTATAATCAATCACACTAAGCATCTATTACACTAATCCAAATGTACAATACTTACTACCAATCAAGCTAACGAGTTTTACCTTTTTTCGGGAATAAACAAGATTTTATATAGAATATTCAAAAAATTCCAAATCAAAAGGAAATCTTAAAAATATCTATTACGTTGAAACAACACTTAAACCTTACTTTTTTTACGGGAAGTATATGTTCCACGTCCAGGGATATTTCGATTAAGGTGTTGACCTCGTCAGGTAAAGTCCTTTGATTTTGTTGGCGTGTAGCCCTCGATTATCCTTTTCCAAAAGGATAGTGGGCGATTCTATCTCGATGTGTCTATTTTATTTGTTATAGGAAGAGTATATGTTGACATTGGATATGTGGACCACAACGAGCTGTGTGAAATAGTATTGAGAGGTTTTTAAAGTTGACTAAAAGCACATTTTCATTGGTCGATCTAACCTTAATTTTTTCTGGCCATTAAAATGATTGTTGGTAGGTATTCTCGTACGCTTTCTTCGATTTCAGTGGCTTAAAAGATTACCAGAAACAGATTGAGCTCTCATTTCCTTCTCGTATACTTCACTGCTACTATCGAACATTTTAAAATTGTTTCAATCCAAAATTAGTCAATCAAAAATAAATTGGTTGTTGAAAATTCAAACAGTTAAAGCAATAACAAATCCATGTTTGTTTACGTCAAATTGATCGAAGAATTATTGTACACATTACTATCGCGGAGTAAACTTTCCTTTTCCGTAGTAAACAATCTAATTATGAATTTTCGCAGGTGATAAACATGTAACGAAAACAGGCCGTTTCACAATAGTATAGCGAAAAAAGTTGTTTAAAGGTTTATTGCGAACAATTTCATTACAATGTTAAAATACAATAAGCAAAAGTGATCTGCAATCTAATCCCATCCTCTGGTCAAAAGACTTAGCTGGAAACGTTGTGTGAAAGAGTATTTTACCATTTTCATGGAAAATGTCCGCAATAAATCTTTGGACAACACTAACTCACCATTATCATCACCAAAAATGAACATCAAACAAAGTTACAAGTCAAAGTATATAATAAAAAAAATAATTGCATTTCATAAAATAATGCAACTTAGCTTTTATATGCGAAGTTAAATTTACAATAGAGACACGGTGTGGTTAGTGCTTTAATTAGTTAGATGTACAATTGATACTTATACTTATTTGTACTCATTTATTTATAACTGTACTTATTTATAATTTATAATTGAAAAACCCTATTTGAATCCGAACGAATTACAAACGATCGCTATTGTTGAAGCGTCGTCTAAATGTACTAGAATAATGGAAAACCTCATCAGTGGAAGACATTAGAAAGACAACAAAGAAGTTATTAAAACGATGCATATCTCCGTCTTATCTGAGAAACGGGTTTTCAAAGAACAACCCGAATAATTATAATTTTGTTGTTGTTGTTGTTTATTAAGGAATTTAACGTCAAAAGGTATTCAATACTAAACTATTTAACTAGGCGTACACCATTCTGTACAATTGATGCTTTAAGTAAAAAAAGGTTTTTTGAAGATTTGTCTTCGGCCGTCGATTGCATCAAATGTGTAGTTTGACAATCAAAAGGTCATATATCAAATTACTAATAATTAATAAATTGGATCATATTAGGAAAATTTATTTATTTGAAAGTGAAATAATAACGTTGAAAAAATACTTGTACCCTACCAAAGTACTCAATAAACTAGTGCTATTTAAATGTTAGTGTAAATCCAATCAGGCAAATAGTAATTTGCTGTGTCTGCAGGTTTGCTGCGGCAAGGGCATTTAAATTAATATACTAGACCCCAAGTCTGGGCCAAACTTCCACCAGCTATACGCACGCGTTACCCATAATGTTTTTAAATAGTTGCCCAACCGTCTTTGTGTTTCCCGTACTGTACAACGAATCTTCACACCACCAGGTTGAAGACGGTTAAAAGCTTGAAAACTTGAAAATGTAGCAATCGTCGCTTTCTAAACCATGCTAGTTTAACTTCTTCAAAATCACTTGCAAGGTAAGGGAATGTAACCTACTATTGTAGTAACCATATTGATTCAGAGGCATTGCCGCAATTAAATTAAGTAAGTCGGATGATACCTATTTAATAGTAATAGTTGCTTTACGAGGAATTTTACAAAAATGTTAAAAAATGCAATAACCCCCAACACACATAATTTTGAATGCAGTTATGCCATATTATTCAAGCAAATACATGTTATTTTAAAGGAAGTGGAACTTTTGCTGTTCCATGTTTTCAAGAGAAACTCTTCGATTTAAGAACAAAAAATCAATTAAAAAGGTTTTTATATATTATTTAAAAAATTATCAACTTTAAAATAAGTGTTTAGAAATATTAGACGCTCTCTACAGTCCAAAGTAGCAAAGAGTTGGATTTTTTCCTAACAAATCACAAATTCAAACTTCCATTGCTGAATAAGTAATCCTACAAATATTTAATCTTAATGACATTGTACAAAATCTCAATGACATTTTTGGAAATTTAATGAGGATCCTGAAAATTACGATAAGTTTGAAATAAAAACAATGTTCAATGCACTTATGGCAATTTTCTCTTGGCAAATACAAATATTATCTCATTTTCTCTTTTATTACCTACCAGTGAGAGTATGGGAACCTAAATTGGTGCGATTTTGTCACTAATACTTGGTAGTTTAACACATGATATTTTAAACACAAATTTCTTCAATCCTGTATTTGATTAAGATCAATGCAGTTAAAATTGTTGTTTGTATCATCTCTTTTGGAGCTATGTTTTGTTTTGACAAGTGTGTTATTTTTTACTTTTGTTGTTGACAAGTTCCTTATGTCTTAGTTTAGTTTTTGACAAGTGTTTTCTCTTTACTTTTCTCAACTGAGTTGTTATTAAATCAGCTTGAGGTCAAAGTCAACTATTTTATTTTCTTTGTGATAAGTTCATCATGTTTTAATTTAGTTTTTGACAAGGGCCTTTTCTTACTTTTCTCAACTGAGTGTTTATTTAATCAGCTCAAGAACAAAGTCAACTATTTAATTTTTTTTTTGTGATAAGTTCATCATTTTTTAGTTTAGTTTTCGACAAGGGCTCTTTTTTTTTACTTTTACCAACTGAGTTGTCATTTAATCAGTTTGAGACCAATAATCTACAATTTTCTTTTCTTTTTGATAAGTTTCTTATTTTTAGTTTGGGTTTTGACAAGTCCTTTTTTGCCTTTCTCAACTGAGTTGTTATTTAATCAGTTCGAGACCAAGATCTACTATATTCCTTTTCTTTTGGATAAGTGGCTTATTTTTTTAAGTGCCTTAATTTTTTATTGTACTGAACTGAACTGTTATTTAACTACTTAGAGGCTACAAACCTGTGTTCAATCCAACCCAGTGACTGTATTATAGAATAAGTTGTTATTGTTACTATAAAATGTACATATACCATTTATAAATTAAACTTTTTTAAGTCTGTTAAAACTGTGTCATTAATTGTCAATTACTCACTTGTTTAGTTATACTTCTAATAATTTTCATTGGTTTACCAGCAACTATCTTCAAGGTACAGTTAGACATAATCATCATCATCGTCGATTCAGCAGCTACCATCTCTAAGGTTCATCAACATTACATGATCCTCGTCTCTTAATTAAGTGCATCTCCTTTGCTTCCACTTGTTGTGTGTGCTTTCTTTGTGTATTAAGTCCTCATTTATTACGTGATATTATTATTTCTCTCGTGGTATTTTAACTAATATATTTCCATTGATGTCTCTTTTGAGCCATCAAAATGCATTGATGCCTATTTTGAAAAAGGTTTGCGCACTCAACAATTTAAAAAATACGGCTCAACCTCCAACGATTCCCTTCTAATTGGTACTAATGTGTTAGATTTAGGCTTAAAAGTAGAATTTATGCTAAGACCTGTTAAAGTCTAATATATCACATTACTAGTTCTGAAAGCGGCATTTTCGGTGTAAGCTCAAGCATGTGTGAGGTAAAACCGAAAATAAGTGTGCCAAATTTTACGTGCAAGGTGAAACAGAAAGAAGCGTTTGAGCATTTTTTTCATGTACGATTTGAAGCCGATAGCCTTCGCCTCACACGTAAAATTTGGCATAATACCTATGTAGAGCAAGTACAGGAAAATCACTTTCGGTACAAGTTATAAAGGATGTTTTTCATCACGACGTAAAAATACTTACATACAGAAAAACGTACCTCAGTAAAATAAAATCATTACATTTTTAATTAACATTATCATAAAAATAAACGCCAAAAAGCATTAACAAACCTACATAGCATAAAAATTTGAATTTCTAGTTCAAGGTTAGGTTTATTGTGCAGTAAATACACACTAGGAGCTGGAAACACAGGAAAACTGCTTAGGCATATTTCTGTACATATTCTCATTACTAAAAACAGTAAAAAAAATCAACTGATATTATTCATAGAAATAAATTGCAAACAAAAACACCATCGCGCAAAGTAGGTGGTGTATCCGAACTGATCCGAGGCCAGAGGATAGTTCTGGACCTGTGACTGTGAAAAGTAAAACATAATAATATGATTAATATTTAAAATATTCAATATACAAATGTTCCCATAATGAAAACGTAGAGATTGATGCTCTGTTTTTTTAACATTTGTTAAAAACTTTGTTTTAAATTATTTTGATTTGTCCCTTCACATTAGAAGGGAATTTATTCCTGTGTAATGAATAATAGTTGCTTTACACGTCCTTCACAACCGGATAAGAATACACAGGAGAAAAAGACCATTTAAAACTACTGTAAAACACAGTTACACCATTGCCATTGATTATAGATGTTCAAGATAAAGAGAAATCTCAATTATACTTTTATTCCTTAATGAACATCCCTCTAGTTCTCAGTTTTCATTTAGCTGTGGGACATTGTCAAGACTAATAAATACAGGGTTTTTTTACGCGCGACCCTAAATAAAATTACTATGAGACGCATTTTAATGACCAAAAAATTTAACTTGTAGATACACAAGTTTCTACATTGTTTTCTTTACTTTCGATTCTCAGCTGCCGATCAGCTGATATGCGTTGTTGTATAGTTATTTATAAGGTTTATTTATTTATCAAGTGTTTTTTTTCTATTTCTCTTTCTACACGCATTGAAGAATTTAAACGCGCAAGAAGAATCGAAAGACTTGCACCAAATTGTGCTACCGTTCTCGACAATGTTTGACCCTCTTAAATGGTACATTCATTTTGTTCATAATCTTCTTTTAAATATTGCAATTAACAATTTATTTTCTCTTAAATGGCCTTTTCTCATATTTCTTGTTCTCTTCCGACTTCCGAGGACAGAAGTTTAGGCGGCCGAGGTTGGAACCTAGGTCCTACACAATCGTAGGAAGTATATAATGAGTGTTTCAATCCATTTGGCATCAGAGGAAAAGCCTTTATGGACGTTTAAATAATAATTTCAAACAAACATACAAGGCAGATATACGGAAACAGAGTTTTTTGGTGGCCATATTGTGTGCCATCTTCGAAAATATGACCTCAAAGGTTGTTGTGATTAAGTTTTGGGTATTGAAATGTGTTTGGCATTCCAAGAAAACCACTATGCAGACGTTTAAATTATTATTTTAAGCCAACTAATAAGAGAGATATGCGAAAACAGAGTTTTAGGACGCCATCTTGGGTGTCATCTTGGAACATATGCCCCTAAAAGTTTATGTAAGTAAATTTGGAGTATTGCAATGTGTTTGGAATCCGATAAAACCCCTATGCAGATGTTAAAACTGTTATTTTAGGCCAACTAAGAAGAGAGATATGCGTAAACAGAGTTTTGAGACGCCATCTTGGAATATATGCTCCTAAAAGTTGATGTAAGTAGATTTTGAGTATTGCAATGTGTTTGGCATCAGAGAAAACCCCTATGCAGATTTTTAAACCAATATTTTAGGCCAAATAACATGTAATGGGGCAAACAGGGTCTGGCCGCCATCTTGGATACGGCACTTCCGGTTCAAATTTCGATTTGGCAACACGCAGATTTGTACTCAGCAGGGTCGATATTATCCTAAAAAAGCTGTTTACCCAATTGTTACATGAAACATGTCTTGCATAGCTCTTTTTTAAAAACGTATCTTCTCCAATTGTGTTTAGTTGTAAATTAATAACATTAATAATATATATATTATTAAATTACAAATTATTAGATTTTGGTTATTAAATTATAAAGGATTTTTACGTTTTTGTTACCCAAGCAGCTTCAGGGTTGATTTCGGACATATTTCGTCAGTAAAACTCAAATATAATCACCTCAACGTATATTTAATCCGTTTTAAAAGTAAAATCTTTATTAAAATCCAATTTATCACTTTTTTAAAACCGCATATCACTATAAGTGTAATGAAGACTCTTAAAGAAAATTTCTTCTTCTTTTCAACTATAAAAGAATTATCAAAATCAGTCGAAAAACAATGGAGTTATTTGAATTTTTCTCGATCAAGGTCAAGTCAGGTGGTTCGCCATTTTGGATGGCAGCCATATTGGTACTCGACCAACGCCGATCGTGGCAACATGCGTTTTCTTACTGTCCAAAGTGTCCTTGACAACAATCAAAAGAGAAAGTGCGTCCGAATAATTTTGCATACTCAACCCCAACCACGGCCTGGTCTACTACACAAGTTTTACAGGGTGTTTTTTTTTAACTGTGCCACCATTGGGATCTCAGTGACTAATGATTTTACAGCAAACTTTAAATGGGGAAAATTCTCTTGTTTTTAAAGAGGTTGAAAAATAATTAAATACAATTTTTGTAAATGGCCGCCATTTTCCAATATGGGGGTCAACTTTGACATTTCTTATGGAACACCCTATATTTGGAAAACACCCTAAACCATTTTGGAAAATGGCCGCCATTTTTGAAATAATAGAATTATTATTTTAGGCTGTAACTCCTAAACGAGGGGCGTTTAGCCTATGGAATAATGACTTACGGTGTACATTTTACATCATGTAGTTTCCAAACAATTAGGTTTATAGCGAAAATGCGAAGAGTAAATAAGTCAAATAAGTCTTAAAATTGCATCCACATTCCAAAAAGATCATAAAATTCGTTAAAATAATAATTCTATTATTTCAAAAATGACAGCCATTTTCCAAAATGGTGGCAAACTGTGTATTTTATGGTCTTTATGGAATTTTGATGAAAATTTAAGACTTATTTGACTTATTTGCTCTTCGCATTTTCGCTATAAACCTACTTGTTTAGGAGCTACATGATGTAAAATGTACACCGGAAGTCATTTTTCCATAGGCTGTAACTCCTAATTGAGTGGGTTTATCGAAAAAATGTCAAGAATAAAAATTTTTTAAATAGTATGTTCTATCCGAAACCATGATATAATATAGGGTGTTCCATAAGAAATTTCAAAGTTGACCGCTACATTGGAAAATGCAAAAATTTCTTTTAATTATTTTTGAACCTCTTTAAAAACAAGGGAATGTTCCCCATTTGAAGTATGTTGTAAAATCATTAGCTACTGAGATCCCAATGGTGGCACACTTAAAAAAACACCCTGTATTGTCTGTAATGCTAAGGTATCGAGAACATCGTACTGGAATCTCTTTACTTTCGCTTGCATAAATAAATCTCTCTGACCTTTAAATAAAGTTACCAATATTGACTTATTGTAGAACTAAACCTGAGAACCGAGGCTAGTCGTAACTACAGCATCTAAGGATTCCTATAATAGGTAGGTATTGAAACCATAAATATGATACAGTAATCCGGAGTTGAAACAACTGTTTGAAAATCAATTCAACGCATTGTTTACCAACGATAAAGCCTACACGTGTTGTCACTCTTTCCATTATTAAAAAATAGCATCCGCTTGCGATAAACCAATTTCAATGTTGATTGTTATTGTCAAAATCCTAAAACTCACTTACCTAATGAGATCTCCTGTTTTGTTTCATTAAATCGTTAGAAAGTGTACAAAAGATTACCAATTTAAAAAAGGCATGTTAAAAATCAGTTACTTGTTTCGTCGATTAGAAGAGCTAGGTTTCTATTTAGTAAGTAGCTTTAACATATTTTTAACACTATCCACTCAGGCTCAGTTCCTAAAGGGATATTATTTCTGATACAGACATTTTTTTTACAATTATAATAAAGTTTAAACGTAGAACTGTGTAAGGTAAAAATGATGTATTTTAGTAGATAATAAAATTTCAATTTTGTAGCTATGTAAATGTTTGAAGAATCTACATATGCTACGATGTGTTTTTTTTATGGAATTGTATCACTCAATCATAGTTAGTTCAATAACGTTCAAAATATAAATATTTAAATCGGTGCACTTTTGTATCAACAAAAATTCATTCAACCTACCTATCAAAAATGATTAGATTAAATATGTCAATTTATCTTTTATAATAGCATGTAATGTAAGTCAGGCTGAAAACTTTGCTCAATTTTAATGTTAAATGATCATAAGGTTTATCATATCAATAAAAAAAGTTTGTTGCTAATTTTATTAAATGTAACACTCTAGGGTAGAACTCCAGGAAAAAAGATTTACACAGAGAATTCTTAAACAAAGTAAAAATGAAAACCAGGGTGAGATGTGAATTGAATATTTATAGTTGCATACTGATGGACTTGGTCTACTCCTCGACAACTGGTCTCTGATGCGACTGTTGAGAGGAAACTTATTTACAACTCCTAACGATGTCTCTAAGAACTCATTCAATACATAATATAACAATTATTTAATAATTTTTACAGATTATAATATCTATAGGTTTCTTTACATGTCTACAAACTTTCACAGGTTTTTTTAAATCGATCTTCATTTCATTCAGTCAATTGATGTGACTTAATTTTCCGAAAAAAAAGTTACTAACTTGATGTGGTATGAAAATATGTTCGTAGTGTAATTATTTTTGCATTTAGATTCGAATATAAACTAAAATGATAACAATATGTTATAAAATTAACTCTTGCGAACATTTCCTAATATTTCCTTCTTTTTCATTTTTGATGATAGAAAACAAGCATACCCACTTCCCTATGTTAACCTTAAGGGGGGGGGGAAATAAAATACGATAGCTTGCACATTTCTGAACACATCATATTAAAACTTGGTATATCCCTTCTTTTAGTTGAGTACTAAATGATTATGGCATACAATATCCGATAGATCAACGCTAGAAAGGTTACAGTATGGAATGGCTACTAAATTTAAAAAGATATTTTTTTATCTAGTTGGTAGTATTGGTTTTCAAAAGATTTTTTACCACCGTCAATATTTCTCCACAAAGTAGTAATAGTATCTCTTTAAAATTTAATACTCTATCTAATCACCATCACTTTTTAAAATTTTATATCAATTTAAGGTCAAAACGTCCATTAGACAAACAAAAAGTTGGAAAAAATATTTTTTTCCCTAAAGGATAAGAGTAAGCAGGATTCGTGAAACAGAAATGTAAAACTAGAGATTTTAGGCCATAATCATGTAGTACTCAACTAAAATAAGGGATATACCAAGTTTTAATAAGATGTGTCAAACAACGGACCAAGGCCCTCAAAAGCTGCTCTTGTGACGTCATCGCCCTACAAAAATGCTCTCCTAGAAGAAGCGCAGAGAAAGAAGTTATATAAGAAAGAAAAAGAAAAAACAAAGAAAATAAAAAAGGAAAAGATCCAGGCTTCTGAAAAGAAAATCACCAACGTCAAGCGACCTGTGAAAAGGAAAATTCTTGTAGACGAAGAATCTGTTCAGATGAATCTGACTGTTCCATCAATTCTGGAGAGTCTGTTTTCGAAATGCCTGTTGGAGTTCCTGATCCCGGAGATGAGCCCGCACCCTGTATGTTTTGTGATGGACTCTACTCAGCAGATCGACATGGAGAGCTCTGGATACAGTGTATGATGTGTGAAATGTGGGCACACAATGACTGTGCTGGGGCCGAAAAAGACATCTATGTTTGTGATTTTTTCAGAACTTAGTTTTTTTTCTGATTGTTTTCTTACTTAAAAACATTATTAAGGTTTTGTAATTAATAAAATACAATGTTTATATATGATATTTGTATGATTAACCTTTTGTAACAATATATTCCATGTAGTTATTGTAGGAACTCATAAAACCAGCACAGAAAAAGTTTTCAACACCGCGACTCTGTTGGAAAATTATTTTTATTTCACTTTATATATTTATATTTTCAACTAAAACTTTTTTAAATATATTCACTAATTGTTATAGCAAAAGATAAACATATTTGATTCGTTAAATATTTATCAGTCATTTTTATCACTCTTATTGTTATCAGTCATTTTTATCAGACTTATTTTTATCAGTCATAACCAACATGTTTGCCCAAAATAGTAATGAAATCTCTTTGAAATTTAATATTCTATCCATCAATGCAAGTTTTATCAAAATATCTTGTCAATTTTTCAATCTATAGGATAAAATGTTCAACAGATACACTGAAAACCTAAAAACCCTATTTTTACGTATAAATAGAAAACGAGTGAGTTTAGGACAATATATGCTTATAGAAAATATTTTTCTAGATTCGACCCAGGAACCTTTTTCTGAAGTTTGTCAGGGTTCCCATGAAACACCCTGTATAATGAGACCTTTAGTAAGATTAATTCGTTTTAATTCATGGTAACGAATTATAATATTATATGAATCAGAATAATGTAGAATTTTTAAATCCATGACTTTGGATCAAATCGGGAGCTAAAATTACAAATTGAAGATGTTCTAACTATTAAAGTTAAAAAGTGTAATTATATGACAGATTAAGGTGAAAATCCTCAGTACCGTACCATACTTGTTTCATAAAGACATTTTTATAAAAGTGACCACATACCTAAAGTAACAAATCTCTGTCAAAATCCAATCTATTTCCCCACCAACTATGACTTAATAATCCCTACTTAAATCTTCTCTGAGAGGGTTTTCACAACCAATAACTGCTATTATAATTTTGTCTTTCATAAATGTTCTTTGGAATTTTTATGGTAGTAATTTATAAACTATATGAAGAATGCTATTAAAAAAATAGTTCATTGTGGTAACGCCAGTCATTTGCTCAAGACAAACTTAAAATTTAAATTCAACTAAGTAGTCCTTGAAAATATTATTCTCTTGAAAAGGGATCAACGCAAATTTGATTTGAATTTCAAAGCGAATGTTTACTGAACGGAAACACATTCAATCATCTCACAAACAGTAACGAGACAGGCCATCGGTTACATTTAACACTGGACGAATTGTTGTGGTGTGAATAACAGACAAACACTGATTCAATCAACATTACCATAACAATCATGCCCACCCTTCATCAAATTGAGTCTGTAATGGTTTTGTATCTTGTACTAGCTGTTGTACCCGTGCTTTGCAACGGGAAGAGAAACAAAATAGAAACATTTTAATCTTTAAATCTGTTGCATATAATAGTTACACATCCCCCAACGCTTTAAGAAACAAAATTCAAATTTTATGGCTTGATAGAAACGTTTAAGTTATGACTTTTAAATCTGGTAAGTAGTGGATACCACCATTTCATCTCCCTTAATAATATATCTTTTTATTTATTATTGACATTTTAAATTTAAATTTTGAAGTTATTTCTAATTATTAAATTTAAATGAACATTTTTTAGCGAATCTCCCATATAGGGAATAAGCTATTACCGTAGGTCTCATGGTAAGACCTGGACCCGGGACCGATTTACTTTTTCGTTTTGAGGTCCCAAAAGGTCAAAAAAACCATCCGTTCAAATTCATATATATATTATTTTCTTTCATGTTTATGGCTACTAATATAATAAAAATAAAAAATATATTTAACAAAATACCCTTTTAGTAATTATTTTATTTTTCATGACGACATGTTTCGGAGACTAAGTCCATTATCAAGTCATATTTACCATAACCTCATTCTTTAAACTAGCAAAATTAAAAGTATAATCATATGTAAAAATAATAAAACACAAAATATGTTAAGTAAATCTTAATAAATTTTGCTATTATTTTTTCATTATACTATATGAATGTTTTTCTTTCTTTCCTTAGTTTTTCAATTGTATCGTAGATAGGTTGGTTTAATTTTGGAATCATTGTGTTAAGTATGTTGTTGGGGTTCTTTTTGTTGGGTATGTAAATATTTAGCTCTTCTTTTACATCAAGTTTCTCACGTTCTTTTTCATATTCTTAAATTGTAAGATTTTCTTTCATGTTTTTATAACTATGGTCTGTGTTCATTACAGATATAAGATAAGAATAAGAATATAAGAGTAAGTTACAGAACTAAGAACAATATATTCCAATTAATCAATAAAAAATCAAACACACAGAAAATAATGAAGACGAAAAGTACAACTGTTTAATATGGGGTAAATTAAGAAATGATTTATGGATGAATGTACCTTTGGAATTATGTCGGACGTAGTGAGCGGCAAGGAAGCACCGCGGGGTCGAGTTGTGATGGTAGGTGGTAGAATGTCCTCAAGACGAAAGCACAACACTTGACACTATCTTCTTATGTTGAAGTCTTGATCTTGATGTCGGAATAACGCACGTCCAAAGTCCATCCAGTCCAAAATGAGCGCTCACAAGAAGTTCCTACGTGACCGCGGTAGACCGGAATGGGAGGATTCACTGCTAAAACTGACTTTACACTGGTTAATAAATTCATTTAATTTAAAGAGGTGAAAATGTTATGAGTACTATATAAAGGGGCCACGGACTAATCCGAGTGGCAATAATAGAAAGTTAAACTATAAGAGGGAAAGCCGCAATGGCAGAGAAAATAAATTATGTCAAAGTGACATGTGTTAGGTAAACCCGGCAACCGACAGACTGGGGCCAAGCGTCCCGATGTGACGCTAAAACTTCGCAAAAATATCCTTCCGCCAAGTTCACCAATGGGCATTGTGCTGACCCCACTAGGTTCAATTGAAACCCCTACTCTCTCTCTGTCGGCGGCAAATACAAATGCATAGATTATATACAGTACAAGAAATAAAAACATTTTCCTGAAAACTTACTTTACAACAACAAATCAGGAATCTGTAACATAAACTGTAGTGACTGTGTAGCAATTATAAAGATAAAATAAATCTGAGTTTTATGTTAATGTTTATGTTTCAACAAAACCACATAGTCCACTGCTGATGAGGCTTTGGTAGCTTTGTACGTTAACTATGGACAAGCAACAACAAAGTAGCCCTGCGAGTTGTTTGACATAGTTTATACCCACGGAATTCCGATGTAGCTTATCGGACTTTGTAGTATATGGCGCCACTTTAATGTAAGGTGTGTGATGCTGCTGCTAGTATATACATCAATTGACATTGAAAATGTAATCTATTTGTTTATTTTTCAAAATTATTATAATTTTATACATTTATTGCGTTTTTCTTTAATAAGACTTTTGCGGATGGAAGATTCAGCTCATCGTGGTTTGCTATCAGTGTACACGCGCTACTTTTTAGATATGCGCATCCTGAGTTGTGCTTATCTGTCCTCAAAATGAACTGGCCAATAGTAAGCTCTTATTTCAAGGTTTTTACCATATATGGTATTGTGGTCATGTCGAATTGACATGGTGGGGATTTTGTGATTCTCGTACTTTTGTCAGTAACATAATTCATTCCATTATCAGACATCGAGCAGCACACCAGGGTCTGTAAGTAGCCCCCTATTCTTCCAACTCAGATGACTAAGTATTTTCTAAATTACGTCTGTTAGGGCCGAGACCATCTGTTATGTCAATCCCATTGCCTGGTAGTACTAATATCTAAAGTACTTTTAATAAGATATATACAGGGTGTTCATTTGAAAACTTTCCATATCTGTTGTGTGCAAAGGTTAGGCTTTTAACACTTGTTTGTTCTCATTTCCCCCTAATTTGGACATGCCAAATCCAATAAAATTATTTTCAATTTTGAAAAATGCCCCAAAAGGGCCCAATTTGTTGGGTAGGGGTGCTTTTTGGGAAATTTTCAAATGTAAACATGGGTTTTGTGATACATTAATTTAAAGGTCTAATCACCCCGATCATTTTGGTGCAAAAAAAGTTTAATTATCTTTAACCGTATTTACAGCGTGGGTCAAAACGTTTTTAAAAAGGACTTTCAAGTTAAGTACCGTATTACCCTAACTACTGAACGGAAAAGCGCCAAATTTCTTTCCAAGCTTATTCTTGATCTACTCTTTAAGATAACTTGTAATAAGGGCATTTTCCATGTTATTTTCTAATTTTTAAAAAATATCAAATTTTAAGAATAAAAGAAAGGTGAAAACTCATAATTCTTAAATAGCAAGGTATAACAAACTTCATACCACGTGAAAGGTCCTTTTTTAACAAACATTTTACGTATTTAAGTTTTCTTTCTATCTCTTACCGTTTAAAAATTGCAGTAGAAAAACTGAATTTTTCATAGTAATTTTGTAACTAGTTTTCTAATAAAACAGCCAAAATTCGTCTCTAGACACATTTAATGCATTAACTGAAGGAAACAATTCATAATTGTTGATACCCTGATTGACAAACAAGTCATTACGTTTTAATTTGTGAAAAACAAGTCTTATA
Source organism: Macrosteles quadrilineatus (assembly GCF_028750875.1). NCBI lineage: Eukaryota > Metazoa > Arthropoda > Insecta > Hemiptera > Cicadellidae > Macrosteles > Macrosteles quadrilineatus. Next base: position 100,094,674 of record NW_026542595.1, read on the forward strand.
ACTGATGAGGACAACCTACATGTGGGCCGCTTTCTGTAGTACCATTGACTAGTCAATGGTAGTACTAATTTCAAAAAGTACTATTTTCTGTAGTATCCAATCGAATATGGTGTACAATTAAAAAAATATACTTTATTTTTACTTATTTGGCAGAACAAAAGTGTTTCAGGGTAACTGCAAAGTGTTTAACAATAAATATCCAGGTAAGACCTTAAGTCATAAAGCTGTAAATGATTTAGTTAAGAAATTTCTGAAACTGACTCAGTTACCAATGAGAAAAGAACAGGATGAAGGGTCCAAGATGAACTGACACAAGTAAAAGTAGTTGATCAATTTGTAATTAATCATAATACATCGTTGAGCAAAGTGCAATGCGTGTTTTGTTAGAAAACTAGTTATATTTTTACCATAGAAAATTCAGTTTTTCTACTGCAATTTTTAAACGGTAAGAGATAGAAAGAAAACTTAAATACGTAAAACGTTTGTTAAAAAAGGACCTTTCACGTGGTATGAAATTTGTTATACCTTGCTATTTAAGAATTTTGAGTTTTCAGCTTTCTTTTATTCTTAAAATTTGAGATTTTTTTTTATTAGAAAATAACATGGAAAATGCCCTTACTACAAGTTATCTAAAAGAGTAGCTCAAGAATAAGCTTGGAAAGAAATTTGGCACTGTTCCGTTCAGTAGTTAGGGTAGTACGGTACTTAACTTCAAAGTCCTTTTTTAAAACGTTTTGACCCATCCTGTAAATACGGTTAAAGATAATTAAACTTTTTTGCACCAAAATGATCGGGGTGATTAGACCTTTAAATCACCAACCCATCACACAACCCATGTTTGCATTTGAAAATGTCTCAAAAAGCACCCCTACCCCCCAAATTGGGCCCTTTTGGGGCATTTTTCAAAATTGAAAATAATTTTATTGGATTTGGCATGTCCAAATTAGGGGGAAATGAGAACAAACAAGTGTTAAAAGCCTTACCTTTGCACACAACAGATATGGAAAGTTTTCAAATGAACACCCTGTATTATGCTTTAATATTTTACCAAAGGTGTATTAAATAAATATTACTTTACACTTGTTGAGATGTTTTAATTTACAACACTTTGCCCTGCCATCCTGGCGCACGACAGGTGTGTGAATAGAACTAATACAATATGTTTTAATAAGGTTATTTGTTGGTTGTAGTTGTATTAAAAAGTGAATAAAAAATTGTTTTAAAGAATTACTATTGTCATGTAGTGTGAACAAAATGTAAATCAAATTGTAAACTACATGTAAATCAAATTGCCGATAATCCTTAGTTCTATCAGTTGTAACAAGATTCTTTATTTCTCGATTTTACTTTCATATACTAAGGTTATTAAAGGTTAAAGATTACCTAACACCTGTAACCTCTTTTGTAGTTTTGTGAAATCAATATTTGTGTTACCTCAATATCTAAAATTCCCATGACACATATTAATGACAAGTGTATAGCAGAAATAAGAAGATGGAGGATTTGACAAACGTGCAAATCACAAAATCTACAAACATATTCGAAAACAACTATGGTATAAGATTGTCAAGGATAAGAAGCAAAAGACTTCTTTAATTTATATCAAACTACTTAAATAAATTGAAGCTATAAATATAAGAACTTTCCAGCTTTTGCTGAGTCCTTTCTCTCGTTACTTCGTTAGTTACAAATGTATGCAAAAGGAAAACAGAAGGACACATAAGAACAGACTTAGAGGGAATACAATATCAGCTTTGGAGTTCTTCTCAGAGATCTTCTTGTATTCCCCTAATTTGGAATACCTTGTTGTCATTGTAGATCGATTTTTATTTTTCATTCATATAAATATGACTAGTGTGAGCAAAATACTGAAGTACACGATTAAGTCAGTAATCTCACACCAGTGTTAAGTCTTTTATGCTTTTTGTTTGTTTTTCTCCATTTATTACTGATCATTCTGATACATAACAAACATATTAAATGTTAACATATTGCTAAAAGCATTTAACGATATATTGAATAGAAAGTAAAGTTATAAATAAGAATAAGAATAAGAATAAGAATCGTTTATTGCCATAATAATACAGAAATGTACAGGGCAAAAGTCACTAAAACTAAACAAATAAAATCAGACCCATAAAAATAAAGATACAAACTTCAAGAGATACATACTATTTACATTTTAAAAACGAAGAAACACTGTAAAATTCCTTATCCACTAAATATTCCCTCAAACCATGCTTAAATTTTTTTAAATTATTTTCGCCCTTGATTGAATTGGGAAGAGAATTAAAAAGATGGATACACATAGAGAATGACTGTTTTTTATGAAAAGCGGTACGGGATTTTGGAATAGGTAGGTCAAATTTATTTCTAAGATTGAAGCTGTGGTTAGATGACTCGTGAAAATGAAACATGGTTGAATTCTTTTTTAAGAATGACAAGGATTCAAAAATGAAAATTGATGGGAAGGTCAGCATTTTATTCCTACGAAAAACGGATCTACAAGACTCTCTGTATTTTAAGTTGAAGATTAATCTGATTGCTCTTTTTTGCAGTTTGAATATTTTCTTAGTTTGGAGCTTGTCGTTACCCCAAACGGGCACACAATATGTAAGAAAAGGGTAAACAAGACCGTAATAAGATGTCAGAAGGACGCGTCTGTCTTGATAACAGGAGAGCCTACGAAGAAGGAAAGTGCTAGTACTAAGCCTATTGTGAATTTTGTCGATGTGGCTGTGAAACTTTAGATTGCTGTCAATGATTACTCCTAAATATGTTACACTAGAAGATGAAACTATATTGATGTTGTCGACTGGTAAAATTAAAGACTCAGACGTGCTTGACGAATTCTGTCGTATACGAAAGTCTAAAAGTGACGTTTTCTGAGGATTAAGATGTAGAAAGTTCTCGGATAGCCATTGGAAGACAAAATTACTCTCAATAAATGTTTTGATCTCTAGCTGTGAATGATTTGGACTGGACACAATGAGGGAAGTATCATCAGCAAACAGTTGTAACTTAGAATTTGACACTACAGGAGGCAGATCATTGATAAACATTAAGAAAAGGACGGGCCCAAGAACAGACCCCTGTGGCACACCTGTACTTACAAAACGCTCATTGGAAATCTTGCTACACAAACAACCCAAAGAATCGATGTAAGGGACTTTAACAACTTGCCTCCGTCCCTTAACATACGAAGACATCCAATCTAAAGCTACTCCGCGGATCCCCAATCTTTCTAGCTTATTCAGAAGTAGGTTGTGATCAACAACATCAAAGGCTTTTGTAAGGTCAAGGAATAAGCCGGAGACACAGTCCTTAGCGTCAAGAGAGCTGGAAACTTCGTTAACCAGGCTGAACACAGCATTTAGGGTGGAGTAACCTGTTCGGAATCCAAACTGATTTTGGTGGAGTATTTTGTTTTTTTCCAGGAATTTATTTAGTCTATTCAAAAAAATCTTCTCCATTACTTTGGAAAATGTTGAGAGGATAGAAATTGGCCTGAAGTTATTGCAGTCATGGCGGTTACCTTTATTCTTGTATAATGGTTTGACTATTGAAAGTTTCAATGCTGCCGGAAATGTTCCACTCTGGAATGAACAATTTATTAGATAAGCTATAGGAGCGGCTAGTTCATCGGCACATTTCTTTAAGATTTTTGACGATATTTCATCCGTTCCTGAGGAGTTACCAGGTTTTAGGGATTTAATAACATCTAGTACTTCCTTTATGTCAGTTGGATTGAGAAAAAGTGATGATAGGATTTTAACACCCTCTTTAGTACTATGCGCATTGGTTTTCTGCATGCTATTGGCAAGTGTTCCTCCAATACTAGTAAAAAATTCATTCATAGTATCCGCAACCAATTCTGGAGTATCCAGTAGTTGTCCATTAGAATCCAGAACCGACAACTTATTAAATGGCTTCTTCAATTTATCTGGCCTGAGGTCATTTACTATGCTCCAAACTTCTTTTTGTATGTTATTACTGTTTGCTATTTTTTTAAGTACTGTATTTGCTTTCTGTAAACGTATTTTACTCCTAAACGCTTTTTTTACATTGTTGTATGTTTTTTTAATAGGGTGTAAAGCATTGAGATCTTTTGAGAGAGTGTATAGAAAAATCATTTTTTCTCTTAATTTATTCAGCTCAGTATCTAGACATATTTTTGTTTTTGCCATAATTTCTTTTTGTTTACATCTTTTAATTGGCAAAGCAGTATTCAAATAGAACTGTATTGTGGATAGGAATCGGTCAAATTTTTGGTCTACGGAATCAACGTTATGTATAAAACTTCTTTCTTGCAAGAAAATGAGGTTACAGTGAACTTGAGGTTTACATCAGCTTCTAAGAAAGGAAGGAAATCAGAGAAGTCAAAGAAGAGGGACGAAGAAGCCCACGTTCCAATATGGAGATTGATCAAACCTAAAATCTCTAATTCTAAGGTAGCCCTGCCGGAAAGTAAAAGACATTAAATCAATGTTCAAATTCATGCCATTACAGACCGTGAGTTTTACTCAGTTATCTTAAGACTATAGGACTGTTGGAGAGCGCAGGCTTAAGAAACTTTTTGTACCCCTTGTATGATAATTTTATAAAACTCATTTCATAAGATTATTCCAGCATTATTATTTTACAAACCCCTTGCTAATACTGCTCTAGTTCATGGTATCTGCTACTTCTTTATGTTTTTTACTCCCTAGAAACTAATCTAACTAATGATGAAAGTTGGTATGAAAAGGTTCCATCTACCACTTGAAACCTTGTCGTTTATAAAATATAGAGTATATAAAGTGACAAGGTTCCAACTGACATTTTTTTCTCTCATAAATTTGTTGCTATGCAACTAAATTTATTGAAAATTAGCCCTAAAGTTCTCAAATACCATAATAACAACCCTATTAACTAAAATTAAACATCTAGTAAAAAAGACACATGTATTGAAATAATCAAACTTTGCGGGCTGTTTTCTAAAAAGTAGGTTGTGGTTAGTTGGAACCCTGTCATTCTAGCCTAACGATATGCTATCGAATGCTTTTGATAAATCCATAAAAATACCAACTACGTCATTTCCTTTGTCAACGGCATCAATAATAGTTTCTGAAAAATGTAAAAGAGCAGTAGTAGTAGATTTACCCTTACGAAAACCATGCTGTTGTTCGTCAAAGATATTATTATTATGCAAATGATCAACCAATCGATTATACATTACACGTTCGTATATTTTTGATATAGATGGCAAAACTGATATAGGGCGATAATTACCGATTTCATTCCTTTCACCTTTTTTGTAAATAGGTATTACTCTACACTTTTTTAACCGGTCAGGGAAAATACCGGTTATTATTGAACTGTTTATTAAATGCACGAGTGGTTTTAACAGTGATTTCCCTATGAATTTGATTAGTTTTAAGGGTACTTCGTCATGACCACTAGATGACTTATTTTTTAAAGTTGAAATTATTTTTACTATCTCATCTTCATCTACTGGCCTACATCTGAAAGGAATTTCAATATCTATTTGATCATGATGGCTAGTTATATTTTGATCGTCTTTAGATTGAATATTACTCGGGGCACTGTTGATCAAACTCTCTATTACCTCAATAAAGTAATTGTTAAAACTGTTTGAGATGCTCAGAGGGTCTGATATCACCTTATCGTTAATTCTAATTTCATGAGGAGAATCCTTAATACATTTAGATTTATTACCAGTTTCAAAATTAATTATCTCCCATGTTTTCTTACTAACATTTTCTGATTTATTTATAAGTTGATCGTAAAAAGTTTTCTTTGCCTTAATCAATCTACTTTTATAATTTGCATTTAAGAGTTTACAATGATTCATCATTTCTACATTACCAGACTGTTTTGCTTGTTTTGTAAGCTCAACAATATCTTTTTGTTCTGTTAATAAATCCTGGTTTATCCAATTAAATTTACTTTTATTCAAATATTTTTTCACTCTCTTTTTAGGAAACACTAAATCAAAGTTATATTGGAAAATACTATTACACAAATTAAACTTATCTTCTACTTTAGCCATATATACAGAGATCCAATTCTCTTGTGATAAGATATTATTAAGACATTCATATTATTTACAGAAAAATCTCTATGTTCAATGTACACGTAGTTATTTACAAAATCCTTATTTCCGGGAATAGTTAACTCCAAGATCTGACCATCATGGTCTGAGAGGGCTATTACAATACCAGTTACATCAGAAAGTGATTTGTCTATGTTTGTCAAAATATTATCAATAGCAGTTGAAGTATTTGCTGTGACCCTCGTGGGAAAATCCACCAGGTAATGAACACCATGACTCTTTAGAATGTTTTTGAAATGTTGAATTTCAGGAGTACACTTCAAAACATTTAAATTGAAATCACCTGCAATAACAAAATGTCTTACATCCTTTAAAGTAGATAAAAAGTCTATTAACTTGTTTAACCTAGCTAAGAATTCCAAATTTTGAAGTTAAGGTTTTCTATAAACTCCTACAAGTACAAAAGACCATTTATTGATTTTATATTTAGCCATGCAGCATTCGAAAAGCTTGTCCTCTGTTAGATCCTCTATTTTTTTAGAGTTAGAGCCTTTGAATTCAAACCCTCTCTTGAAAGAATTACAACACCCCCTCCTGAGGTATAGTTCGGCCGCTTAGAAAACGACCTGCGCGCTAATGCTAAACAAATGCTGGAGCAGGTCGTTTTCTAAGCGGCCGACCTAGTAGACCGACTATAGCTAGATGTGATATAGAATTTATTCAGGTTAAATCTTTCTAATCCAAATTGTTTCATTCCATGTTCTGTTAACACAACTATATTTGGTTTTATTTGTTCTAATACTATTTCTAAAGATTCTTTTCTGGATTCCAAATGTTGGATGTTTTGATGAAAAATTGTAATAGAATTTATTTTATCATTTTGAAAATAAATTTTAGTCAAATCTAGATCCTTAAATTCTTGGTTAATTTGAGACTTATCGTTAGGACTACAATTTAAAATACAATCATTATTATAATTATGAGAAAAAGAATTAGCAGAACTGTTATCAACCTTGTCGAAATTTAGTTTAAAAAATTAGACTGCAAAGGACTTGGCAGGGAAGGACTTGGCAGGGAAGGTGGAGTGTCAGGGGATTGAGGTTCACTTTCACTCTTACTCTGCTTTTTTTATACACTTTTCACTACTTCACTGTACTGAAGATGACCAGGAGTTACGAGTGGGCTGTTAGGTGTTGTCTGTGCTTGGGTCAGCTGTAGATTTTCAACATTGGCCGTTTGAGGAGGAGATGGCATTGAGGTGGAGTTGATCTCTAGCGAGGGTTGGGGTTGGGCTGTGTTCGTTGCAGATGGAGCAGAGATGAAGTCTGTGGTGATAGGACACTCAGTGTCATATTCATCTTCAATTTTGGTCTTCAAGGTAAGCAAGAACTGTTGGTGTGATAGTCCCTTCCAAAGAGGTCTTCTCGCTGCTTGCTGTTCGTAAGAGACTATATGAACAGTGGCCCCAGTCGTCTTCTGGAAGTTCACTATGTGCCTTGCAAATGTTTGAGGATGAACAAGATCCCTGACACAGCCAATCGCCGAGCAGAATAGAGTGTTCAATCATTGGGTTTTGAAGTGCTCTTGGAGCTGTATGAAAGCTGTACTATAGTCTTCTGGGAAAGGTTTATCAAAGTATCTAGCTTTAGTTATCAAGCTGTACACTTTTGAACCATTAGGTATCTTTTGACAAGCTAAGTGTTTTGATAAACGGTCCAACGGAAGTGGTCGGCCAAAATTCTTGCGGAAGACAACAGCCACTCCAGCACCCATATGTCTGTCATCAGAAATGGAGTGTGCAAATCCAACTGTTGGGTCGTTTCTAAAGTGCTTGATCACATAGTCCATTTCAGCATTTATAATTTTTATTTTGCTTTCCCAGTTTTTCTTTTAGGAATTAAATTGGGTTTGTCGACAACAATAGTAGTAGGTATAAATGTGTTTTTCCCTGGTGTTGAGATTGGGAGATATAGTGCTCATAAATTCATGGTTATTTTTAACATTGCATAAGTTAAATTTTCAACAAGAGATTGCTGCAGGTGGAATGTGTAAGTTGTTCTGGATGAGAAGTAAGAGGCAATATCCTCAGAACTCATCTGCGGCGGAAACTAACTGTCAAGATTAATTTGTCAATCTGCGCAAACATTAACATGAACTTCTGTGTAACTACTTGATGAGTCTCAGGTATTTAATTTGGTTTTTACGTTTGTCATTTACGTACACTGCATGATTATCAATGCTTCATAGTCAAAACTGCGTAGGACATAATTTATTAAAATTAATTACATTGGTCTATTCTACCTTAACCGCATTAAAACTTAGGCTATAAATATTGCTAAAAACAATCTATAAGTAAAAATGTATATATGGAAAAAAGAAAAGGGCGGAGCCAGGGGGATAGTTAGCGAAGCGATTTTCATGAAAATTTTATTCTTGATTTTTATCCTTTTTTCGTATGTAGAATCCGGTTCTGCATTGTCCGCTACGGATTTTTGTGACACCCAATTATAATAAAAAACACAGGTAAGATATGCTTCAAAATACAAAGTGCAATTAATTGTAGTACACTATTAAAAATAGTCATAACAAAGCACAACAGGTATTAAACCTTTGCAATGCTTATTATTTAGGATAAGATTATAATAATAAAAAACACACCTCTTCCTTTATATTTCTTCTTATGTTTCAAAGGTAACCCTCTAATATTAAATCGGCATGTAATACAATTAATTTTAAATATTTAATGGATCAAAATTCTATGTGGGTTTACAACTTAAATCAAAAGTTTATAAAAAAATAATAATTTGAGTGAAAATCTTTTGAAATAGGCGATAACACCCTAATCTTTCAAGCTATTAATTACCTCAATATTCATTATAAGTAAGAATTATGTAATACTAGTGTATATGCGTTTAGCCATGGGCCTCATTGGTTTTGGTCTTTAAATAGTGTCTAACTGTCAAGCTCACTGACCCTATGATGAATTTTGTTATCACTCTGATATTAATTTTTTTATCAGCACAATAGTCAGATTGGACACGGAAAAACTTATTTTTTTAAATTTTTTTTTTTATATTTTTATTTTTAATATTTTAAGTTGGCGGCCTCTTTTAACCCAGCATTTGCCCGTCCACATATTTTGACTACAGATCTGTGCGTGGAACGTATCCAGCAAAGCAAGGGGTGAGCCGGTACAGAGCAAAGGTGAACTGAACTGATAAAATGTTTGTGGCAGTGACCAGGATCCCAACCCACGACATCACTGCCTTCGGGCCCTAAGTTCGTGACGCTACCAAATGAGCCACTGACTCACCTAAATTATTTTACCTATTATTTTCGGATGAAGAAGATGTTGGTAATCCCGATATTTAATATGTACCAGATCAAGAAATCAGAATCAGTTAATTCGAGTGATTTGGTTACAGAATATGCAGACTTATATTGAAGCTGATATAAATTCTGTAGATGACGATAGAAGTGGTGATGTTCAAGTAGCCTATGTGGAATTTTATGCACATTTAGGCAAGGAAGTTTAAGAGAACAATGGTAAGGTGCCCAAGGGCCCAGGTAATGGTGAAAGTATTGGTTTGTCAGGTCAGTCAGGGATGGTATGGATTGAAGGGGATGCAAATTTTAACAAGTTTCTGTGGAAACAGGATCGTGGTTATAAGCCACCAAATGCCCTACAAAACCTTTAAATTTTTTCACAGATTTTTTTATGTTAGAGATAGTGAAAAAACAAACCAGTATGCTGCAGATGAAATACAGATAAATACACCACTTCAAAATAAATCCATCGTGTAAGACCTTACACTGAAAGTGTTGAAAGTTTGTTGAAAGTGTTGAAAAGTCAAATAATTGGGTTGACTTAATTAAATTTTGTTTATTTCATTAGTTTTAATTTAAAAGTTATTTATTTTGGTTAATTTAACGTTTTGAATATTTTAAACTGCCAGGGAATTGTATTCTTTATCTTATACTTCTATATCTTATACTATACTTCTACAAATATTTTTATAGGGTTAAACTTGTTTCAATATCTTTTATGTCAACTGTTTATGAGTAATACATTGTGTATCTGTTTAACATCAAAATATCCTACCGTAATTAATAAATAGTTCCAAAAAGATTATTTGTTTGTATATTTCTCTAGTTTATTGAAATGCTATATTTATTTTATCGTATTTTTGCAATTATTTTAGTTCTGTTCTTCTGATAATTTAAACATGAATCAATCAAGTGTTTTCAAAATGGTAATAGAAACATATTATCTTTAGACCCTTTGAAAAAAACTTTACTGCGTTAATGAATACATTCAAAGATGAATTAATCAGAATGGAAAAACCAAGGCATAATAACCAAAGTAACAGAGCCTACTGAATGGGTAAATGGTATGGTCGTCATAAATAAGAAAGGAGCAGGTTTAAGGGTAGTTTTAGACCCTAGGAATTTAAATAAATTTTTGAAGAGGTCCCAATGACAAATTCCCACTTCTGAGGAAATAGCTAATAAGTTAAGTAACTCTAAAGTATACTCTGTACTTGATGCAAGTTCAGCTTTTTGGATGATCAAGTTAAATGATAAAAGTAGTAAACTATGTACTTTTAATACCCCTTATGGGAGGTATAGATTCTTGCGTATGCCGTATGGGCTTAGCTGTGCTCCTGACATTTTTCGGTCCAAGATGTGTGAAATATTTGGTAACATTGACGGTGTGGTAACATATTTTGACTACATATGTGTTAGTGAACCTGACCATGAAACACATGATGCTCGCTTGAAGCAAGTCATGGAGCTAGCCAAAGCTAACGGGATTAAATTTAACATGGCCAAGTGTAAATTTCGTGTTAATAAAGTTAAGTTTGTTGGCCATGAGTACTCTCAATGTGGGATGTCCCCAGATCCTTCCAAGGTAGCTGCGATACAAAAGATGCAGCCTCCGGTTGATCGTAAAGAATTGGAAAGATTTCTTGGTGTAACTGTGTCAAGTCCGTTAAGGGAACTTTTGCGAAAAGATGTTCTGTTTCAATGGGATTTCCCCCAAGAAGAGGCTGAAGGAGCTCTTGGCATTGACTTTGCTGGCTAAACAAGAGATTAGTAATGCCGTTTTATCTAAGAGCTAAGGAGCACAGACCATAAAATTCTACGATGGCCAGATCTTTGGGGTACCCCCTTCTCTAAAAAACATATTTTTTTTTGTTATACTTTAACATTGTCAATTAGGTAAAAACCATAGAGTAACATGATTTACTGTACATGATATGTTGAGATGAATGAGCTTATACTATATCAACATCTTTCCCCTTAACAAAGTTTACAAACTGTAAATACATTAGGCTAGCTTAACCTTCAAAACATAAATTGAATTTCTTTAAAGCTAGAGGATATACAGAACCAAAATATTTTCAAGATAGAAGCCATAAAATTTAAATTTAACAAATGAAAATTTCACTGGGCCTAAAAATAGGCTAATTACAAATTAAACTTACTGAAATTCTTACAGTAGATTTTTGTTAGTTGTTAAAGGTCAGTCTTTTAGGATTTTTTATAATCCTACCTGTTCTAGTTACATAACCATCCATATTTTTAATTACATTACTTTCATGATCGGGTTTGTCAGCGGTCTGAATAGGAGTGCTGTTTGGGTTCGGTTTAGGTGACTGATTTGGAGAAGCTGGGTTGCTTCTAGGACTAGTTGAAGGACTAGGACTGTGGGACATAGGGGATGTCAGTTATTAGTCTCAGCCTTATCTGTTTATAAAGTTGTCAATATAATCTCTCTACGGAATGTTAGGTGTAGTGGAAGATTTACATGAGAAATGTTAAACATCTATCTTGTACATATGATAAATCAAAACGAAGGTACGTTGTTTTGAAGCCTGGTATTTGGACTGATGTTTTTAATAGTGCCGTCTGGGATTCGCTGAAATGGTCTTGTTCATGGGGTTTTAGAGGGAACTACATTAAATGTACAGATGAAGCTAAGTATTGGCTAGTAGCAAGAGCAAGCTGTAAATGCGGCAACAAATTGTTTATACCATGCCCAAACCCCCCACCTGAGAACCCCAAACACAATGGTCTGAAGCTAGATGTCCAAATCTTTGGTGATAAGAATGCACATTACAACACATCGAAAAAAATACGCAAGCGACCCTTTTCAGGCGACAAGAGAAGAAAGCTAGGGGAGGAAATGGTTGAGAAAGACCTAAAAGCGACACGAGTTAGGAAGGACATGGCTAGTGAAGTTATGGACATGATGGACCCTTTTCCAGCCCACTTGCCCTCCAATGATATGTCGGTCGGCAAATTAAAAAAGAAGCAATACTCAAGAGAAGAATTGACAGTGATCCTATCAAAGCGATCCAAGTCCTTAAATATAAAAAAAAAATCCTGTTTACATGAATGCCATCCAATAAATAGGCCTTGATCCATTTTATGTCCACTTGACAACCCCTCATCAGCTACAGCTATACAACTGGTACTACAAAAACAATTATTCAAAGCTGGTTATAGACGCAACTGGCAAAGTCGTCCAAAAATAAAAAAAAGATATCTGCTTTTTTAAGAAAATACAGGGTATTAAAAAAATACAAATTTTTTCACAAAAACAGCCGTCATTTTGAAATGCCTCAATATAATCAAAATCCGATTCCGCCAAATGGTTTGGATTGAAAGAGCTTTTATTTGATGTATATCATGATATACGTTTGTATTTGATATTTCGTAGATTCGGACTAGTGACCCTCAGTTTCTGGTACACACTGTATTTAAAAATCGTTAAAAATATTTTTACGTTATTCCTTGAGGTTGGTTTAGTAAGAAATAATAGTACTTCATCATCGTAGGACCAACGGTTTGTCTGAAATCAATACTGGACACCTTACGAGATTCCCCCTGTATATAAAGTTTTTTAAATAATATATTTTTCTAACTATTTTTCATAAATTAATTATTTTGCATGGTTTTACTTGTTTATATGTATAGAAGTACCAAAAGAAAATTCAGATCAATATCTCATATATTTTCTGAGATATTAGTACCGATATAGAAGCTTGTTTCTCCATATAATTAGCATTGTGGTCTAATTCACAGCGTGCTCCCTTTAAGGAAATGCAAAGCAAGCATCATGAAACAAAAAATCTCCTTTTTTGAGGGAGATGAAGCTGGAGCGAGTAGTAGCAGAAAAATCTGAAAATGAAACCAAATTGAAGACAAAGAGCTAACAGAATACTTAACAAATGAAAAGGAAACCCAGTCACATCATATGTATATCGATGTTTGTGACTTATGTACATTTATTGTACGTTAAATAGTCTTTATTTGTACAAACATGAATTGTGCATACGATGTTCAATCGAACATTCTTGCACATCAATTTAATGTTCAATTGATGTATTATTGATTGTATTGTATTATTGTATTATTATATTATACGAGTATTATTGTGTTATTGTAATATTATATTATATTATTGTATTAATGTATTGTATTATTGATTGTATTATGAATTATTGATGTGTTATATGGGCCTGTTCCTGTTTCTATCCCTATTCGCCATTCTCGGCGTCGTCGGGGTTTGGGTTGTGCGCTTTGCTGGCAATTAATTATTGTTGCCTTTTCTGGTTATTTCAAGACTCTTGTGTTTGTGATCACACAATTATTTATTGTGTGAAATCAGTTAAGAAACAAAGCAACTATTGTTGTAATCTTTGTCATCAAAAACAGTTGTGTGCCGCTAAAGTTGCTGGAGTTGGTTTTAGAGTCGGTGGACTCAGGTGGTCCAGTATTGCCGACTTCAATCAACGCTAGTGTGAATCTTGCTTGCAGTGATCGTAATATTAAAACTTCGTAACATATGGGACAGTACTGTACGGTTGAAGAAGATTACTAATTGATTCCAGGTGATCTTCAACCCAACAGCTGTAATTCGCCCGGGCTCTAGAAGTAGAACTGGCAACGAGCAACTGGTGCGTGATCGAGGTACTCGCAGACAATCCCGTCGGTCGGAGAGCTGGCTACTGTTACGATGTACGTACAGCTGACCGGAATCATAGCTTAAGGCCTTTCCACACCGGCGTACTGGACGTACTGTACGCGGTCCTTTCACACCGCACAGAAGTTCCAAAACGTACACTTGTTCGTTTGCAGTCAGACAAGTGACACTGGCTGAGCACGTGGTTTTGAAGTTTTCACTGCGCATGCGCGAGCCCATTTACGCCACGTACGTTTTAGAAAAATCGCTCTCCGAGCGATTCACACAAAACCATCGCGTACGTACTGGACGTACAGTACGTTCTGTGCGCGCGGTTTGAACGAGCTCATATGATAACATGGGCAGCGATTTGTTGAATAAAAAACGTACCAAGTACGTCCAGTACACCGGTGTGAAAAGGCCTTTACCCACTCAAATTGATTTCTCATGCCGAAAACTAGGGCCAATCAACGTATGTATGAATGTGTATAATATAACACTAGTATGGTTCTTTCCCTTAAATGGGAATAATGCGAATCCTTCAATGAAAGTATTACTAAGGTTTCTCGGATGTAGTCACATTCTTTTAAAATCACTTGACTTTTATGAAAACATATATTTAATGATTAATGTCCTTGCCGTACCAGTTTAACTCATACTTAGAGGGGTTTCCTTTGCCAATCATCATAAAGTTAAGTCCATGTTTCCTACACCTCAGATTAATAAGGTTATCATCTCCATTTTTCACATGGAATTTACCCTCATCGATTATCTCAGGGAAGAATTTACTAACAAAATTCCCAGCTAAAACTTCACGAGTTTAATAGGAAGGGTCTGGCTTCTTACAGCATTTATACAGGGTGTCCCAGACCACCCGGCCGGCTTGTATGTATAGCTCTAATATGAAATCAAAAGGAAACCTAATTGCAACTGGAACCCCCTATTTTGACCTCAAGGGATTCAGCTAAATTATTTTCAACCCCAAAAAAGCACCCCAAAGGGCAGATTTTGGGGGGTGGGGGGGGGGGGTTTGGAAAATTTTCAAATGTAAAGGGGGGTCGTGTTATACCTCTTTTTAAAGGTCCATTAGTCCTGAGTATTTTAGTGGAAAAAGATTTAAATTATCTTCATCCCTATTTACAGGGTGTTCAAAAACGTACAAAAAATAGACCTTTGAACTACTTTTCACTTTAAAGAGGTGGAATTTCGTGGGAGGTTCAAATTTTGATAACACTTTAATTGCTAAATGAGCTTTCAAAAAACTCTGGTTTCAACCCTTTTGCTATCTTTTTACATACGTTACGCATTTTCAAACTTTTTGAAGTTTAAAAAGCTGTTATCTCAAAAATTTCAAATGGCAACATGGGTTTCATTACAAACCACATTGTAGTCCTTAAAATTAGCTACAAATTTTGTATTTAATGTTTTTTTCATTGGTTAAAGAGATATAGCAAAATTCGTGTATTTTAATGTTTTATTAAATTGTATTCAAAGTGTTTGCTGTTGTAAATGTACACGTCTAGGTCTCAATTTCAACCTATTATAATTTTACGCTTGGTCCTACGATGATGAACTACTATTATTTCTTACTAAACCAACCTCAAGGAATAACGTAAAAATATTTTTAACGATTTTTAAATACAGTGTGTACCAGAAACTGAGGGTCACTAGTCCGAATCTACGAAATATCAAATACAAACGTATATCATGATATACATCAAATAAAAGCTCTTTCAATCCAAACCATTTGGCGGAATCGGATTTTGATTATATTGAGGCATTTCAAAATGACGGCTGTTTTTGTGAAAAAATTTGTATTTTTTTAATACCCTGTATTTTCTTAAAAATGCAGATATCTTTTTTTTATTTTTGGACGACTTTGCCAGTTGCGTCTATAACCAGCTTTGAATAATTGTTTTTGTAGTACCAGTTGTATAGCTGTAGCTGATGAGGGGTTGTCAAGTGGACATAAAATGGATCAAGGCCTATTTATTGGATGGCATTCATGTAAACAGGATTTTTTTATATTTAAGGACTTGGATCGCTTTGATAGGATCACTGTCAATTCTTCTCTTGAGTATTGCTTCTTTTTTAATTTGCCGACCGACATATCATTGGAGGGCAAGTGGGCTGGAAAAGGGTCCATCATGTCCATAACTTCACTAGCCATGTCCTTCCTAACTCGTGTCGCTTTTAGGTCTTTCTCAACCATTTCCTCCCCTAGCTTTCTTCTCTTGTCGCCTGAAAAGGGTCGCTTGCGTATTTTTATCGATGTGTTGTAATGTGCATTCTTATCACCAAAGATTTGGACATCTAGCTTCAGACCATTGTGTTTGGGGTTCTCAGGTGGGGGGTTTGGGCATGGTATAAACAATTTGTTGCCGCATTTACAGCTTGCTCTTGCTACTAGCCAATACTTAGCTTCATCTGTACATTTAATGTAGTTCCCTCTAAAACCCCATGAACAAGACCATTTCAGCGAATCCCAGACGGCACTATTAAAAACATCAGTCCAAATACCAGGCTTCAAAACAACGTACCTTCGTTTTGATTTATCATATGTAGAAGATAGATGTTTAACATTTCTCATGTAAATCTTCCACTACACCTAACATTCCGTAGAGAGATTATATTGACAACTTTATAAACAGATAAGGCTGAGACTAATAACTGACATCCCCTATGTCCCACAGTCCTAGTCCTTCAACTAGTCCTAGAAGCAACCCAGCTTCTCCAAATCAGTCACCTAAACCGAACCCAAACAGCACTCCTATTCAGACCGCTGACAAACCCGATCATGAAAGTAATGTAATTAAAAATATGGATGGTTATGTAACTAGAACAGGTAGGATTATAAAAAATCCTAAAAGACTGACCTTTAACAACTAACACAAATCTACTGTAAGAATTTCAGTAAGTTTAATTTGTAATTAGCCTATTTTTAGGCCCAGTGAAATTTTCATTTGTTTAAATTTAAATTGTATGGCTTCTATCTTGAAAATATTTTGGTTCTGTATATCCTCTTGCTTTAAAGAAATTCAATTTATGTTTTGAAGGTTAAGCTAGCCTAATGTATTTACAGTTTGTAAACTTTGTTAAGGGGAAAGATGTTGATATAGTATAAGCTCATTCATCTCAACATATCATGTACAGTAAATCATGTTACTCTATGGTTTTTACCTAATTGACAATGTTAAAGTATAACCAAAAAAAATATGTTTTTTAGAGAAGGGGGTACCCCAAAGATCTGGCCATCGTAGAATTTTATGGTCTGTGCTCCTTAGCTCTTAGATAAAACGGCATTACTAATCTCTTGTTTAGCCAGCAAAGTCAATGCCAAGAGCTCCTTCAGCCTCTTCTTGGGGGAAATCCCATTGAAACAGAACATCTTTTCGCAAAAGTTCCCTTAACGGACTTGACACAGTTACACCAAGAAATCTTTCCAATTCTTTACGATCAACCGGAGGCTGCATCTTTTGTATCGCAGCTACCTTGGAAGGATCTGGGGACATCCCACATTGAGAGTACTCATGGCCAACAAACTTAACTTTATTAACACGAAATTTACACTTGGCCATGTTAAATTTAATCCCGTTAGCTTTGGCTAGCTCCATGACTTGCTTCAAGCGAGCATCATGTGTTTCATGGTCAGGTTCACTAACACATATGTAGTCAAAATATGTTACCACACCGTCAATGTTACCAAATATTTCACACATCTTGGACCGAAAAATGTCAGGAGCACAGCTAAGCCCATACGGCATACGCAAGAATCTATACCTCCCATAAGGGGTATTAAAAGTACATAGTTTACTACTTTTATCATTTAACTTGATCATCCAAAAAGCTGAACTTGCATCAAGTACAGAGTATACTTTAGAGTTACTTAACTTATTAGCTATTTCCTCAGAAGTGGGAATTTGTCATTGGGACCTCTTCAAAAATTTATTTAAATTCCTAGGGTCTAAAACTACCCTTAAACCTGCTCCTTTCTTATTTATGACGACCATACCATTTACCCATTCAGTAGGCTCTGTTACTTTGGTTATTATGCCTTGGTTTTTCCATTCTGATTAATTCATCTTTGAATGTATTCATTAACGCAGTAAAGTTTTTTTCAAAGGGTCTAAAGATAATATGTTTCTATTACCATTTTGAAAACACTTGATTGATTCATGTTTAAATTATCAGAAGAACAGAACTAAAATAATTGCAAAAATACGATAAAATAAATATAGCATTTCAATAAACTAGAGAAATATACAAACAAATAATCTTTTTGGAACTATTTATTAATTACGGTAGGATATTTTGATGTTAAACAGATACACAATGTATTACTCATAAACAGTTGACATAAAAGATATTGAAACAAGTTTAACCCTATAAAAATATTTGTAGAAGTATAGTATAAGATATAGAAGTATAAGATAAAGAATACAATTCCCTGGCAGTTTAAAATCTTCAAAACGTTAAATTAACCAAAATAAATAACTTTTAAATTAAAACTAATGAAATAAACAAAATTTAATTAAGTCAACCCAATTATTTGACTTTTCAACACTTTCAACAAACTTTCAACACTTTCAGTGTAAGGTCTTACACGATGGATTTATTTTGAAGTGGTGTATTTATCTGTATTTCATCTGCAGCATACTGGTTTGTTTTTTCACTATCTCTAACATAAAAAAATCTGTGAAAAAATTTAAAGGTTTTGTAGGGCATTTGGTGGCTTATAACCACGATCCTGTTTCCACAGAAACTTGTTAAAATTTGCATCCCCTTCAATCCATACCATCCCTGACTGACCTGACAAACCAATACTTTCACCATTACCTGGGCCCTTGGGCACCTTACCATTGTTCTCTTAAACTTCCTTGCCTAAATGTGCATAAAATTCCACATAGGCTACTTGAACATCACCACTTCTATCGTCATCTACAGAATTTATATCAGCTTCAATATAAGTCTGCATATTCTGTAACCAAATCACTCGAATTAACTGATTCTGATTTCTTGATCTGGTACATATTAAATATCGGGATTACCAACATCTTCTTCATCCGAAAATAATAGGTAAAATAATTTAGGTGAGTCAGTGGCTCATTTGGTAGCGTCACGAACTTAGGGCCCGAAGGCAGTGATGTCGTGGGTTGGGATCCTGGTCACTGCCACAAACATTTTATCAGTTCAGTTCACCTTTGCTCTGTACCGGCTCACCCCTTGCTTTGCTGGATACGTTCCACGCACAGATCTGTAGTCAAAATATGTGGACGGGCAAATGCTGGGTTAAAAGAGGCCGCCAACTTAAAATATTAAAAATAAAAATATAAAAAAAAAAATTTAAAAAAATAAGTTTTTCCGTGTCCAATCTGACTATTGTGCTGATAAAAAAATTAATATCAGAGTGATAACAAAATTCATCATAGGGTCAGTGAGCTTGACAGTTAGACACTATTTAAAGACCAAAACCAATGAGGCCCATGGCTAAACGCATATACACTAGTATTACATAATTCTTACTTATAATGAATATTGAGGTAATTAATAGCTTGAAAGATTAGGGTGTTATCGCCTATTTCAAAAGATTTTCACTCAAATTATTATTTTTTTATAAACTTTTGATTTAAGTTGTAAACCCACATAGAATTTTGATCCATTAAATATTTAAAATTAATTGTATTACATGCCGATTTAATATTAGAGGGTTACCTTTGAAACATAAGAAGAAATATAAAGGAAGAGGTGTGTTTTTTATTATTATAATCTTATCCTAAATAATAAGCATTGCAAAGGTTTAATACCTGTTGTGCTTTGTTATGACTATTTTTAATAGTGTACTCCAATTAATTGCACTTTGTATTTTGAAGCATATCTTACCTGTGTTTTTTATTATAATTGGGTGTCACAAAAATCCGTAGCGGACAATGCAGAACCGGATTCTACATACGAAAAAAGGATAAAAATCAAGAATAAAATTTTCATGAAAATCGCTTCGCTAACTATCCCCCTGGCTCCGCCCTTTTCTTTTTTCCATATATACATTTTTACTTATAGATTGTTTTTACCAATATTTATAGCCTAAGTTTTAATGCGGTTAAGGTAGAATAGACCAATGTAATTAATTTTAATAAATTATGTCCTACGCAGTTTTGACTATGAAGCATTGATAATCATGCAGTGTACGTAAATGACAAACGTAAAAACCAAATTAAATACCTGAGACTCATCAAGTAGTTACACAGAAGTTCATGTTAATGTTTGCGCAGATTGACAAATTAATCTTGACAGTTAGTTTCCGCCGCAGATGAGTTCTGAGGATATTGCCTCTTACTTCTCATCCAGAACAACTTACACATTCCACCTGCAGCAATCTCTTGTTGAAAATTTAACTTATGCAATGTTAAAAATAACCATGAATTTATGAGCACTATATCTCCCAATCTCAACACCAGGGAAAAACACATTTATACCTACTACTATTGTTGTCGACAAACCCAATTTAATTCCTAAAAGAAAAACTGGGAAAGCAAAATAAAAATTATAAATGCTGAAATGGACTATGTGATCAAGCACTTTAGAAACGACCCAACAGTTGGATTTGCACACTCCATTTCTGATGACAGACATATGGGTGCTGGAGTGGCTGTTGTCTTCCGCAAGAATTTTGGCCGACCACTTCCGTTGGACCGTTTATCAAAACACTTAGCTTGTCAAAAGATACCTAATGGTTCAAAAGTGTACAGCTTGATAACTAAAGCTAGATACTTTGATAAACCTTTCCCAGAAGACTATAGTACAGCTTTCATACAGCTCCAAGAGCACTTCAAAACCCAATGATTGAACACTCTATTCTGCTCGGCGATTGGCTGTGTCAGGGATCTTGTTCATCCTCAAACATTTGCAAGGCACATAGTGAACTTCCAGAAGACGACTGGGGCCACTGTTCATATAGTCTCTTACGAACAGCAAGCAGCGAGAAGACCTCTTTGGAAGGGACTATCACACCAACAGTTCTTGCTTACCTTGAAGACCAAAATTGAAGATGAATATGACACTGAGTGTCCTATCACCACAGACTTCATCTCTGCTCCATCTGCAACGAACACAGCCCAACCCCAACCCTCGCTAGAGATCAACTCCACCTCAATGCCATCTCCTCCTCAAACGGCCAATGTTGAAAATCTACAGCTGACCCAAGCACAGACAACACCTAACAGCCCACTCGTAACTCCTGGTCATCTTCAGTACAGTGAAGTAGTGAAAAGTGTATAAAAAAAGCAGAGTAAGAGTGAAAGTGAACCTCAATCCCCTGACACTCCACCTTCCCTGCCAAGTCCTTCCCTGCCAAGTCCTTTGCAGTCTAATTTTTTAAACTAAATTTCGACAAGGTTGATAACAGTTCTGCTAATTCTTTTTCTCATAATTATAATAATGATTGTATTTTAAATTGTAGTCCTAACGATAAGTCTCAAATTAACCAAGAATTTAAGGATCTAGATTTGACTAAAATTTATTTTCAAAATGATAAAATAAATTCTATTACAATTTTTCATCAAAACATCCAACATTTGGAATCCAGAAAAGAATCTTTAGAAATAGTATTAGAACAAATAAAACCAAATATAGTTGTGTTAACAGAACATGGAATGAAACAATTTGGATTAGAAAGATTTAACCTGAATAAATTCTATATCACATCTAGCTATAGTCGGTCTACTAGGTCGGCCGCTTAGAAAACGACCTGCTCCAGCATTTGTTTAGCATTAGCGCGCAGGTCGTTTTCTAAGCGGCCGAACTATACCTCAGGAGGGGGTGTTGTAATTCTTTCAAGAGAGGGTTTGAATTCAAAGGCTCTAACTCTAAAAAAAATAGAGGATCTAACAGAGGACAAGCTTTTCGAATGCTGCATGGCTAAATATAAAATCAATAAATGGTTTTTTGTACTTGTAGGAGTTTATAGAAAACCTTAACTTCAAAATTTGGAATTCTTAGCTAGGTTAAACAAGTTAATAGACATTTTATCTACTTTAAAGGATGTAAGACATTTTGTTATTGCAGGTGATTTCAATTTAAATGTTTTGAAGTGTACTCCTGAAATTCAACATTTCAAAAACATTCTAAAGAGTCATGGTGTTCATTACCTGGTGGATTTTCCCACGAGGGTCACAGCAAATACTTCAACTGCTATTGATAATATTTTGACAAACATAGACAAATCACTTTCTGATGTAACTGGTATTGTAACAGCCCTCTCAGACCATGATGGTCAGATCTTGGAGTTAACTATTCCCGGAAATAAGGATTTTGTAAATAACTACGTGTACATTGAACATAGAGATTTTTCTGTAAATAATATGAATGTCTTAAAAATATCTTATCACAAGAGAATTGGATCTCTGTATATATGGCTAAAGTAGAAGATAAGTTTAATTTGTGTAATAGTATTTTCCAATATAACTTTGATTTAGTGTTTCCTAAAAAGAGGGTGAAAAAATATTTGAATAAAAGTAAATTTAATTGGATAAACCAGGATTTATTAACAGAACAAAAAGATATTGTTGAGCTTACAAAACAAGCAAAACAGTCTGGTAATGTAGAAATGATGAATCATTGTAAACTCTTAAATGCAAATTATAAAAGTAGATTGATTAAGGCAAAGAAAACTTTTTACGATCAACTTATAAATAAATCAGAAAATGTTAGTAAGAAAACATGGGAGATAATTAATTTTGAAACTGGTAATAAATCTAAATGTATTAAGGATTCTCCTCATGAAATTAGAATTAACGATAAGGTGATATCAGACCCTCTGAGCATCTCAAACAGTTTTAACAATTACTTTATTGAGGTAATAGAGAATTTGATCAACAGTGCCCCGAGTAATATTCAATCTAAAGACGATCAACTAGAAATATAACTAGCCATCATGATCAAATAGATATTGAAATTCCTTTCAGATGTAGGCCAGTAGATGAAGATGAGATAGTAAAAATAATTTCAACTTTAAAAAATAAGTCATCTAGTGGTCATGACGAAGTACCCTTAAAACTAATCAAATTCATAGGGAAATCACTGTTAAAACCACTCGTGCATTTAATAAACAGTTCAATAATAACCGGTATTTTCCCTGACCGGTTAAAAAAGTGTAGAGTAATACCTATTTACAAAAAAGGTGAAAGGAATGAAATCGGTAATTATCGCCCTATATCAGTTTTGCCATCTATATCAAAAATATACGAACGTGTAATGTATAATCGATTGGTTGATCATTTGCATAATAATAATATCTTTGACGAACAACAGCATGGTTTTCGTAAGGGTAAATCTACTACTACTGCTCTTTTACATTTTTCAGAAACTATTATTGATGCCGTTGACAAAGGAAATGACGTAGTTGGTATTTTTATGGATTTATCAAAAGCATTCGATAGCATATCGTTAGGCTAGAATGACAGGGTTCCAACTAACCACAACCTACTTTTTAGAAAACAGCCCGCAAAGTTTGATTATTTCACTACATGTGTCTTTTTTACTAGATGTTTAATTTTAGTTAATAGGGTTGTTACTATGGTATTTGAGAACTTTAGGGCTAATTTTCAATAAATTTAGTTGCATAGCAACAAATTTATGAGAGAAAAAAATGTCAGTTGGAACCTTGTCACTTTATATACTCTATATTTTTTATAAACGACAAGGTTTCAAGTGGTAGATGGAACCTTTTCATACCAACTTTAATCATTAGTTAGATTAGTTTCTAGGGAGTAAAAAACATAAAGAAGTAGCAGATACCATGAACTAGAGCAGTATTAGCAAGGGGTTTGTAAAATAATAATGCTGGAATAATCTTATGAAATGAGTTTTATGAAATTATCATACAAGGGGTACAAAAAGTTTCTTAAGCCTGCGCTCTCCAACAGTCCTATAGTCTTAAGATAACTGAGTAAAACTCACGGTCTGTAATGGCATGAATTTGAACATTGATTTAATGTCTTTTACTTTCCGGCAGGGCTACCTTAGAATTAGAGATTTTAGGTTTGATCAATCTCCATATTGGAATGTCGGCTTCTTCGTCCCTCTTCTTTGACTTCTCTGATTTCCTTCCTTTCTTAGAAGCTGATGTAAACCTCAAGTTCACTGTAACCTCATTTTCTTGCAAGAAAGAAGTTTTATACATAACGTGATGCAGAGATTGTGTGAATGTTATCATAGAAACCTTGAAAAATGGAATTAACTGAAAGTTCAATGCCTTAGAGGATGAGCAAAAGTCAAGAAAATCACTGTCTTTCATCTGAAGCACTCGAATTGGATGCTGACGATTTAACCCTTTTAAAATTCTGATAAAGCCAAGAGGAGAGTAGAATTCGTTGTGTGCCATTCCTTTTTCAATGATACTATGGGCATTATCCACCTCCTGGATGCACGAGTGACCAAGTACTGAGTACTTCATCGTTATTTTTTGTACAGTTGGGTTATTATGTATGAAATTCAGAACCGCACAAGAAATAAATGAGTTCCTATTTTGTGGAACACAAGAATCACTCCACAATATGAGTTCTGTAAAGTCATGCTCCAGAGCCACCTGGTTCAATATCTTATACACAGCACTGGCCAAGTCATTACCAGCTCGTCCAGCAGTGGCCTCAGTCCACAAGGCACAGTAGATAGTCTTACTGGCAGAAAAATGGGCTGTCATATTGTAAGTATTTAATTTTCTTTTATAAAAAAAAGAACTAATCTCAGCCCTGGGACAGGCAATTACGTTTTCTAAATCAAAGCACAGCACTGGCACCAATTTACTTTCTCGATCATTTTTTCGTTTTTCACGCATAGCATTTTTTTCATTGACGTGTGTTTCATACTTTACTTTCATTTCATCAGTAGCAATATTTTGTGACAAAGCAACCTTGTACTCTTCACAAAGATCGCAGCGATCAGATTTTCGCACATGAAAATCTAAATTGAATTCTGTGACAAAGATATGTCGATACATACTTAGCTTGACAGGCGCAATATTTTGTTCCCTACACATTCTAAGTAAAGATTGTACATCTTCACTAAATTGAGGCTTGGGTCCAAATATTTGCGATTTGTTGTGGCCCTACAATAGTGAGACTCAATCACTGGGAAGGATTGTATGTGGTTTCTTACTAATTCTTTTGTTTCTCCATTGAGGCTTCGTGAACTTCGAGCACTTTTACCACGACCATCTGGTTTAGGCGTGTTTGTTAACACATCCTTGTTTTTGTGTACATTGTACACGGGTTTTTGGGAAATATTAAGGGTCCCTAAATAAAATCTTTTACAAAATTGTATTTTTTGGCTTCCTACATTGAAGTAGTATCTAAAAGTAAATTTTTTGTAGGATTCTCTGTTTTTATCTTTAGGTCTTTCAGTTTGACTTTTTGTAGTTGTGTTTAAAATGTAGTGATATTTACCATTTTGATCCATTTCATAATATGCTTTAAACAAAGCTTGTCTTTCAGTTTGACTTACAGAAACCCCACATTTAAATTTACAACTATTTACACAATCCTTGAAATTTTGTACTTGTTTTGCAGGCACCTCAACTCTACGATTAGTATAAGATTCCCCCTTCTACGGAGCGCATGTGGCTCTTCCACAAAGAAACATCTCTTTTCTTCCTCTTTACAGGTGGAGGTTTTGTATTATTTGTAATGGTAACCTGCTCAATGGCTTCTTCCACAACCACATTTGTGGGCGAACCGACCTCATCATTTGATGCAGCCTCATAGCTTGCACTAATAAAAGATGATTGTAGGTTAGTAATGGTTACCTGCTCAATGGCTTCTTCCATAACCACATTTGTGGGCGAACCAACCTCATCATTTGACGTAGCCTCATAGCTTGCAGTAAGAGAAGATGTTTGTAGGTTAGTATCGGTTACCTGCTCAATGGCTTCTTCCATAACCACATTTGTGGGCGAACCAACCTCATCATTTGATGTAGCGTCATAGCTTGCAGTAAGAGAAGATGTTTGTAGGTTAGTATCGGTTACCTGCTAAATGGCTTCTTCCATAACCACATTTGTGGGCGAACCAACCTCATCATTTGATGTAGCCTCATAGCTTGATGATGAGGTTGGTTCGCCCACAAATGTGGTTATGGAAGAAGCCATTGAGCAGGTAACCGATACTAACCTACAAACATCTTCTCTTACTGCAAGCTATGAGGCTACATCAAATGATGAGGTTGGTTCGCCCACAAATGTGGTTATGGAAGAAGCCATTGAGCAGGTAACCGATACTAACCTACAAA
Source organism: Macrosteles quadrilineatus (assembly GCF_028750875.1). Taxonomy (NCBI): domain Eukaryota; kingdom Metazoa; phylum Arthropoda; class Insecta; order Hemiptera; family Cicadellidae; genus Macrosteles; species Macrosteles quadrilineatus. The sequence goes on from NW_026542595.1 coordinate 100,120,980, forward strand.
CATCTTCTCTTACTGCAAGCTATGACGCTACATCAAATGATGAGGTTGGTTCTCCCACAAATGTGGTTATGGAAGAAGCCATTGAGCAGGTTACCGATACTAACCTACAAACATCTTCTCTTACTGCAAGCTATGAGGCTACGTCAAATGATGAGGTTGGTTCGCCCACAAATGTGGTTATGGAAGAAGCCATTGAGCAGGTAACCATTACTAACCTACAATCATCTTTTATTAGTGCAAGCTATGAGGCTGCATCAAATGATGAGGTCGGTTCGCCCACAAATGTGGTTGTGGAAGAAGCCATTGAGCAGGTTATCATTACAAATAATACAAAACCTCCACCAGTAAAGAGGAAGAAAAGAGATGTTTCTTTGTGGAAGAGCCACATGCGCTCCGTAGAAGGGGGAATCTTATACTAATCGTAGAGTTGAGGTGCCTGCAAAACAAGTACAAAATTTCAAGGATTGTGTAAATAGTTGTAAATTTAAATGTGGGGTTTCTGTAAGTCAAACTGAAAGACAAGCTTTGTTTAAAGCATATTATGAAATGGATCAAAATGGTAAATATCACTACATTTTAAACACAACTACAAAAAGTCAAACTGAAAGACCTAAAGATAAAAACAGAGAATCCTACAAAAAATTTACTTTTAGATACTACTTCAATGTAGGAAGCCAAAAAATACAATTTTGTAAAAGATTTTATTTAGGGACCCTTAATATTTCCCAAAAACCCGTGTACAATGTACACAAAAACAAGGATGTGTTAACAAACACGCCTAAACCAGATGGTCGTGGTAAAAGTGCTCGAAGTTCACGAAGCCTCAATGGAGAAACAAAAGAATTAGTAAGAAACCACATACAATCCTTCCCAGTGATTGAGTCTCACTATTGTAGGGCCACAACAAATCGCAAATATTTGGACCCAAGCCTCAATTTAGTGAAGATGTACAATCTTTACTTAGAATGTGTAGGGAACAAAATATTGCGCCTGTCAAGCTAAGTATGTATCGACATATCTTTGTCACAGAATTCAATTTAGATTTTCATGTGCGAAAATCTGATCCCTGCGATCTTTGTGAAGAGTACAAGGTTGCTTTGTCACAAAATATTGCTACTGATGAAATGAAAGTAAAGTATGAAACACACGTCAATGAAAAAAATGCTATGCGTGAAAAACTAAAAAATGATCGAGAAAGTAAATTGGTGCCAGTGCTGTGCTTTGATTTAGAAAACGTAATTGCCTGTCCCAGGGCTGAGATTAGTTCTTTTTTTTATAAAAGAAAATTAAATACTTACAATATGACAGCCCATTTTTCTGCCAGTAAGACTATCTACTGTGCCTTGTGGACTGAGGCCACTGCTGGACGAGCTGGTAATGACTTGGCCAGTGCTGTGTATAAGATATTGAACCAGGTGGCTCTGGAGCATGACTTTACAGAACTCATATTGTGGAGTGATTCTTGTGTTCCACAAAATAGGAACTCATTTATTTCTTGTGCGGTTCTGAATTTCATACATAATAACCCAACTGTACAAAAAATAACGATGAAGTACTCAGTACTTGGTCACTCGTGCATCCAGGAGGTAGATAATGCCCATAGTATCATTGAAAAAGGAATGGCACACAACGAATTCTACTCTCCTCTTGGCTTTATCAGAATTTTAAAAGGGTTAAATCGTCAGCATCCAATTCGAGTGCTTCAGATGAAAGACAGTGATTTTCTTGACTTTTGCTCATCCTCTAAGGCATTGAACTTTCAGTTAATTCCATTTTTCAAGGTTTCTATGATAACATTCACACAATCTCTGCATCACGTTATGTATAAAACTTCTTTCTTGCAAGAAAATGAGGTTACAGTGAACTTGAGGTTTACATCAGCTTCTAAGAAAGGAAGGAAATCAGAGAAGTCAAAGAAGAGGGAAGGAAGAGGGAAGAAGGGGGGAGGAAGAAGCCGACATTCCAATATGGAGATTGATCAAACCTAAAATCTCTAATTCTAAGGTAGCCCTGCCGGAAAGTAAAAGACATTAAATCAATGTTCAAATTCATGCCATTACAGACCGTGAGTTTTACTCAGTTATCTTAAGACTATAGGACTGTTGGAGAGCGCAGGCTTAAGAAACTTTTTGTACCCCTTGTATGATAATTTTATAAAACTCATTTCATAAGATTATTCCAGCATTATTATTTTACAAACCCCTTGCTAATACTGCTCTAGTTCATGGTATCTGCTACTTCTTTATGTTTTTTACTCCCTAGAAACTAATCTAACTAATGATTAAAGTTGGTATGAAAAGGTTCCATCTACCACTTGAAACCTTGTCGTTTATAAAATATAGAGTATATAAAGTGACAAGGTTCCAACTGACATTTTTTTCTCTCATAAATTTGTTGCTATGCAACTAAATTTATTGAAAATTAGCCCTAAAGTTCTCAAATACCATAGTAACAACCCTATTAACTAAAATTAAACATCTAGTAAAAAAGACACATGTAGTGAAATAATCAAACTTTGCGGGCTGTTTTCTAAAAAGTAGGTTGTGGTTAGTTGGAACCCTGTCATTCTAGCCTAACGATATGCTATCGAATGCTTTTGATAAATCCATAAAAATACCAACTACGTCATTTCCTTTGTCAACGGCATCAATAATAGTTTCTGAAAAATGTAAAAGAGCAGTAGTAGTAGATTTACCCTTACGAAAACCATGCTGTTGTTCGTCAAAGATATTATTATTATGCAAATGATCAACCAATCGATTATACATTACACGTTCGTATATTTTTGATATAGATGGCAAAACTGATATAGGGCGATAATTACCGATTTCATTCCTTTCACCTTTTTTGTAAATAGGTATTACTCTACACTTTTTTAACCGGTCAGGGAAAATACCGGTTATTATTGAACTGTTTATTAAATGCACGAGTGGTTTTAACAGTGATTTCCCTATGAATTTGATTAGTTTTAAGGGTACTTCGTCATGACCACTAGATGACTTATTTTTTAAAGTTGAAATTATTTTTACTATCTCATCTTCATCTACTGGCCTACATCTGAAAGGAATTTCAATATCTATTTGATCATGATGGCTAGTTATATTTCTAGTTGATCGTCTTTAGATTGAATATTACTCGGGGCACTGTTGATCAAATTCTCTATTACCTCAATAAAGTAATTGTTAAAACTGTTTGAGATGCTCAGAGGGTCTGATATCACCTTATCGTTAATTCTAATTTCATGAGGAGAATCCTTAATACATTTAGATTTATTACCAGTTTCAAAATTAATTATCTCCCATGTTTTCTTACTAACATTTTCTGATTTATTTATAAGTTGATCGTAAAAAGTTTTCTTTGCCTTAATCAATCTACTTTTATAATTTGCATTTAAGAGTTTACAATGATTCATCATTTCTACATTACCAGACTGTTTTGCTTGTTTTGTAAGCTCAACAATATCTTTTTGTTCTGTTAATAAATCCTGGTTTATCCAATTAAATTTACTTTTATTCAAATATTTTTTCACCCTCTTTTTAGGAAACACTAAATCAAAGTTATATTGGAAAATACTATTACACAAATTAAACTTATCTTCTACTTTAGCCATATATACAGAGATCCAATTCTCTTGTGATAAGATATTATTAAGACATTCATATTATTTACAGAAAAATCTCTATGTTCAATGTACACGTAGTTATTTACAAAATCCTTATTTCTGGGAATAGTTAACTCCAAGATCTGACCATCATGGTCTGAGAGGGCTGTTACAATACCAGTTACATCAGAAAGTGATTTGTCTATGTTTGTCCAAATATTATCAATAGCAGTTGAAGTATTTGCTGTGACCCTCGTGGGAAAATCCACCAGGTAATGAACACCATGGCTCTTTAGAATGTTTTTGAAATGTTGAATTTCAGGAGTACACTTCAAAACATTTAAATTGAAATCACCTGCAATAACAAAATGTCTTACATCCTTTAAAGTAGATAAAATGTCTATTAACTTGTTTAACCTAGCTAAGAATTCCAAATTTTGAAGTTAAGGTTTTCTATAAACTCCTACAAACAATTGCTATGTTAAAATCTTTGCGTCGGTGTATTGTTAGCTCTTTTATCGTATTTTTTAGGCTGCGGCCACACGGGCGTTTTTTTCACGCACAAACGCAGCGTGAAAACACGCAAAAAATTAGAGTAGCATTGAAACAAATGGACGCCCGCTACTGCGGGAAAACACACTGCGTGTGGCATACCTCATTACATTTAATGCTGCCCATAATTCTCGCGTTTTTTCACGCTGCGTTCTTGCGTGAAAAAAAACGCCCGTGTGGCCGTAGCCCAAGTGTTGTTTGTCAACTTTGGCGTTACTGATAAAAGCTAGACCTAATCCTGGAGATAAAGGATGGGAATTATGCCTATTGCTAGTCTGTTCTTATTTATGGATAGTTACATTATAGTCCAATTGTTACCATCAAACAAATACTCACAGGTAAGAATGACTTGTGGTTAATGCTTAGGAACAGTCAATAATGATCGAAATTAACACATAAAAAATCCAATACTAATAGTGTTCGAGTCCGCTCTGTTAGTGAAATGATATTCTGCTTCACAAGAGGACCTCGCTTATGAAATATGTATTGTGTCGTATTCAAGCGCTGAGTCTGAGTCGCAAGATAATATCAAACAGAATGACAGAGAGCGGATATAATGCTTAGCTGAGTGCTGATTGCTGGAGTGTATCTTGTTTGTTGATGTGTCATTGCTGCATTAAAAATAGACACGTACACTTTACAAGCTCTAATTGATCGAATGATTATTATTTCTTTTATTATGCAGAATCAGTTGTCAAAAAAATTATAATCAACAGTCACAGGTCACAAATCTTAACATTTAATTCTATAACCCCCCCCCCCCAAAAAAAAATATATATATATATTCAAAAATAAAATTAATTTTAGGTAGAGGTAAACAGAAATATTGAAAGATTTGCAAAGATGCCTCGGATTGTTTAATAAAATAGGGAATAATCACGGCCCTTCCCTGATAAACAAACAATAGGATAAATTAATTGCACCGTAATGTGAACCACCTTGGGCTTCCGCTAATGAGAAGAAGTTTAATACCAGTACTGACAAACTTTATTGACTGTGATAGAGAAAACAAAATTTCTAGCGCATTCATATACAGTTTTCAATTGATTTTACATATCTTTTTACTCATCCATTAGCTGGAGGAAGCTGGTTTTAAGGTAAATCGCATTACTTCAGTCCTCGAAGTATATGGTTCAAATCCTACCATTAACTAATACAAATATACAAGGTTGGATTTACCTGTTGCGTCGATTGATCCTTAAGTTATAAAACAACTATGGACGTTTCGTTCTGCTAAGCGAGCACATCTTCAGGTTGTAAGAACGTTAAAATACGGTATTCTCATCCGTGGATGGAGTCATCAGCACAATGTATAATGGAATGTTATCAGCACAATTTACAATGTCATAACTCATCATCTACCGGTTAAGCAACTCGTGTTCAGGCTACTTGGCCAAGTTTTTTATTTTAAATACTTAAATGATTCGTACGTGTTTCGTGTTATGTGTCCTAAATGTGCTGATGACTCCATCCACGGATGAGAAGACCGTATTTTAACGTTCCTACACCATGAAGTCGTGCTCGCTTAGCAGAACGAAACGTCCGTAGTTGTTTTATAATGTTGTTGTTGTATTGTTGTATTGTATGTTTAAATTGTTGGTGAAAATTGATTTTCAATTAAAGACTGACGAGATTTAAAGAATCAAGTTTTGAGGATACAAAAATACTTTTAATATAACCTTGTATCTCTTATTATAAAACTAAAAAGTTAATAAACTGATTGATATAAGTACTTAAAACATCCAGTTTACACAAGTAGTTAAACAAAATATTATTACCCAACTATACTAGTATTCAAAGGAAGTTTTACTACTATAATGGAAGATTTTGAAGAAAATGTCCTCGAGGGGAATTATTGTATAATTTATCTAATTATTTTTAAAATCTAATGTAAACTAGAAGTTTATTCTTTCCATTGTTCGAACACTTAATAAATTGTAAACTAAATAGTCAGTAAGCAAACAAGTTTTAGTGATCACGTTAAATTATCAAGAAGCTCTCGACGGCTCACGGTTTAACGAGCACAGCCAAGCACCATCCAACTGTTGCCGCCCAGTTAATGACTCTCAACAATAATTTGGTATCTTGATCATTCAAATTAAAAATAGTAAATGATATACTAAATCATAACTTATAGTCAATCATACTAAGCATCTATTACACTAATCTAAATGTACAATACTTACTACCAATCAAGTTAACGAGTTTTACCTTTTTCGGAAATAGACCAGATTTTACATAGACTATTCTATCATTTCTAAATCAAAAGAAAACTATGAAAATATCTATTACGTTAAAACTACACTTAAACCTTACTATATTAATACGGGAAGTATATGTTCCACGTCAGGGATATTTCGATTAAGGTTTTGACCTCATCAGGTAAAGTCCTTTGATTTTGTTGGCGTGTAGCCCTCGATTATCCTTTTCCAAAAATATTCGATTATCCATTTCCAAAAGGAAAGTGGACGATTCAATCTTGATATGTCTATTTTATTTATTATGGTTTGAGTAGATGTTAACATTGAATATAGGACCTGTAATGACTCAAAATTCAATGTTTATAATTATAGTCCTTATTTAAATTCCAAACTCAATATATTTTCAATATTTATTCATGTTCATTGTTAATATTATTAAAACCATATTGTATATTAACAACACAGTATATATAATTGATCATCAAAATTTATTCATTGGCTTATCCAAAATTATTATTCAAAACAATTCCTCCATTTAAAATACAGTGCATCTGGGGTCAAGATTGCAAGTAAATTTCAACCATGTTTTTATTTATGTGAACCCCATAACTTGAAATGATTTACAACAATGAATAGTGACAGTGCAGTTAAAGTATCCAAGAAGAACACAGAGAATCTATTAACTTAATTGTGAAAATAATCGTGAAATTATAAAAGAAAGTATTGTCAAAATTTCTAAATTTAACTGAAGAAAGAAGAATTTAGGCCTACATTACTAAGAAGAAAATTTATTATTACAGAAGATTGGTGAGAACATTCCATTTTTATTAAGTTATTAACTCAGACTAGACTCTTCAAGCATCCATTTGTACCCAATTTACCTCCATTAATTAAAATCAAAATCCTTCCTATTTAACTTATTGTTTCTAAAAGATTATTTAATATATAACTTACCATACTTATTGAAAATTTCAATTGGAAATCTTTTGATTCAGCCAGCACGAATCCCCACCCCTGAACAATTTTTGTAACCCTATTTTAACCATTTATGTACCAATAAACATTGTACTTTAAAACCTCTGTCCTCGTAATTATTATTGTTTAACTAAGATAAGATTAGAATAACACCATATTTAGAGGTTTATTTAAGACCACAACGAGTTTTGTGAAATAGTATTGAGAGGTTTTTAAAGTTAACTAAAAGCACATTTTCATTGGTCGATCTTAATTTTTTCTGGCCATTAAAATGATTGTTGGTAGGTATTCTCGCACGCTTTTTTCGATTTCAGTGGCTTAAAAGATTACCAGAAACAGATTGAGCTCTCATTTCCTCATTTCTCAACCCACCAGAGCTTTTCATTGTCTTTATGAAGGCCTGTTCGATGGCCTAATCAGACCAAATTCCACACCAGAACTTGTCTGTACGTCTTGTAGTGAAATTTCCGATCTTTATGAATTTTTTGTGTTCTTCAATATCAATCCTGTATTTAAATTCATATTCAGCATGTCCTGTATAGATGGGCGCATTTGACGTGGAAAAATTACCCGCTGCATGGAAGATCTGTAGAGTGATTGTAATTGGAAGATCTTATTTGCCTGATCTTTCAACCTCAATAAACTGTTAACTATGTTAAACTGTTTTATTTTGTTTTTATGTGAAAGTATTGTTCCCAAAGCTTAGCTTAAATGTTTATGTATAAACATTTGACAGCTTTGGGAAGAATAGTTTTGCCGTTAAAGGTATATTTTGAAGGTCTTTTTTTGGCATGTAAACCAGAAACCTACATTTATTAAAACGAGTTCGCGAAGCATGATCAGGCCATGGGAACGGTTGCTTTATAGGGTCTTTTGTTAAGAACGGGGTTTTCGTATTGTTGACCCTCAAAACATACAATTTTATTTTATAAACTCACTTAAAATATTATTCTGAATTATTATCAAAAAACAAATAATTTAGAACATGAAAATGTTTTTTACAGTTATTGGTTACGGAGAAAATTAAAAAATGTAAATTAAAAAATTTCAAGTTATTCCAATAGCAAAGTTTTTAATAATCGTTTTTTCCTTATTTATAGACACATTTTTATAAAACTGGTTACATTTATTTGTTTCTTATCATACTATTATTATTTTATATGCTATATAACCCTCCCTGTAGCAGCAAATCTAGGTACCTGTTAAACCTAATGTTTAACTAGGTTTGTAAAAATCAAATCGAGCAAATGGAAATTTGCTTAGTCTGCAGGTTTGCTGAGGTGGGGGTATTTTTATTCATACTTTCATTTATTTTCTATTAATAGCAAATAAACTGGCATACTCTCTAAATCAATACGGTGTTTGCTCCCAACTACTATATTGTGGAAATATTTAAAAACCACAATTTTTATACTTTTTTGGAAAATTTATTTATTTTGATGGTCTGTATTTAGACTATTATTTACGCTACATACTTGCTGTTGGGCTTAAACTGTCAAAAATTTATTCTTCTTTAATGTAATAGTATACAATTTTCGGTAAAATCAACGGTTCACGAGATTGAGTGAAAAACAATAGGAATTGCCATATTTTTTATATTTCGATAACAAGTGGCGCGCCCCGCGGCAAGCGGCAGTATCACGAGGTGGATAACTTGGATTTTATGTTATGGGCCCAATACTAACAACATATCCAAAAATCAGAACTACCCGACCTTTTGCACAGCAACCCCATATTTTCTGACAGATTTACTGGACTATATGTCTGTATCAGAAATAATATCCCTTTAGTAACTAAGTCTGAGTGGATAGTGTTAAAAATACGTTTAAGCTACTTACTAAATATAAACCTAGCTCTTCTAATCGACGATACAAGTAACTGATTTTTAACGTGCCTTTTTTAAATTGGTAATCTTTTGTACACTTTTTAACGATTTAATTAAACAAAACTGGAGATCTCATCAGGAAAGTGAGTTTTAGGATTTTGACTATAACAATCGACACTAAAATTTTTTTATCGCAAGCGGATGTTATTTTTTTTTATTATGGAAAGAGTGACAACATGTGTAGGCTTCATCGTTGGTAAACAATGCGTTAAATTGATTTTCAAACAGTTGTTTCAACTCCGGATTATTGTATCATATTTATGGTTTCAATACCTACATATTATAGGAATCCTTTGATGCTGTAGTTACAACTAGCCTCGGTTCTGAGGTTTAGTTCTACAATAAGTCAATATTGGTAACTTTATTTGAAATTCTTGGAGATTTATTTATGCATGTGAAAGTAAAGAAATTCCAGGACGAGTTTCTCGAGACCCTAGCATTACAGACAATACAGGGTGGCTGAAAAGTAACTTGCACCCCCCCCTTAACTTTTCAACCATTTGAGGTATTTGAAATCGGTTTGCGGCAACCTTCTTAGATATGAGGGGCTACAATAATTATGGTCAATTTTGAAAATTTTACCCTTAGCGGGGGTAGGGGGTAGCTCAAAATTTGCAAATGACAAGTATAGTCGAGTTTGGTATCATTTTACAGGTCTTGACGAAACGTAAAAAATTTACATAAAGAAAACCAAAATCGGCCCACTAATAACAAAATGGCGCCCTAAAACGATTCAATTCCAAATAACCATGAGGGTGGCAAAACAATTAACTTGCACCCTTATTAACTTTTTAACTATTTGAGATATTTGAAATTGGTTTGCGGCAACTTGTTTGGATATGAAGGGCTACAATAATTATGGTAAGTTTTGAAAATTTTGCCCTTAGGGGTAACGGGGGTAGGGGGTAGCTCAAAATTTTCAAATAGCAAGTATAGTCGAGTTTGGTATCATTTTGTAGGTCTTGACGAATCATAACAATTAACATACAGGAAATAGAAATCGGACCATTAATAACAAAATGACAGTTCAAAATTACTTTAAATAACCATTGTCTTAATCATTTTTAGCTGTCATTTTGTTATTATTGGTCCGATTTCTATTTTATTTATGTTATTTGTTATGTTTCGTCAAGACCTGTAAAATGATACCAAACTCGACTATATTTGCTATTTGAAAATTTTGAGCTACCCCCTACCCCCGCTACCCCTAAGGGCAAAATTTTCTAAACTGACCATAATTATTGTAGCCTTTCATTTCCAAACAAGTTGCCGCAAACCGATTTCAAATATCTCAAATAGTTAAAAAGTTAAAGAGGGTGCAAGTTAATTTTTTTGCCACCCTCGTGGTTATTTGGATTTGAAACGTTTTAGGGTGCCATTTTGTTATTAGTGAGCCGAATTTGGTTTTCTTTATGTCAATTTTTATGTTTCGTCAAGACCTGTAAAATGATACCAAACTCGACTATACTTGTCATTTGAAATTTTGAGCTACCCCCTACCCCCGCTACCCCTAAGGGCAAAATTGACCATAATTATTGTAGCCCCTCATATCTAAGAAGGTTGCCGCAAACCTATTTCAAATATATCAAATGGTTGAAAAGTTAAGGGGGGGTGCAAGTTACTTTTCAGTCACCCTGTATAACAAAACTTGTGTAGCTATCATCCGACTTACTTAGTTTAATTGTGACAACTCCTCTGAATCAATATGGTTACTACAATAGTAGGTTACATTCCCTTACCTTGCAAGTGATTCTTTTGAAGTAGTTAAACTAGCATGGTTTAGAAAGCGACGATTGCTACATTTTCAAATTTACAGGCCTTTAACCGTCTTCAACCTGGGTGGTGTGAAGATTCGTTGTACAGTACGAGAAACACAAACACACGAAAACGATTTGTTAAGCGTTTGTTAGACGGCTTGGCAACCATTTAAAAACATTATGGGTTACGTGAGCGTATAGCAGGTGGACGTTTGGTGCCCTTGCCGCAGCAAACCTGCAGACTGAGCAAATTACTATTTGCCTGATTGGATTTACACTAAAATATCTAGTTAAAAATGACACATTTAAACGGCATTAGTTTATTGAGTACTTTGGTGGGGTAAACGTATTTTTTAAACGTTATTATTTCACATTAAAATAAATAAATTTTCCTAATATGATCAAATTTATTAATTTGATATATGACATTATGATTATGAAACTACACATTTGATGCAATCGACGGCCAAAGATAAATCTTCAAAAAACCTTTTTTTACTTAAAGCATCAGTTGTACGGGAAGGTGTACGCCTAGTTAAATAGTTTAGTATTGAATACCTTTTGACGTTAAATTCCTTAATCAACAACAACAACAAAATTGTAATTATTCGGGTTGTTCTTTGAAAAACCGTTTCTCAAATAAGACGGAGATATGCATTGTATTTAATAACTTCTTTGTTGTCTTTCAAATGTCTTCCACTGATGAGGTTTTCCATTATTCTAGTACATTTAGACGACGCTTCAACAATAGCGATCGTTTGTGATTCGTTCGGATTCAAATAGGGGTTTTCAATTATAAATTATAAATAAGTACAGTTATAAGTAAATGAATACAAATAAGTATAAGTATCAATTGTACATCTAACTAATTAAAGCACTAACACCGTGTCTCTATTGTAAATTTAACTTCGCAGATAAAAGCTAAGTTGCATTATTTTATGAAATGCAATTATTTGTTTTATTTTCACATTTTTTTATAATATATACTTTGACTTGTAACTTTGTTTGAAGTTCATTGTTGGTGATGATAATGGTGAGTTAATGTTGTCCAAAGATTTATTGCGGACATTTTCCATGAAAATGGTAAAATACTCTTTCACACAACGTTTCCAGCTAAGTATTTTGACCAGAGGATGGGTTTTAGATTTCTGATCACTTTTGCTTATTGTATTTTAACATTGTAATGAAATCGTTCGCAATAAACCTTCAAACAACTTTTTCGCTATACTATTGTGAAACAGCCTGTTTTCGTTACATGTTTATCACCTGCGAAAATTCATAATTCCATTGTCTACTACGGAAAAGGAAAGCTAACTACGCGATAGTAATGTGTACAGCAATTTTTAGCGAATTTCCCATATAGGGAATAAGCTATTACCGTATGTCTCATGGTAAGACCTAGACCCGGGACCGATTTACTTTTTCGTTTTGAGGTCCCCAGAGGCCAAAAACACCATCCGTTCAAATTCATATATATATATATATATATATATATATATATATATATATATATATATTTATATATATATATTTATATATGTGTCCGTTAGCGCGATAACTCGAGCAAAATTGATCCGATTTTGATGAAATTTGGTACAAACGTGTAAACCTACATTTATTCGAACGAGTTCGCGAACCAGCATAATCGGACCATGGGATCAGGGGTTTATGGGGGGTTTTATGGGGTAAAAATGGGGTTTTCTCATTTTTGACCCTAAAAACTTAAAATTTCTAAATTTCTCTCTAGACCATTTTGAAGAGCTTAAAAAAACAAATAATTTAGTACATTGAAGTGTTTTTGAATGTTCATTGACTACGGAGAAAATTTAAAAAAATTGTAAATTTAAAATTCCCATGTTATTCTTATGGAGAATAAATAAACTGTTCTAGTTTGCTTGTTTATGGATATATTTTAATCAAATTTGGCAATTTGGTTTATTTCATACTAAGCTATCAATATTTCAATTGAAAAAACACATCTCAACATCTTCCCCGTAGCAGCAAACCTAACTACTAACTAAAATTAATGTTTTTTAAATAGGAAATAAATCTGAAAATTTATAGGGAATATTTTAGTAGAAATCAAGCCGGGTAAATGGAAATTCGCTTAGTATGCAGGTTTGCTGCGACGGGGGTATTTGATCAATCTGACGTAAACAAACATGGATTTGTTATTGCTTTGTCAACTGTTTGAATTTTCAACAACCAATTTATTTTTGATTGACTAATTTTGGATTGAAACAATTTTAAAATGTTCGATAATAGCAGTGAAGTATACAAGAAGGAAATGAGAGCTCAATCTGTTTCTGGTAATCTTTTAAGCCACTGAAATCGAAAAAAGCGTGCGAGAATACCTACCAACAATCATTTTAATGGCCAGAAAAAATTAAGATCGACCAATGAAAATGTGCTTTTAGTTAACTTTAAAAACCTCTCAATACTATTTCACAAAACTCGTTGTGGTCTTTAATGTTTTTTAAATAGGAAATAAATCTGAAAATTTATAGGGAATATTTTAGTAGAAATCAAGCCGGGTAAATGGAAATTCGCTTAGTATGCAGGTTTGCTGCGACGGGGGTATTTGATCAATCTGACGTAAACAAACATGGATTTGTTATTGCTTTGTCAACTGTTTGAATTTTCAACAACCAATTTATTTTTGATTGACTAATTTTGGATTGAAACAATTTTAAAATGTTCGATAATAGCAGTGAAGCTTGTATACATTAGTTTGGTATCATTTTACAGGTCTTGACGAAACATAAAAATTGACATAAAGAAAACCAAATTCGGCTCACTAATAACAAAATGGCACCCTAAAACGTTTCAAATCCAAATAACCACGAGGGTGGCAAAAAAATTAACTTGCACCCTCTTTAACTTTTTAACTATTTGAGATATTTGAAATCGGTTTGCGGCAACTTGTTTGGAAATGAAAGGCTACAATAATTATGGTCAGTTTAGAAAATTTTGCCCTTAGGGGTAGCGGGGGTAGGGGGTAGCTCAAAATTTTCAAATAGCAAATATAGTCGAGTTTGGTATCATTTTACAGGTCTTGACGAAACATAACAAATAACATAAATAAAATAGAAATCGGACCAATAATAACAAAATGACAGCTAAAAATGATTAAGACAATGGTTATTTAAAGTAATTTTGAACTGTCATTTTGTTATTAATGGTCCGATTTCTATTTCCTGTATGTTAATTGTTATGATTCGTCAAGACCTACAAAATGATACCAAACTCGACTATACTTGCTATTTGAAAATTTTGAGCTACCCCCTACCCCCGTTACCCCTAAGGGCAAAATTTTCAAAACTTACCATAATTATTGTAGCCCTTCATATCCAAACAAGTTGCCGCAAACCAATTTCAAATATCTCAAATAGTTAAAAAGTTAATAAGGGTGCAAGTTAATTGTTTTGCCACCCTCATGGTTATTTGGAATTGAATCGTTTTAGGGCGCCATTTTGTTATTAGTGGGCCGATTTTGGTTTTCTTTATGTAAATTTTTTACGTTTCGTCAAGACCTGTAAAATGATACCAAACTCGACTATACTTGTCATTTGCAAATTTTGAGCTACCCCCTACCCCCGCTAAGGGTAAAATTTTCAAAATTGACCATAATTATTGTAGCCCCTCATATCTAAGAAGGTTGCCGCAAACCGATTTCAAATACCTCAAATGGTTGAAAAGTTAAGGGGGGGGTGCAAGTTACTTTTCAGCCACCCTGTATTGTCTGTAATGCTAGGGTCTCGAGAAACTCGTCCTGGAATTTCTTTACTTTCACATGCATAAATAAATCTCCAAGAATTTCAAATAAAGTTACCAATATTGACTTATTGTAGAACTAAACCTCAGAACCGAGGCTAGTTGTAACTACAGCATCAAAGGATTCCTATAATATGTAGGTATTGAAACCATAAATATGATACAATAATCCGGAGTTGAAACAACTGTTTGAAAATCAATTTAACGCATTGTTTACCAACGATGAAGCCTACACATGTTGTCACTCTTTCCATAATAAAAAAAAATAACATCCGCTTGCGATAAAAAAATTTTAGTGTCGATTGTTATAGTCAAAATCCTAAAACTCACTTTCCTGATGAGATCTCCAGTTTTGTTTAATTAAATCGTTAAAAAGTGTACAAAAGATTACCAATTTAAAAAAGGCACGTTAAAAATCAGTTACTTGTATCGTCGATTAGAAGAGCTAGGTTTATATTTAGTAAGTAGCTTAAACGTATTTTTAACACTATCCACTCAGACTTAGTTACTAAAGGGATATTATTTCTGATACAAAGTTTAAACGTAGAACTGTGTCAGATAAAATGATGTACTTTAGTAGATAATAAAATTTCAATTTTGTAGCTATGTAAATGTTTGAAGAATCTACACATGCTACAATGTGTTTTTTTTATGGAATTGTATCACTCAGTCATAGTTAGTTCAATTACGTTCAAAATATAAATATTTAAATCGGTGTACTTTTTTATCAACAAAAATTCATTCAACCTATAAAAAATGATTAGATTAAATATGTCAATTTATCTTTTATAATAACATATAATGTAAGTCAGGCTAAAAACTTTGCTAAATTTTAATGTTAAATGATCATAAGGTTTATCATATCAATAAAAAAAAGTTTGTTGCTAATTTTCTCAAATGTTAGGTAGAACTCCAGGAAGAAAGATTTACACAGAGAATTCTTAAACAAAGTAAAAATGAAAACCAGGGTGAGATGTGAATTGAATATTTATAGTTGCATACTGATGGGCTTGGTCTGCTCCTCGACAACTCTGACAACTCTGATGCGACTGTTGAGAGGAAACTTAGGTTTAACGACTCATTTACAACTCTTAACGATGTCTTTAAGAACTCATTCAATACATAATATAACAATTATTTAATAATTTTTACAGATTATACTATCCATACAAGATATTTTTTCAAAGGTTTCTTCACATGTCTACAAACTTTTACAGGATTTTCTTAATCGATCTTCATTTCATTCAGTCAATTGATGTGACTTAATTTTCCGAAAAAAAGTTACTAATTTGATGTGGTATGAAAATACGTTCGTAGTGTAATTATTTTTGCATTTAGATTCGAATATAAAGTAAAATGACAACAATAGATTATAAAATTAACTCTTGCAAACATTTCCTAATATTTCCTTCTTTTTCATTTTTGATGATAGAAAACAAGCATACCCACTTCCCTATGTTAACCTTAAGGGGGGGAAAATAAAATACGATAACTTGCACATTTATGAACACACCATATTAAAACTTGGTATATCCCTTCTTTTAGTTAAGTACTAAATGATTATGGCATACAATATCCGCTAGATCAACGCTAGAAAGGTTACAGTATGAATGGCTACTACAATTTAAAAAGATATTTTTTTATCTAGTTTTTTTCTGATCAAGTATTGGTTTTCAAAAGATTTTTTACCACCGTCAATATTTCTCCACAAAGTAGTAATAGTATCTCTTTAAAGTTTAATACTCTATCTAATCACCATCACTTTTTAAAATTTTATATCAATTTAAGGTCAAAACGTCCATTAGACAAACAAAAAGCTGGAAAAAATATTTTTTTCCCTAAAGGATGGGAGTAAGTAGGATTCGTGCAACAGAAATGTAAAACTAGAGATTTTAGGCCATAATCATGTAGTACTCAACTAAAAGAAGGGATATACCAAGTTTTAATAAGATGTGTCAAACAAAGGACCAAGGCCCTCAAAAGCTGCTCTTGTTACGTCATCGCCCTACAAAAATGCTCTCCTAGAAGAAGCGCAGAGAAAGAAGTTATCTAAGAAAGAAAAAGAAAAAACAAAGAAAATGAAAAGAAAAGATCCAGGCTTCTGAAAAGAAAATCACCAACGTCAAGCGACCTGTAAAAAGGAAAATTCTTGAAGACGAAGATTCAGATGAATCTGACTGTTCCATCAATTCTGGAGAGTCTGTTTTCGAAATGCCTGTTGGAGTTCCTGATCCAGGAGATGAGCACGCACCCTGTATGTTTTGTGATGGACTCTACTCTGCAGATCGACATGGAGAACTCTGGATACAGTGTATGATGTGTGAAATGTGGGCACGCAATCACTGTGCTGGGGCCGAAAAAGACATCTATGTTTGTGATTTTTGCAGAACATAATTTTTTTATGATTGTTTTCTTACTTAAAAACATTATTAAGGTTTTGTAATTAATGAAATACAATGTTTATACTGTATATGATATTTGTATGATTAACCTTTTGTAACAATATATTCCATGTAGTTATTGTAGGGCCAGTAATTTATACCAGCACAGAAAAAAATATCAACAACGCAACGCGACTCGGTTGGAATATTATTTTTATTTCACTTAATATCCCAGGAACCTTTTCCTGAAGTTTTTCAGGGTTCCCATGAAACACCCTGTATAATGAGACCTTTAGTAAGATTAATTCGTTTTAATTCATGGTAAAGAATTATAATAAAATATGAAAACATGAATCAGAATAATTTAGATTTTTTAAATCCATGACTTTTGATTAAATCGGGAGCTAAAATTACTAATTGAAGGGGTTCTAACTATAAAAGTTAAAAAGTGTAATTATATGAAAGATTAACTGAAAATCCTCAGTACCGTACCATAGTTAAATAAAGACATTTTTATAAAGTGGCCACATATCTAAAGTAACAAATGTCTGTCAAAATCCGTTCTATGTTTCCACCAACTATGACTTAATAATCCCTATTTAAACCTTCTCTGAGAGGGATTTCACAACCACTAACTGCTATTATAATTTTGACTTTCATAAATGTTCTTTGGAATTTTTTTGGTAGTAATTTATAAACTATACAGGGTGGTAAAAAAGTCCCTGGACAGTTAAATATTTAAAAAAATAATGCAGATAGAGCTACAATACTTGGTACAAAGTTACAGGGCATAAAACTCTATTTTAACACATATTCAGTGATCCAATAACTCTTCTGGGGGACGAAGAACAAGGAGTCGGAAGAAAATCTTAAATGGAAGCATAGGTCAATATGCACATCAAATTAAAGGTCTTTTTTAGTAAAATACAATGCCACAAACCGCACTTCAAAAGGTTGGCCCTGCACAAAATGACAGTTGTTCAAAGATTCTTTTAATTTACATTGCTATTATACGCTTTATCCTCAGGGGGCACAGCCCTAGGAATCGGAAGAAAATTGTTAACGTAAGCATAGGTCGATATGCACATCAAATTAAAGGTCTTCACTAGTAGATTACGATGCCGTAAATTCGAGCTCAAAAGAATGCCTGAGTAAAAAATGACAGTCGTTCAAAGATTCAAAATGGCGGATTCAAGAAATCTTTGAACATCTGCCATTTTGCGCAGGATCAACCTTTTGAAGTGCGGTTTGCGGCATTGTATTCTACTAAAGAAGACCTTTAATTTGATGTGCATATTGACCTATGGTTCCATTTAATATTTTCTTCCGACTCCTTGTGGGCCGCCCCCCTGAAGAGTTATTGGATCACTGAATATGTGTTAAAGTATAGTTTTATGCCCTGTAACTTTGTACCAAGTATTGTAGCTCTATCTGCATTATTTCTTTTAATATTTAACTGTCTTGCATGTTTATGGCTACTAATATAATAAAAATAAAAAAATATATTTAACAAAATACCCTTTTAGTAATTATTTTATTTTTCATGACGACATGTTTCGGAGACTAAGTCCATTATCAAGTCATATTTACCATAACCTCATTCTTTAAACTAGCAAAATTAAAAGTATAATCATATGTAAAAATAATAAAATATAAAATATGTTAACTAAATCTTAATAAATTTTGGTATTAATTTTGTTCATTATACTATATGAGTGTTTTTCTTTCTTTCCTTAGTTTTTCAATTGTATCGTAGATAGGTTGGTTTAATTTTGGAATCATTGTGTTAAGTATGTTGTTGGGGTCCTTTTTGTTGGGTATGTAAATATTTAGCTCTTCTTTTACATTAAGTTTCTCACGTTCTTTTTCATATTCTAAAATTGTTAGATTTTCTTTCATGTTTTTATAACTATGGTCTGTGTTCATTACAGATATAAGATAAGATTAAGAATATAAGAGTAAGTTACAGAACTAAGAACAATATATTCCAATTAATCAATAAAAAATCAAACACACAGAAAATAATGAAGACGAAAAGTACAACTGTTTAATTTAAAGAGGGAAAATGTTATGAGTACTATATAAAGGGGCCACGGACTAATCCGAGTGGCAATAATAGAGAATTAAACTATGACAGGGAAAGCCGCAATGGCAGAGAAAATAAATTATGTCAAAGTGACATGTGTTAGGTAAACCAGGCAACCGACAGACTGGGGCCAAGCGTCCCGATGTGACGCTAAAACTTCGCAAAAATATCCTTCCGCCAAGTTCACCAATTGTACTGACCCCACTAGGTTCAATTGAAACCCCTACTCTCTCTCTGTCGGCGGCAAATACAAATGCATAAATTATATACAATACAAGGAATAAAAACATTTTCCTGAAAACTTACTTTACAAAAACAAATCAGGAATCTGTAACATAAACTGTAGTGACTGTGTAGCAATTATAAAGATAAAATAAATCTGAGTTTTATGTTAATTTTTATGTTTCAACAAAACCACATAGTCCACTGCTGATGAGGCTTTGGTAGCTTTGTACGTTAACTATGGACAAGCAACAACAAAGTAGCCCTGCGAGTTGTTTGACATAGTTTATACCCGCGGAATTCCGATGCAGCTTATCGGACTTTGTAGTATATGGCGCCACTTAAATGTAAGGTGTGTGAAAAGAACAAATACAATATGTTTTAATAAGGTTATTTGTTAGTTGTAGTTGTATTAAAAAGGTGAATAGAAATTGTTTTCTAGTGTGAACAAAATGTAAATCAAATTGCCGATAATTCTTAGTTCTATCAGTTGTCCCAAGATTCTTTAATTCTCGTTTTTAATTTCGTACACTAAGGTTATTAAAGGTTAAAGATTACCTAACACCTGTAACCTCTTTTGTAGTTTTGTGAAATTAATATTTGTGTTACCTCAATATCTAAAATTCCCATGACACATATTAATGACAAGTGTATAGCAGAAATAAGAAGATGGAAGATTTGACAAACGTGCAAATCATAAAATCTACAAACATATTCGAAAACAACTATGGTATAAGATTGTCAAGGATAAAAAGTAAAAGACCTCTTTAATTTATATCAAACTACTTAAATAAATTAAAGCTATAAATTAAAGAACTTTCCAGCTTTTGCTGAGTCCTTTCTCGTCGTTACTTCATTAGTTACAAATGTATGCAAAAGGAAAACAGGAGGACACATAAGAACAGGCTTAGAGGGAATACAATATCAGCTTTGGAGTTCTTCTCAGAGATCTTCTTGTATTCCCCTAATTTGGAATACATTGTTGTTATTGTAGATTGATTTGTATTTTTCATTCATATAAATATGACTAGTGTGAGCAAAATACTGAAGTACACGATTAAGTCAGTAATCTCACACCAGTGTTAAGTCTTTTATGCTTTTTGTTTGTTTTTCTCCATTTATTACATGGATCATTCTGATACATAACAAACATATTAAATGTTAACATATTGCTAAAAGTATTTAACGCTAAATTGAATTGAAAGTAAAGTTATAAATCATATGTGTATTAACAACATAACTTCGATATAAATTTATAGAAAAGCACACATCCGTTAACGATAAAGTTTAAAATTTCATTTTGGTATTTTATTGGTAACATTTCAGTTAAAGATCCGTGAGTTAAGAACATGACAGCATAAATAAAATCAAAACATTCCAATTAAAACTGAAGTTATTAAATACAAATCTTAGGGATAATCGGTTCTCATTTATAAAGAGTGGAATATTTCAAGATAACAGAGCAATTAAAACCAACAATTGCTTCGTCTCGACTTTGACTTAGCCTGTGGCTATTAAGGAATTTTATTGTTTCTCTTTGGAATAGCTATAGGAGATAGGAAATAAACTTTCATTGTAACATGGTTTAGTTTCATATAGAAATTTGAGAAAATAATTTTTATTTTATTTTTTGTTGTAATGATTTGAAATTAAAGTTTTACATTCACAATAGTCAAGAGTAGCCTGCAGTAGCAAGACTTCTTGATAAGAAAGCTCTGGAAGCTTCCTTATCACAAAAACAAAATATCACCTGGTCCAGTGCAAGTGCTGGCCCGAGTAGGGGTAGTAGGTTCCAGAACTGAGATATCTTATATTAGGGAGCTGCTTCCATGTGGGGTTGTTAGTTCAAGAGTGTAGATGTACAGTGTCCAGACCTGGGGTGAATTTTCTGCAGCCTACTCAATGAGTAGTAAGTTTATTTTATTTTTGATGTTATTTTAATTCATTCACTTTTAGCCCTCTCTCTGCTAATTATTGCAATAACAAGGAAGATCATAGATGTTTTCTTATTAAACATTTAAACTTTGCTTTCAACTAGTAAAGATGTAAATATAAAATGCACCTTTTTATTCTTTTAGAATTTATTTAATAGAGTTAAATTTGGATCTAAAAATAATAAATGCTAATTAAAGTAAAGTTTTTAAAGTTTCTAGAAAAGTTTAGCAATTGTAAATTTTATTTCATTCAGGAAGAAATTAATGTAACCTAATTTAATTTCGAAGGATTTTAATTTAATTGTTTAGCTTTTTAATTTAAAGAAGTTTGAATTCAACTTAAAGAAGTTTGAAACATTAAAGAAATATGTATTTGCATTGTAGACAGATAAGCTAGGAAAGAGTTTGTTTGTTCACAGGGCTCAAGTGTGTACCAGGAATTAATGGTTTTAAAATGTCCTATAAATATTAGCCGAATGTTTTAAATTTGTTGATTTTTTATATAAAAAAAAAACTAATGGAAGTAAATAAATTTCAGTTTGATTTTGGGTTTGGTTTTGAAAGTGTTTAGAAGAAACTGTTTTATTTTAAATAAACCATGACTTTTGCAACAATGATGAATTTTTATTTTGGGTCTCCTCTTAAGGCCAATTGCACTAAATGAAAGATAATTGATCTTGGAAATAACGCTACATAAATTGCGCCACTCTGCTTTTATTACTGCATCAACCAGAAGTCTTGCTAGGACAATCTTCCCCGACATGGAAAGATGCATTCCATGCCGGGTAAAATAACGTCTTCTTATCTTATTAAAATTAAACAGTGTTATAATTCTTCTAAAAATACGTTGACCTTCTTCGTTTGCTTGTTCACAGAGTGATTTTCAGACAGATCATGTCGGTGGGGGAGTGTAGCCACAATAACTGTGGTGGCAGTCTTGAGACGACTAGCTAGTTGCTGCTCCATATACCTAAATATGTTGTCCTGTTCTCTTGCCGCTACATCGTTAGTGCCAGCTATAAGGATGCAGCAGCTCCCAGGAGGTGGTGCTGAACCAGATGTTACATCTAGTAACTTGCCTCCGGGCTTACACATTCCTACCACTTTAGTGGTGTGTACCATAAATGTTTTCATTAGTCCGGCAATGTGGCGAGCGTGGCTGTCACCCTCTATGCATATAAATGAAAAAGATGTACGCCTAAAATTATTTGACATATTGGAATGTTTTAGAGTTGAAGGTGTATTTTGTAGATCAATTTTTTGTTCACTTTAACTTAAATCTGCAATTTTGTTTTTATAAGGTGTTTTTATCTTCCAGCCACCGTCCAATGCTCTGCTGGCGTTTATCATCATTCAAATGTTATCAGAGTAAATTTTGAAGAAGAACCTCTATTATAGTTTTAAGTCTGAAACTGACGATGGTTTTCGTACACCAAAACATGTCCTGAACGAGCATATTCTTTTTGAGCTGTCTGGTGGAAATTTTGATTTATTCTTAAATTGGATCCACGTTTTATTGGCCATACCACATAAGCCATCAACCAGATCAACGACGCAATAATAGACAAATAGTTAAGATAAGAAATCGTTTAGCTAACGTTAAAATTGTTTTACTCTGTGCTTCTATAATATCTCTTAGATGAGATTGATTTAACAATTTACTTAATATATGATGCAGTAGTTTATTATTATGATTGTTGTCTTAGGAAAGGCAATGCTAATCAAACGATAGTTTGATTAAGAAAGTGCTCTGACATGATATGGTGATGGGAACTGAACAATTAACCCATCAGAAAGAAGCACGGATAGTAAGGTTAAAACAAATCAAGAATGATCCTATGAATCTTAATTTTTTTAAAGAATTCAAAGAAGAGATAGTAAGGAAGACAATTCATCAAGAAGTAATCTTACAAGTGGACTCCTCTGATGTAAAAATACACAGCAAAGGCAAGATTAAAAACTCGAAGCTATTACAATTGAAAAAAAAAAACTGGATAGAAAATGAAGACAGTCCATATAGAATGACCAAGGATACAGAAAAACCTGAAATCATGGAACTACAAAAAGGGTAGATGTCGCTGAACCGTCAAAGAAGAAACAAAAAGATGACCAGAGCAATACTCTTCTCTTCTACGATTCATCTAGGATTTCAAATTACACTTTTTAGCTTTTTAATTTAAAGAAGTTTGAATTCAACTTAAAGAAGTTTGAAACATTAAAGAAATATGTATTTGCATTGTAGACAGATAAGCTAGGAAAGGGTTTGTTTGTTCACAGGGCTCAAGTGTGTACCAGGAATTAATGGTTTTAAAATGTCCTATAAATATTAGCCGAATGTTTTAAATTTGTTGATTTTTTATATAAAAAAAAAACTAATGAAAGTAAATAAATTTCAGTTTGATTTTGGGTTTGGTTTTGAAAGTGTTTAGAAGAAACTGTTTTATTTTAAATAAACCATGACTTTTGTAACAATGATGAATTTTTATTTTGGGTCTCCTCTTAAGGCCAATTGCACTAAATGAAAGATAATTGATCTTGGAAATAACGTTACATCATTTTCGATAATTAAGAAAGAGAAAGCTCCTGTAACATTATTATTAACAAATACAGGCTTGCATTTTTGACTAAGACGTTTGACTTCTTTTCACTTAATTTAAGGTTAAATTTTCAAACGCGTTGTATTCAAATTTCTATCTTAAGTACCTTAATGTATTGTAAAATACGTTCTATCGTGTTCATTGTGTGATTGAGATACTAGAAAACATGTTTACAAATAGAAATCCTAACTACAAATCATTTAATGTTGTCATAAAATTTGGCTTTATAAAAAATACTAATAATCCATCAATGCCTCAGTAAATCAATTTTCACCTTATCCGTGGACAATGCACAAGGCAACTCACGTTTCTGCTGCAGTAAGTCTCAAAGTAGTTGTTTCTTTAACTTTCTGAAAGATTCTTTAATTTGTAAATTTTGTTATTTAATTTGTTTTAATTTAAAAGTTATTTTTTAAACAATTTTACGTTTAGAATTATGTAACTGTGAAGGATAATATTCTATATCGAGAAATAACCATACAAATATGTAGATATAGCGAAACTGTTTTCAATTTCTTTTATGCCTTATTTTTACGAGTAATTTATTGTAGAAAAGTTTTACTTAAAAAAAACCTGTCCCCCCCCCCAAAAAAAAATCTGAAATAAAATTTATGTTTGCGAAGAGGTAAACAGCAATATTGAAAGCTGTATCTGAAAGCATATCTATGAAGTATGCCTTAACACTGGCTGACTCATCATTGTTGTGAAGTAAGTTAAGAAAATTTGTCTCCAAAGAATTATCACTCACGGTGATTAGCCCTGTCTTTGATGTTGTAGCGTGGTGTATTTGGTATTAGATTTATTTGGAATCTCGTCTGAAACGGCACGGCGTGATTACGGCTTTAAGATTGTTTTATCAACAACAGTCTCTCTTGTAACATCGACATATCTCTCGCGTATTCCTTTTATGGTTGATTCAGGCTTACTCTTCTTTGCAGAAACTGTGAACTTAATCTGATCACCTTTATTATGCGATTGGGAAGGTATAAAAGTTTTGTCAGTGCCCCAAAGACTGTGCACCGGTACTATGCTTGAAAATCTGTCACTTCCATATTTGAGGACGCTGTAGTTACCATAATCTAAACTACCTGTGAACAGTAAGTCATGAATGATGCTACCAAAACCAAATTCAATAGTTAATTCACTATGTTCAGTGTGTACTTTAAATTTACACTCATGAAATAATTCACCAGCACTGTTAAGTTCGACATGCCCATTGCTAATTGTACATTTAGTGTAGGCCAATATGTAATTTCGTGTTTTTTTTTTTTAAAGGCAAAACTTAATATATTTTGAAATAAGATATGGTAATCTCAAAAAAAAATTAGGGTGTCATTTTTTCCAATCCAAGATGGCGTCCAAAATGGCCGCTGTTAGGTACCATTTTTAGGTTTTTCCTAAATATCTTGAAAACTATCAACTTTTTGTATACTATACTAAATTAGGAAATTAAAGAAGATTAAATTTCCTACAAGGAAAGCATATGATGTATCTATTTCCGTTCAACCATTTACAAGATATAATAAATAACTTGTTCAAATACTCCTTCCATAATAAATACATGTAAATTTGTATGTATAATAAATGAAATCTTGACAAATTTTCCAACAATTTGACACTTAAATCATAAAAATTTGTCAAAAATTAAGGCGAGGGTGAGCACACAAAAAAGTTGTAATTATTTAAGAAACTATTACAAATAATGCGTTTTTTGTGAGATCGCCAACGCCTTCATTTTGGACTAAGTTTAATGATTAAAGTGTTCAATTGCTGGAAATTTGGTCAAGATTTAAAAATTACAAATAAAAAACCAAATAAAAAAAAAATAAATTACGTATGGACCGGTATAGGCTCATTTGTAATGAAATAAAAATTCACGGATTTATTTAGTTAAAAGTAGTAATGTCTCCAGACACGGATGTGTTGTTGCTACTTATACACAAGTATGTACGCTTGCCATTAGCTACAGTCTTCCTCACTGGAAGAGGCAGGCTGAAGAGAAAAATTTCTGTTTGTAACATATACAACAATTTAGGTGAAAATCGTGTTTCTGCACTGCTGGGTTTCCACGCACTGACAGGCTCTCAGCTTGAACGTTTTGTTTGTGTGATATATCGATCAAAAACCCACACAACAGTAAAAGAGCTTCACTGGTACCTCTACGCCAATCGTGCAGCCGAAGCGGAAAACCTCCCGCCAACTTCTAGTTCACTGGACTTACATATCCTGCGTGCACACGATATAGCTGATTTGGAAGAAAGCTGATTCAAATAATCCATGTCTTCCAACACCTGCTAAATTCGATTGGACATTTGACGCAGGTACAAGTCACTACAGTCCTGTTCGATGTCTGATTCCACCAGCTCCTGAAGCAATACTGCACCTAATAAAGTGTGGATGCAAATCTCAATGTGAAGGAAGGTGTAGTTGTCGCACAAACAATCTCCCATGTACTGAAATCTGTGGTTGTTGGACCTTTACTTGCAACAACAAAACAAGTCAACCAGAAATTAAAGAAGAGCGCGATGACATTTGATGTCCATTGCTACTCATATCACACAGTGTTTAGTTTTATTTTAGCAGTCACACATCACTGAACACTAAGTTATAACGTGATTTAAATAGTTAAACTATATTTTAAAGATTACACTGTATCATTTGTACTAATTGGCTGATATAGTAATTTAACAATCGTTCATGTTTGTACATTTATTTCCAATTCCAGTATAATTTAAATTACATGTGTGCTACAGAAGAAATTAAATTATTGCTAAACGGCGGCCATTTTTGGACGCCATCTGGTATTCGAAAAAATCACGCCCTAATTTTTTCCTTATGTTTACATTATATTTTACTAGAATAATCTTTTGCTTTTAACTAAATAAATCCACGAATTTCTATTTCATTACAAATGAGCCTACACAGGTCCATACGTAATTTCATTTTTTTTATTTGGTTTTTTATTTAATAATTTTTAAATCTTGACCAAATTTCCAGCAATTGAACACTTTAATCATAAAGATTAGTCCAAAATTAAGGCGTTGGCGATTTCACAAAACCCGCATTATTTGTAATAGTTTCTTAAATAATTACAACTTTTTTGTGTGCTCACTCTAGCCTTAATTTTTGAAAAATTTTTTTGATTAAAGTGTCAAATTGTTGGAAAATTTGTCAAGATTTCAAGAATATCGGTTATATTGGCCTTAGGTGGATAGGTTTTGCTACGTTTCGCGTTTATTATACATACAAATTTACATGTATTTATTATGGAAGGAGTATTTGAACAAGTTATTTATTATATCTTGTAAATGGTTGAACGGAAATAGTTACATCATATGTTTTTCTTGTAGGAAATTTAATCTTCTTTAATTTCCTAATTTAGTATAGTATACAAAAATATGATAGTTTTCGAGATATTTAGGAAAAACCTAAAAATGGTACCTAACAGCGGCCATTTTGGACGCCATCTTGGATTGGAAAAAATGACACCTTAATTTTTTTTTTTGAGATTACTATATCTTCTTTTCTTCTTCTTTCAGAATATATTAAGTTTTTGCCTTTAACAAAAAAAAAACAAGAATCTTTATTTTATTACAAATGAGCCTGCACTAATTGGCGGTCATCACAGCTTAGTAAGCACTAACGTTTTTAATATATGGTCTATAAAATGTGTCACAAATTATGAAATATTTATATAAATTCCACTTTCTAATAACATAATCAACAATAACTGATCTTATTTCAGAGTTTCTATTTTCACTACCGTGCGAAAAGCAAGATAAAGCACAAAATAAACAGTTTCCGTCACCAGCAATAGGAATTATATCAAAATTATTAATTAATTAGTCTCCAAAGAATTATAACTCACGGTGATTTGCCGTATTTGATGTAGTGTTGTGTGACACCGGTACATTATGACTGTATGCGGTTTCAATTTTGTCATCCCATTTTCTATTTTTCGATTTACACTTATCCTTTTAGCGGATTTCGTTTTGTTACCAAGGTCCATCACAAATACAGATATATTTGTGGAACACATCTCTTGTGTTATGTGTATTTATTTTCAATTAAATTTGTTTCATAAATGTAACATAACATTTGTTTTATAAATTAGCCAAACAAAAACCATTTGGCCATAACTAGGTATTAACAGAACCTTGTATAATGTTCATAACTTGTATAATGCTCATAAATTCATGGTTATTTTTAACATTGCATAAGTTAAATTTTCAACAAGAGATTGCTGCAGGTGGAATGTGTAAGTTGTTCTGGATGAGAAGTAAGAGGTAATATCCTCAGAACTCATCTGCGGCGGAAACTAACTGTCAAGATTAATTTGTCAATCTGCGCAAACATTAACATGAACTTCTGTGTAACTACTTGATGAGTCTCAGGTATTTAATTCGGTTTTTACGTTTGTCATTTACGTACACTGCATGATTATCAATGCTTCTTAGTCAAAACTGCGTAGGACATAATTTATTAAAATTAATTACATGGGTCTATTCTACCTTAACCGCATTAAAACTTATAAATATTGGTAAAAACAATCTATAAGTAAAAATGTATATATGAAAAAAAGGGCGGATATTTGGTTAGTGAAGCGATTTTCATGAAAATTTTATTCTAGATTTTTATTCAATTTTCGTATGTAGAATCCGCTTCTGCAACGTCCGCTACGGATTTTTGTGACACCCAATTATAATAACACACAGGTAAGATATGCTTCAAAATACAAAGTGCAATTAATTGGAGTACACTATTAAAAATAGTCATAACAAAGCACAACAGGTATTAAACCTTTGCAATGGTTATTATTTAGGATAAGATTATAATAATAAAAAACACACCTCTTCCCCTATATTTCTTTTTATATTTCAAAGGTTAACCTCTAATATTAAATCGGCATGTAATACAATTAATTTTAAATATTTCATGGATCAAAATTCTATGTGGTTTTACAACTTAAATCAAAAGTTTATAAAAAAATAATAATTAGGGTGAAAATCTTTTGAAATAAACGATAACACCCTAATCTTTCAAGCTATTACCTCAATATTCATTATAAGTAAGAATTAAGTAATACTAGTGTATATGCGTTTAGCCATGGGCCTCATTGGTTTTGGCCTTTAAATAGTGTCTTAAATTATGTCTTTAAATTGTACCATAAAATTTAACCACCTGTTATTATCATCAATGTTTTGGTTATAGTTTTGCGTGATTTAAATTGAGTTTTGGTGATTTCATTAGAGATTTTTGTTGATTTGTAGTTTTAATTAAGTTTTAATGTAAATTTGAGGGGATTATAAGAACACTTGGACGTTTACGTATATGCCTACATTTTTATCCTAATAACAATAAAAAAGCCTACAATAAAAATGTTTATCCCGTATAAATATTTAGTAGTAAGAATGGGGTAGTGTTTGTTTTTATTCTCGTTTATTGAACTAATATGGCCAATCTTAAGATCAGACGAATGGAGACACTTATTTTTAAATATTTTGTTTATATTTTTATTTATATTTTTTAAATTGGCGGCCTCTTTTAACCCAGCATTTGCCCGTCCACATGTAGACTACATCAGTGCGTGGAACGTATCCAGCAAAGCAAGGGGTGAGCCGGTACAGTGCAAAGGTGAACTGTACTGATAAAATGTTATCGGCAGTGACCAGGAATCCGAACCCACGACATCACTGCCTTCGGGCCCTAAGTTCGTGACGCTACCAAATGAGCCACTGACTCACCTAAATTATTTTACGTATTATTTTCGGATGAAGAAGATGTTGGTAATCCCGATATTTAATATGTACCAGATCAAGAAATCAAAAACAGTTAATTCGAGTGATTTGGTTACAGAATATGCAGACTTATATTGAAGCTGATAGAAATTCTGTAGATGACGATAGAAGTGGTGATGTTCAAGTAGCCTATGTGGAATTTTATGCACATTTAGGCAAGGAAGTTTAAGAGAACAATGGTAAGGTGCCCAAGGGCCCAGGTAATGGTGAAAGTATTGGTTTGTCAGGTCAGTCAGGGATGGTATGGTTTGAAGGGGATACAAATTTTAACAAGTTTCTGTGGAAACAGGATCGTGGTTATAAGCCACCAAATGCCCTACAAAACCTTTAAATTTTTCACAGATGTTTTTATGTTAGAGATAGTGAAAAAACAAACCAGTATGCTGCAGATGAAATACAGATAAATACACCACTTCAAAATAAATCCATCGTGTAAGACCTTACACTGAAAGTGTTGAAAGTTTGTTGAAAGTGTTGAAAAGTCAAATAATTGGGTTGACTTAATTAAATTTTGTTTATTTAATTAGTTTTAATTTAAAAGTTATTTATTTTGGTTAATTTAACGTTTTAAAGATTTAAAACTGCCAGGGAATTGTATTCTTTATCTTATACTTCTATATCTTATACTATACTTCTACAAATATTTTTATAGGGTTAAACTTGTTTCAATATCTTTTATGTCAACTGTTTATGAGTAATACATTGTGTATCTGTTTAACATCAAAATATCCTACCGTAATTAATAAATAGTTCCAAAAAGATTATTTGTTTGTATATTTCTCTAGTTTATTGAAATGCTATATTTATTTTATCGTATTTTTGCAATTATTTTAGTTCTGTTCTTCTGATAATTTAAACATGAATCAATCAAGTGTTTTCAAAATGGTAATAGAAACATATTATCTTTAGACCCTTTGAAAAAAACTTTACTGCGTTAATGAATCGTTCAAAGATGAATTAATCAGAATAGAAAAACCAAGGCATAATAACCAAAGTAACAGAGCCTACTGAATGGGTAAATGGTATGGTCGTCATAAATAAGAAAGGAGCAGGTTTAAGGGTAGTTTTAGACCCTAGGAATTTAAATAAATTTTTGAAGAGGTCCCAATGACAAATTCCCACTTCTGAGGAAATAGCTAATAAGTTAAGTAACTCTAAAGTATACTCTATACTTGATGCAAGTTCAGCTTTTTGGATGATCAAGTTAAATGATAAAAGTAGTTAACTATGTACTTTTAATACCCCTTATGGGAGGTATAGATTCTTGCGTATGCCGTATGGGCTTAGCTGTGCTCCTGACATTTTTCAGTCCAAGATGTGTGAAATATTTGGTAACATTGACTACACATATTTTGACATACATTGGGTACATTGGGCATACATTGGGTAACATATTTTGACTATATATGTGTTAGTGAACCTGACCATGAAACTCATCATGCTCGCTTGAAGCAAGTAATGGAACTAGCCAAAGCTAACGGGATTAAATTTAACATGGCCAAGTGTAAATTTCGTGTTAATAAAGTTAAGTTTGTTGGCCATGAGTACTCTCGATGTGGGATGTCCCCAGATCCTTCCAAGGTAGCTGCGATACAAAAGATGCAGCCTCCGGTTGATCGTAAAGAATTGGAAAGATTTCTTGGTGTAACTGTGTCAAGTCCTTTAAGGGAACTTTTGCGAAAAGATGTTCTGTTTCAATGGGATTTCCCCCAAGAAAATGCTTTCAAGAGGCTGAAGGAGCTCTTGGCATTGACTTAGCTGGCTAAACAAGAGATTAGTAATGCCGTTTTATCTAAGAGCTAAGGAGCACAGACCATTAAGTTCTACGATGACCAGATCTTCGGGGTACCCCCTTCTCTAAAAAACATATTTTTTTGTTATACTTTAACATTGTCAATTAGGTAAAAACCATAGAGTAACATGATTTACTGTACATGTTATGTTGAGATGAATGAGCTTATACTAAATCAACATCTTTCCCCGTAACAAAGTTTACAAACTGTAAATACATTAGGCTTAACCTTCAAAACATAAATTGAATTTCTTGAAAGCAAGAGGATATACAGAACCAAAATATTTTCAAGATAGATGCCGTACAATTTAAATTTAAACAAATGAAAATTTCACTGGGCCTAAAAATAGGCTAATTACAAATTAAACTTACTGACATTCTTACAGTAGATTTTTGTTAGTTGTTAAAGGTCAGTCTTTTAGGGTTTTTTATAATCCTACCTGTTCTAGTTACATAACCATCCATATTTTTTATTACATTACTTTCATGATCGGGTTTGTCAGCGGTCTGAATAGGAGTGCTGTTTGGGTTCGGTTTAGGTGACTGATTTGGAGAAGCTGGGTTGGTTCTAGGACTAGGACTGTTGGACTCTGGTGTGTTACGAGGCTCTACTGATGGAGACAAGATAAAATACTTGCGGTTACGCCCAAACAAACGTCCATTTTAATCTTTTACTACGTAAGATCGGAGTACTTCGTCCTTTGAGACTATTTTCCCCTTAGACCAACTAGAAACAACTGGATTTTTCTTAAATAACACATTGTCATTTACATTTAGCTCACTTAGTTGTTTTACATTAGAATTGTAATACTTCTGAACAGAACATTTCCTTTTATTTACAAGCACAGGATTAGGTTTTGTTACTTTCGGCTCTAACAACTTAGTTGCACTTGGTAACAGGGATCTTAAGTTTCTTGAGAACAACAACTGACCTGGTGATGGTAAATTACCTTTAGGCGTATTCCTATAGTTAAGTAAGGCTATGTAAGGATCAGTGTTTGAGATCTCACATTTTTTCAATATACCCTTAGCTATTTTGACTCCTGACTCGACTTGGCCATTTGATTGTGAATGCTTAGGTGAGGTCATTACATGATTAAATTCATAGCTATAAACAAAGGACTGAAATTCCTTGCAAGGAATTTGCAAGGATCCTTGCAGCGTGTGCACAACGTAGATCGCGGGCGATGTCGGACTCGAAGTGTCATTAAACATTACCGGTACTCAGGGGATTTTGGATTATGTGTTGCCAATTATAAAACAGCAACTTAATCCTTCGCATTAGAGATGGATAACACTAGGTGAAACCCGTCGAAATCGACGGTTACTTTCAACGCTTACGCTAATTAATCTAACTGCAATAAACAGAGTGAAATTGTACATCTTTTGAGCATTTAGCATTGTTTAAAGATTATTAAGTGTAAAAACAATAATGATGGGTTAGTTACCAAATATGGTTGATCATTCAATGAATCAAATATTTTCCATACTACGTCATCGGAGTTGTTAGTATGCTATCTGGTATCTCTTCCTTTGGAAGAACCTTTAAATAGTATTAAAATCGTATTGGTGGATTTTTTGTAGTTAAACACTTCCGTGATTTCATCAGTGTAATGCAGATTAATCTATGATTTTATTTGAAAAAAAAAAAAAATCTGTTAGGAAGACACGTTCAAACTTCAAAGGGAGGTATATCCGTTACAGTGTAAGTTTGATTTTTCCTTCGTCACGTCGCGTCAGTTTATATCGTACTTCTGTGCCAATGAATGAACCCTCTAGCACAGTTTTGAGAAATTGGTTGTGGGACTACTTTAAAGCTGGAATTCCTTGACATGGGGGATGTCAGTTATTAGTCTCAGCCTTATCTGTTTATAAAGTTGTCAATATAATCTCTCTACGGAATGTTTGGTGTAGTGGAAGATTTACAATGAGAAATGTTAAACATCTATCTTCTACATATGATAAATCAAAACGAAGGTACGTTGTTTTGAAGCCTGGTATTTGGACTGATGTTTTAAATAGTGCCGTCTGGGATTCGCTGAAATGGTCTTGTTCATGGAGTTTTAAAGGGAACTACTTTAATGTACAGATGAAGCTAAGTATTGGCTAGTAGCAAGAGCAAGCTGTAAATGCGGCAACAAATTGTTTATACCATGCCCAAACCCCCCACCTGAGAACCCCGAACACCATGGTCTGAAGCTAGATGTCCAAATCTTTGGTGATAAGAATGCACATTACAACACATCGAAAAAAATACACAAGCGTCCCTTTTCAGGCGACAAGAGAAGAAAGCTAGGGGAGGAAATGGTTGAGAAAGACCTAAAAGCGACACGAGTTAGGAAGGACATGGCTAGTGAAGTTATGGACATGATGGACCCTTTTCCAGCCCACTTGCCCTCCAATGATATGTCGGTCGGCAAATTAAAAAAGAAGCAATACTCAAGAGAAGAATTGACAGTGATCCTATCAAAGCGATCCAAGTCCTTAAATATAGTAAAAATCCTGTTTACATGAATGCCATCCAATAAATAGGCCTTGATCCATTTTATGTCCACTTGACAACCCCTCATCAGCTACAGCTATACAACTGGTACTGCAAAAGCAATTATTCAAAGCTGGTTATAGACGCAACTGGCAAAGTCCAAAAATCCAAAAAAAATATCTGCATTTTTAAGAAAAATACAGAGTATTCAAAAATACTAATTTTTTCACAAAAACAGCCGTCATTTTGAAATGAATAAATATAATCAAAATCCGATTCCGCCAAATGGTTTGGATTGAAAGAACTTTAATTTGATGTATAACATGATATACGTTTGTATTTGATATTTCGTAGATTCGGACTAGTGACCCTCAGTTTCTGGTACACCCTGTATTTAAAAATCGTTAAAATTTTTCCTTGGGGTTGGTTTAGTGGAAATAATTTTATTTCATCATCGAAGGACCAACGGTTTGTCTGAAATCAATACTGGACACCTTACGAGATTCACCCTGTATATAATTTTTTTTTAAATAAATAATATATTTTTTTAACTGTTTGCCATAAATTAATTATTTTTCATGGTTTTACTTGTTTTTATGTATAGAAGTACCAAAAGAAAATTAAGATCGATATCTCATATATTTTCTGAGATATTAGTACCGATATAGAAGCTTGTTTCTCCATATAATTAGCATTGTGGCCTAATTCACAGCGTGCTCCCTTTTAAGGAAATGCAAAGCAAGCATCATGAAACAAAAAATCTCCTTTTTTGAGGGAGATGAAGCTTGAGCGAGTATTAGCAGAACAATCTGAAAATGAAACCAAATTGAGGACAAAGAGCTAACAGAATACTTAACAAATGAAAAGGAAACCCAGTCATATCATATGTATATCGATGTTTGTGACTTATGAAGACATTTACATTTATTGTACGTTAATTAGTCTTTATTTGTACAAACATGAATTGTGCATACGATGTTCAATCGAACATTCTTGCACATCAATTTAATGTTCAATTGATGTATTATTGATTGTATTGTATTGTATTATTGTATTATTATATTATATTATTGTATTATTGTATTGTATTATTGATCGTATTATGTATTATTGATGTGTTATATGGGCCTGTTTGTGTTTCTATCCCTATTCGCCATTCTCGGCGTCGTCGGGGTTTGGGTTGTGCGCTTTGCTGGCAATTAATTATTATTGCCTTTTCTGGTTATTTCAAGACTCTTGTGTTTGTGGTCACACAATTCTTTATTGTGTGAAATCAATTAAGAAACAAAGCAACTATTATTGTAATCTTTGTCCTCAAAAACAGTTGTGTGCCGCTAAAGTTGCTGTAGTTGGTTTTAGAGTCGGTGGACTCAGTTGGTCCAGTATTGCCGACTTCAATCAACGCTAGTGTGATTCTTACTTGCAGTGATCATAATATTAAAACTTCGTAACATATGGGACAGTACTGTACGGTTGAAGAATATTACTAATTGATTCCAGGTGATCTTCAACCCAACAGCTGTAATACGCCCGGGCTCTAGAAGTAGAACTGGCAACGAGCGACTGGTGCGTGATCGAGGTAAGGTAAACGCACCAGTAGCTGACAGTATAAGAAACTATACGCACTTAATAATCCGTGGTTTTGAATAAATAGGAACTAAAGAGATATTACGGATTTTATGTGATTCTAAATTTAGTGTAATTTTCAAATTTGTCATACAAAAAGGGTTTTTTAAATATATTTTATAACATTTTTAAACTTAATTCAACCTTTGTACGTGTTCCAGTGGCTGACAGTGAAAAAAGTGCTTGTACCAGTAGCTGACAGTCAGTTGTCCCAGTAGCTGACACTGGAACTTAAATGTATTAGCTGCTAAACCTAAAGGTTTTATAATTTATAAGACGAATAAAATCTAACTTAATAATTAAATTATAAAATCACATAAAACGTTATTAAGAAAATTTATTTTACATATTTTAAAATAAATAATATTTACATTAAAATATATATACAGGGTGACAAAAAAGTCTGGAAACGGCTTGATATCTTTTTAACTAAATTCGTTTGAAAATTCAAACTTTTCACATCAACTTATATGTATGATAACTACTTTTTGCAAGCATTACCATTTTTTGACCTCTACCAGGGGACGACCCATGAGGAGTAGGTACATAATCTTTGATGTAAGCATAGGTTGATATGCACATCATTTTAAAGGTCTGGTCCAGTGGAGTTCATTGCCGGAAACCGCGTCAAAAAAGGTTCATCCGTTACAAAATGGCGGCTGTCCAAAGTTCTTGCGGAATATACCTACAGAGGCCTTAGTATTGGTAAATACTCATATTATTCAACATTAGCCGGGAAATCTGAAACTCGGTAAAATTTGTTTTGAAGATTTTATAATATTAATCTATGAGCTAGTTGACTTAAAAATACAGTTTCAGCTCTCAAGCTAATGTTTAATACGAGTATTTACCAATACTAAGGCCTGTGCGGGTATATTCCACAAGAACTTTGGACAGCCGCCATTTTGTAACGGATGAACCTTTTTTGACGCAGTTTCTGGCAATGAACTCCACTTGACCAGACCTTTAAAATGATGTGCATATCAACATATGCTTACATTAAAGATTATGTACCTACTCCTCGTGGGCCGTCCCCTGGTAGAGGTAAAAAAATGATAATGCTTGGAAAAAGTAGTTTTCATACATGTAAGTTGATGTGAAAGGTTTGAATTTTCTAACGGATTTATTTAAAAAGATATTAAACCGTTTCCAGACTTGTTTGTCACCCTGTATATATTTTATATATATTTAAAAAAAATATACATTTTTTAAGATAATTTGGCTTATAAATTAAAAAATTAAAATCATTTTATAAAAATGTGAGATCACATAAATTATAAATAGCATGCAAATTTCGATGGGTGAAACCAATTTAATATTGTGCAAGTAGCAAATATCCCCTGTCAGCTAGTGGAACTTGTATGGTTTTTGTGTACCAAAGCCTGACATTGATATAATTTTAAATCCAAAACCCCTAACGCCCCAATTTTTTCATGAAATTGTCAACAAAGGTATAATTGATAAAAATAATGAGCCTAATCATTAATACTATTTAAGAAATTTAGCGAAATGACAAAAAACTAAACTAACTTTCTTAACAATTTCATTAAGGGAATCGACTAAATGTGATGTGTACGGACAGGGTCGCTTTCAAACCACCACCATTCCGCAAGTATGGGCTAAATTTAACTGATTTTTTTTGTAAACTAATCAAGAATAAACATATGTTCTTCTAACAATGCAATCATGTGTAAATATTTTTAAGAGACCACATTATAATGTTAAGAAACTCAAACTGTCAGCTTCTGGAGCACTGTCAGCTACTGGTGCATTTACCTTACTCGCAGACAATCCCGTCGGTCGGAGAGCTGGCTACTGTTACGATTTACGTACAGCTGACCGGAATCATAGCTTACCCAATCAAATTGATTTCTCATGCCGAAAACTAGGGCCACTCAACGTATGTATGAATGTGTTTAATATAACACTAGTAAACATGTTGCTCGAAATCGAGCAATTGCAAAGAAGTAAAGTAGTTATAAAAAAAATAAAAGTCATTATAATTTTCGATGAGTTTAAAAGACTCAACTCAGAGTACGTACCTACCAGTTCCTTAAAATCAACATTTCTTGTAAATATTTGATCATTTTTCAAAAGCTGATCTGGGTTTTTAAATGTTTCCCACTTATAGCCGCATTATTTTTTCCTTGTTGATCTTCGTCAATGATAATGTAGTCTGCATGGTACCACCCATTGTCACCAGTAAGTTTACAAATTTCATTCAATTTTTTATAGCGATGACAATTTGTTTACATGACTAAGAACTACCTGATTTTCTGCATAACCTCTCTGTCGCAATTTTATTTGCATCAATTGGCATTTGTTATATCGTAAATTTTATTTACCTGAAAAAATGAAAAATTGAAAGGATAATGTCGTTCAGATGGTTTTTGTTTTCCTTAAATGGGAATAATGCGAATCCTTCAATGAAAGTATTACTAAGGTTTCTTGGATGTAGTCACATTCTTTTAAAATCACTTGACTTTTATGAAAACATATATTTAATGATTAATGTCCTTGCCGTACCAGTTTAACTCATACTTAGAAGGGTTTCCTTTGCCAATCATCATAAAGTTAAGTCCATGTTTCCTACACCTCAGACTAATAAGGTTATCATCTCCATTTTTCACATGGAATTTGCCCTCATTGATTATCTCAGGGAAGAACTCACTAACAAAATTCCCAGCTAACGAGTTTAATAGGAGGGGTCTGGCTTCTTACAGCATTTATGTAGGGTGTCTCAGGCCACCCAGCCGGCTTGTATGTATAGCTCCAATATGAAAGCAAATGGAAACCTAATTGCAACTGGAACCCCCTATTTTGACCCCAAGGAATTCAGCTAAATTATTTTCAACCCCAAAAAATCTCCCCAAAGGGCAGATTTGGTGGGTGGGGGTGGTTTTTGGTAAATTTTCAAATGTAAAGGGGGGACGTGTTATATCTCATTTTAAAGGTCTTTTAGTCCTGAGTATTTTAGTGGAAAAAGATTTAAATTATCTTCATTCCTATTTACAGGGTTTTCAAAAACGTACAAAAAAAAAGACCTTTGAACTACTTTTCACTGTAATGAAGTGGCACACTTGAGTTTATATATCCCTGAAGCTTCATAACCGTTTACTCTGCTATGCTTTGGTTTGTTGAGGATCTGGGTTAGGCTGTTTTTTGATCTGTAGGAAATTCGGTAACCTTCGTTACTTATGAATTGTTAATTCGGCCGTGGTATGTCATCACAACAAATTGTTTCTGGGGTTTAGGACGGTCTATTTTGTTTTGTCTGTTCTTATGTCGCCATTTGTGTGCCACTTTCCCTAATGCCCTAAGTATTATATTGGTCAAACAGGCCGAAGCTTCAAACCCCGATACAAAGAACACCTTCCCAGAGATTCCAATACCAACCAGTCCACATACGCTGAGCATCTTATAAATCATATGCACTCATATTCGACCATAGACCAAGACCTAGAAATCCTACATAAAGGTCCAAAAAGCAATAAGCTGGACATAATCGAACAATCCCATATATACAGCAATACTAAATCCAACCCGTCTGAAGTCCTCAATGACCAACGTAATTTCTCAGCAAACATAATTTTTGATACACTTCTGAAAACAAATAATCAACCAGACACCTAGCCGCATCAATCCAAATACATCCATCATATGTTTTTCATTCCGTAATCAAAAAAAGTCAACATAACCTCAACCCACAATCCTGACTAAATTTTGACAATTCTGCCGGCAGCGTGTTCCCTGATTGAAGTGAGGTTATCCCACTGTTTTATAAAACCATGGTTTTTATCCCTAAACTCCGAATAGTATTTATGTCAATTGTAATGTGTCGTGTTAAATGTCAACATTTCTACGAAACCCATCGGGTGGATTTTATAATAAACATTTGGTCTGCTGAACCTGACTGAAGATGAACCTACAGGTTTGAAATTAATATCGGACAACCATAATAAGGATTGCTAAGGTAAGAATTTACTATTTATTTGATTATATAAGCAATCCAGAAGCTGAAATGATAGAGGAAATAATTTAGCTGAATTCCTTGGAGTCAAAATAGGGGGTTCCAGTTGCTTTCATATTGGAGATATACAAGCCGGCCGGGTGGTCTGAGACACCCTGTATAAATATAGTATTAAGAAAATGTTTCTTCAGATCAAAAAGATAGAGGATATAAATTAAAAGCAAATGAGACCTCTTTTGTTAAAATCGGATGTCAAACAACCAAGTTATCAGTTTTTTCCTACACTCAGTGACGCAATTTAATAGGACTACCATTACTGCTCTGTAAAGTAACAAATAATATACAATATGGAAGTCCTATTAAATTGAGTATCCAAAAGTAGAAAAAAAAAACTGACAACTTGGTTGTTTGTGATGCGATTTTAAGAAACAAGGTCTCAATTGATTTGGATTTACATCCTCTATCTTTTTGCTCTGATGAAATATTATCTTAAAACAGGGTGATTACTGGGAAATGCACGTTTTTTACTTGCGTAGTAAACTAGGAATATCGCTCCGCGACGACCGGAAGTTGTTGCGCTGTGTAGGGGGAAGTGTGTAGTTTCAATTGTTGCCGAGATGTGGAACCTTGAGCATCGTACGTTTGTCATGCGACGATATTACGCAAATGGTGAATCAGTCACTCAGACTCAACGAAACTTTCGTACACATTTTAACATTGCACGGCATGGTGCTATACCTGATCGTAACACGATATTGCGTTGGATACATAATGTAAACACAACTGGATCTCTGCTTAAGAAGAAACCTCCTGGACCAGCAAGGACAGTAAGTACCCCTGAGACAGTTAAAAGAGTGCGCCTTGCAACAGTTCAGAGTCCTAGCCGCTCAATTCGGAAGCGGGCATCTGCTCTCGGACTACGCCCATCCACTGTGAGAAAGATTTTGGCCAAAGATCTTAAATTTCATCCTTTTAAGCTGGCAGTATGTCATCAATTGAGTCAAGCAGATAAGAGGCAACGTGTAAATTTTTGTACCACAATGAGTGAAATTTTAGACGAAAATGACGAAGCAGTTATCCTTATGAGTGATGAAGCGCATTTCCACTTGGACGGAGCAGTCAACAAACAGAATTTACGATTTTGGTGTGCAGAAAATCCTCAAAACGTAGCTGAGAGACCTCTTCATAGCTTACGTGTGACTGTGTGGTGTGCGGTTAGTGAAAATGGGATCATTGGTCCTTTTTTTTTTAAGGCAACGATGGCAGAGCAGTGACAGTGAATGCACAACGGTACCTAGAAATGTTGGAAGAATATTTCTTGCCAGAACTGCAGCGTCAACGTGTAGAGATATGTAATGTATGGTTCCAACAAGATGGGGCAACAGCACATACGGCTCGCATTAGTATGGAATTCCTTTGGCGAACATTCCCTACAAGAGTTATCTCACGTTTTGGTGATGTAATTAGGCTTTCTCGCTCACCGGATCTTACAATTCTAGATTTCTTCCTATGGGGATTTTTGAAATCCCCATACATTCCCTGCTTTTTCCCCGGTTTTTGGTTTGTTTACATAAACAAACCACAAACAATACAGGAACTTAAAGAAGCTATTCGCCAGGAAATCAACGCCATTCCTAGGGATATGTTAGCAAAATCCGTAGCAAGTTTTAAGGAACGCCTTCAACACTGTATCCAAGCAGAAGGCGACCACCTTAGAGATGTAATTTTTAAACGCTAAATTGTAAGTAATGTTATTCTGAAATTGCATATTGTGTACACTGTTTTTCCACTCATAAAAATATTTTTTGCTCTGAACTGCCTGAGTACTCGTTATTTAAAAAACGTGCGTTTCTCGGTAATCACCCTGTATTTACGGTTTCCATGAAATTTGGCATTAAATATAACACTGAATGGCCGCCATAATGAAACGGCTTGAGATATTGGACCGAAACTTAGCAAGCTCTTTTACCTACTAAAATACACATTTATACTACTTTAGAAATTTTTCTATCTCGAAAAATGCCCAAGATAAAAAATAATTACTAAAAATCACAAACAGACGACAAACAGAAATCTAGGCTGTTTACACCCTTGTAAACAACAGACCTTGTATACGGCATTTTATGTTTGTCTTAGCATAAGGAACAACTCCACAAAATATGTTCAGACAATTTGGAAACACCCTGTAAAATTAGTAAATTTCGATTAGACGTTCCTATAAAGCATTTTAAAATTTGTAAGACCTTGTCGAAGAACTTTCTGAACATAGTCATAAGACTGTTCTGGGTTTTACTCCAAAAATTCGCCACATTAAAATGCATTGCTGTAACTGGTAGGGGTAATAAATGCCACTTCGTTGATTGACAGGTTGTTTATTCTTGTCATATTTTTATCAATTATAGTATGTCATTATTTTCATTAGTTTCATCAAGTGTAGATTATTTATCGTTTAGCTAGGAAGGAGTAAAGAATTACATTTTATGACATAACAAGCGTAGAATATCCTCTTATAAACACGAGTGGTTTTATTCGTGGAGTTACTACAGCTAATAGGACGTATTTGGCCCAACACCAAATTAAACGGTCACAGAGTGCGAAGTCAGTCGAGATAAGAGTTCTGATAGCTTGGTTCAACCCTCACCTTCGTTCTGATGTTGGATTGCTATAAAGTAATAAAAAAACCCCACCATCTAGGGGAATAACATCCGTATTGTTTAATTAAACAACTAACCTATTGACCTAACCTATTGAACCCTATTGAAACCTATTGAACTTAACTTGAACGAGATACTCCCTACATACACTATTTTACACTATTATATTTATCACTTGAACTGATATGATTACAACATTGAGAATGTGGATACTCTGTGGATGGTTCATCTTTGACGAGACAATCTCTTGTTGAGCATTGATATCGGATATTCAAGTAACAAAACCAATAAATATGACAGTGACAAGCTGTTGTAGGTGATACACTATACGAGGAGATGTAATAAGTTATTTTTACCAAAGGAAATCTTTTATCTAATATTTAATAAAAGAATATGATATTAATATATCTGAAAAGGAAATTCAAAATCTACCACTATCAATAGATGTTTAATCACAAGAACACAAATACTAAATTTAATGCAGTTTGAGGTAAACTTAGACCATAGAAACATTCCAATATAATATAAATGAAACAGTTTAGGAATAATTTATCAAAACGTAGGTTAACCTTCGTTACAGCCTTCTAGAAAGGTTTTCTACCAAACAGATCAGCAAATGCAGCTGAAGTCTCTCTCCAGGCAAAGCACGTCTGACTGATTGGTGTTCTTCTACTTGAAATGTTTACCTCTTACCAACATCCTACGTGGAATATCGAGATCCTCTCTTCCTTT
This sequence comes from Macrosteles quadrilineatus, assembly GCF_028750875.1. Lineage (NCBI taxonomy): Eukaryota > Metazoa > Arthropoda > Insecta > Hemiptera > Cicadellidae > Macrosteles > Macrosteles quadrilineatus. The sequence goes on from NW_026542595.1 coordinate 100,163,999, forward strand.
TACAGAGATGTTTTTTACAAAACATGAAGCGTTTTTGTATGCCTAATGGTTACGAAGAAAATTCAAAGCAGTACAAATTTAAAATTCCGATATTATTCTTATGGAAAAATATGCTATATTTTATTTTATTATGCTTGATTATATCTATATTATAATCACTTCTCTGTATCAGCAAACGTAAGTAGATACTCCTAAAAATCAATGCTACTTTATTAAAAAAGGAAATAAATTCAACAGTTTTAAGTACACGTTTTAATGGAAAAGATCATGTAAATATGGAAAATTTCATAAAATGTTGATGTATGTTTTTTTACAAAACACTTCTACCCCCTATTCTTGAATATGCCTAGGTGACATTGAAGCCTTACTACCTTAATCACAATGCCCGACTAACGAGAGAAAACAGAGAACATTAATTGTAGCAATTGTTAATTATTACTATATGATTGTTCTGGAAATTGCATTGAACTATTGCATTCACTTTTTGTAATTTCCTGTATGTATTGGCAATTTGCTGTTTAATCAATTAAATAAAAAATATGAATATATTTTGGTTGTGTTCTTCCACCAAGATGTGGTCATGGTGATAGGATAATTTTAGGATTTGTAGGCAGGCCTTCGCAGTCTGCTTTCTAGGAGTTCACATCGGCCCTTCAACTAATTTGTTTAGAAATTTTTCTTTCTATCTAAAGCGACAATACGTTATGGATTCAAAAACTGTGGTACAAAGCCAAGTATTTAACTGTAGCTGGCTGGAAACACAGTCGAACTTAGTTGTTGACACACTAGGATAAAAGTGGAGAAAAATAAGACGGGGTTGGAGGGAAATATACCAACTCATCAAGTTTCCATCTCCAATTTTGATTACAGTGATAACGTTCTTTAAATTGGACTTCTAGTTAGTTTTGAAGGTAAAGTACTAAAATCATCACCATCCAGTATCATCCGCTAACATTTGACATTTTTTTTTACATTTCCCTCTGAGGTAGTACTTACTTTTTATAATTTCATCCTATGATAAAGATAATTGTCCTTAGCACGAGGAATAATGATAAATCCAAATGGTATAGAACAATGCAGGAATCACGAGGGAGAAATAAATCCAAGTAGTTAACTACTCTAATGCAGGAATCACAGGTGAGAAAGAAATTTAAGTGGTTTACTCATAATGCTTAAATTTTGATTACAGTGATAACGTTCTTTAAACAGAACTTCTAGTTAGTTTTGAAGGTAAAATACACAAATCGTCACCATCCAGTATCAACAGCTAACATTTAACATTTTTTATCCCTCTGAGGTCGTACTTTGTATTACTAATTTCATCCTGATAAAGATAGGTATTTTGAATCATGAGTGATGATGAAGAAATCCAAGTGGTGTACTGCCTTAATGTAGGAAAAACAAGGGAGAAAGAAATCCAAGTGGTTTAGACCCTAATGCAGAAAACACCGGGGAGGAATAAACACAAGTGGTTTTGTATGTTGCAATGCTGCCGGGGGACTTTAACTATGTGTACCTACTATTTTTGGGCGAGATAGAGCAATCGCCATCCAGCTAACTGCCCTATGTTTTACCTAAAATAAGATGTGTACATGTATATAGCTCTGGAGGCTTGGTACGCTGAAAAGCGAATAGGGGACTCAAAATATGCGTGCCCCCTATTGTAGGGTAGAGACATTCAACGGAGCAATCACCATCCCGATAACTGCCCCCAGGGGGGTAGTGTACATGTATATTTTAATATGTATATATTCAACATTTCAGATAATTTTAAGTCAGCTAAAAAGTGTGTTGTTCTTTAAAAAAGTAAAAAAAAACATTCTACTAGCTTTGTTTCTAGTAAAACAATTCTTTACATCTCATGAACAAACAAATCAAGTTTTCTTTCCATATAATTATGTTATATGTTGAGTAGATAAAAAATAGATTCGTCTAAATTGCTAAAACCTAAAGTCATACGACCACTACTACGTTTGAAACAAGTGTTTAATATTAAACAATTCAATCGTCTCATTTCATACAACCGTTTGTGTAGATCATGCTAAAACCTGTTTTTGTAATAGAAGAATCGGATTGCTCTATGAAGCAATCAATTATCAGGAAAACGTATAATAATAAATTAGTAAATAAATGCTCTCAAGAATTATGAAATACAAATGGTATACATTCACTTGCAGTTGGACTTAGATTTGGTCGATTATAAAAAAATATTTCGTTCATTAGCGCGTACGTAAGACACATAAGACACATACGTCTTAACGATAAATAAACAAATAAATGGAAATGATCAGTACTAATTTGACCAGTTAATCATGAATAGTTTAAACCACAGGATCAAATTTGTATTAGTTACCTGATTTAGAATGAAAAAAAAATGACTGATACTATTATTTCTAATATTGAAGTAGGATAACTTAAAAATATAATATTTCTTTAAATATAATATTTTAATCCAAAATTCATGGTATGTTTAATGTATTGTTCATTTATGTCAACATTTTCTTCCAAATTATGACTTATCACTGGTCATGTACAATGTATACGATAATTACCCAAACGTAAATCAAGTTTACGTGTACTCAACAGAAAGTTTAGCCAGGACAGATTAAATAACATAACTTTGAGTCCCGCGTCCACAAATTGCATTTGCAAGTCTGATGTGTGTTTGACATTCTCTTACGGAAAAATACTTAGAGGAAGGAAAGTATGTCATTCCGTATATGTAAGGAATATGTAATGTCATTCCGTAGTAGCAAAGAATGCAAATGATAGAAGCTTACCTTTAATTTGTTTCTTATTTTCCCAGCTTAGCGGAAATAACAGAACCTTGTTTGCATCAGTGAGCAAACAATTATAAAAGCACAATATTACTTACTTTCTTGGGCGGATTAAAATTACACAAGCCAGGGTAATTTTTTAAATAAAATTTACAATAATTTATAACGTACCGTACATATTTACTGTTTCTTCATTTAAAAACTACAATAACCCTAAATTACATATATCATCCACTGTCAAATGTACACCCGTGTGCTCCTTGATGAGGCAAGTGTGGGAGTAGTCTTAATCTCTTCGTTTTACCTTTGAGAAATCCAATTTCGATGGTGGAACTCTTGAAAATGTTGGGTTCTTTTGGTTAGCAGACATCACTAGTTATGACAGCTTAAGAAAGCAGTATGTACATAATGCCTTTTCTAGAGCATTACCCTTTTCTTCAAATTACATGCTTTGTTGATTTGAGATTTCATTATTAAATTAAAATGTACGAGATAAATTCAATTTGTTACGTTTACTTAATTTGTCAAAAGTTGTCATGAAAATAGAGTTTGTACTTTCATAAACATTTGCAAATAAAGACCTTATTTATTTATTTACTATGAAAATATTAAAAACTAGGAATATATAAATAAAGACATGGTGATAGTTTAAAAAGGTTAAAGTATTAGTGCATAAAGAAAAATAAAATGCAGAAGAAAACTGATTTAAAACATTTTAATAGTAATAATGGTCTTTAGATTTTAAAGCTACAGTCAACATTTTTGAACACAATTTTGCCAAAAAATTGTGATCAGCCATCCAGACCCATTATTTCCTCTTAAGGTCTCCGTTTTGGGCCACAACTTGAGGTACTGGTATGTTTTCCAGAACACTTTTCTGTTTTCAGGTAAAATACCATCTAGTTCTTTCAAAATGTTATCTCTTTTTAGAGGACAGAAGCCTCTTGGCACACCCATTGTTCGAGGAGCACTGCTACCCGCCTTCATCGTTTTCATTTGTAAAATGTTTTATGTTTTGTACTCTTCATCGGGATCATAAGTCTGTTTATACTTTAAAACAAAACTTCCTCTCTCAGCTTTGACATGTGCAATTTCAGCAAGTTTTGGTCGGGTAGGATCTTCAAATTCTTTTGAGAAGGGTTGTCTCTCCTCAAATAAAAATCATCTTATGTCATTTCAGCCACACAAACAATTCCCTTATGGGCTGATTCTTAAAGTCTCTGAACTCCTTAAAAAAATATATAAAAACACTGGTCAGCTCTTCTTTGTTGCCCCCAGTGACACCTTCGTGCCAAAAACACAGGAACGGCTTAAACTTAGGGTCTTTTTCTACATGGGAAAATGTTTCATTATATACAGTTACACGCTTAAGAAATAACACTAAATAAAATGTGTCTACTCTCGGTAGCATTATTATTTTTTGTAAATCACATGAAAAGCAGATTAAGTCCTCCGGAATTTCTTGTTTGCTGAAAATGTTGTACTTCCCGTGATTGTACAGCTTTATTCATGTGCTGACGCCAAGACTGACACGTACTACAGTCATCATCTATGCTGTCCTTGGTATGAGGATGAAGTTTTAATCCTTCACATGCTTCACATTCCTCATGACCTAACTTTGCGAATGAAATATTTTTTTGTTTCACTACTTTCCTGTACTGGTTGTATGAAACATCCTTGTACTGAGGAAACTTACTTACAAAGCCTTCACGCATCATTGTTATTGTTAGATCAGAAGGAAGGTATCGTTTGTTAGGGGCATGTTCCCAGCGGTAGTGAGATAGTTCAGGGTGGTAGGTCTCAATATGTTCTGAAATTTGATCTTATGGCCCCTTTTTTGTAGACTGTGCTTTTCCATGACGATCAGGTGTTAGTTTCGCATGACCCGCAGGAGTTTTCGTTAACACAGTTGTGATAACTTTGTCATTTTTAGCCTTGTAACCCAGAGTTGTCAAAAAAGAAAAAAAGAAAAAAACTTTTACTCATCATGTGCTTTTCCAGTTTCACATAGAAGCTTGTACTTAAATGTGAATTGTTTTACTTGGCATTGGTAGTCCTTCGCTGAGGAGAACACCTCTCAACTAAACCAAATATGAATGATTTTCTCCCAATACATTTTATTAATTTAAGATCTCCGCTCTTCAGATATCTTAGTAGTACATTTTTTTATAACAGCCGTCTCTACGTGCGGGAAGAACAGGATGTTTTGTTTTTAGATTGTCTATTTTATCTTCTTTCTTTCTTCAATACTTATCGGATTTTTATTTCTTCATTTCCTTTCATTTGCAGTTAGTACTTGGTTCGTATCTTCTGAAATTTCAAGATTAGCCACAATAATATCTTCTCGGTCCACCTCGATGGTATCATCATGGTTCTTGTGATGATTTTCAGGGTCAAAACCAATGTCTGTTGTAACTACAAATTGATTTTGAATATCAAACTGACCATTACTGAATTCAACAGCTTCAGGTAAGCCCAAAATATTTTCTTCAATAACTATGGTGGTTACTCGGCCAGAACTGTTTTTGTATGTCATTTTGGGCGTTTCTTCATTTTCAAAACAAATTATATTGTCATCAAAGTTGGGATCGGCCAAAAGGTTGTCTTGAAATACCTTAATAAAGATCAGTTAAATCAATGTACCAGTACTCCAAAATCACGAAAAGAAATTTAGGCTTATTTTTTTACGGGTTTTAAAAGACAAATATGGCCGGGGCTAACAAGTTTTACACATGTAAATAATAGTGGACCTTAGATGTTTTAACTTAGATGGTTTTGTCAGATATATCGTTTAAGTAAGTTTCAAGTTAGTAATAAAATAAATTATCAAGACTTTTGTATAACTCACATTTATTATTTATACAATTAATTATTTTCTCTAAATTCATAATCTAATGCCAGTTTGCGCATCTGCATACACAGACACAGGTTTTAATGTATAATATGTGGGGATAGATGTCCGTAACGTCTGTATTTTTCTGCAATTTACAGATCACTAATGGTCATTTTCGACAGGCAAGCTTTATTGAATCTGTCAAACAATCAGGAACCTCTTGACTGTTTACAGTTTAATGAGCAGAGTCAAGCACCATCCTGGCGTTACCACCGTGTCAATGGTACTTGGCAGTGATTGCTGCATTGTGGGTTTACTGTACTAGTGGTACTTGATGAACAGCATGAGCAAGCTTTACTGAATCTGTCAAGCAATCAGGAACCTCTTGATTGTTTACAGTTTAATTAGCAGAGTCAACCATTATCCTGGCGTTACCACCCTGTCAATGGTACTTGGCAGTGATTGCTGCATTGTGGGTTTACTGTACTAGTGGTACTTGATGAACAGCATGAACAAGCTTTACTGAATCTGTCAAACAATCAGGAACCTCTTGACTGTTTACAGTTTAATGAGCAGAGTCAAGCACCATACTGGCGTTACCACCCTGTCAATGGTACTTGGCAGTGATTGCTGCATTGTGGGTTTACTGTACTAGTGGTACTTGATGAACAGCATGAACAAGCTTTACTGAATCTGTCAAACAATCAGGAACCTCTTGACTGTTTACAGTTTAATTAGCAGAGTCAACCATTATCCTGGCGTTACCACCCTGTCAATGGTACTTGGCAGTGATTGCTGCATTGTGGGTTTACTGTACTAGTGGTACTTGATGCACAGCATGAACAAGCTTTACTGAATCTGCCAAACTATCTGGAACCTCTTGACTGTTTACAGTTTAATGAGCAGAGTCAAGCACCATCCTGATTTTACCACCCTGTCAATGGTACATCGCACTGATAACTTTGCTTTAAATTGTTGTTGTTAAATTGTGTTTAAGTTTCTCTTACATTTGAATGCAAAAATCAAACACGATACAATATTACCAAACATGCATTCTACAAACAAAGTCACGTAGCTTTAGGAAAGAACCAAACAAAGTCTGCGGAACAAAAGAAGTTTATCAGCAGTCAGCGGATCGTGACCGTCGTAGTAACATGACTTGGCTTTAGACCTCAATGTAGACTTGATATTGGATTAGTAGTAGTTTATAATTTACCTATACTTAAGTATTATGCTATTGCATTTATATTTTAGCCGTTTAATTTTGATATACATAAGCTCAAGGAATTAAAATTAAAAAAACTGCATGAACAACCCTAATGAACAGTTAAAAATATACTTAATCATTTACTCAGTTGTAAGAAAATGTTGAATGGTAAAATTGTACAAAATTGCTTGATTATGTAAAAGTTTTGTAAAATAATTTTGTTTGTAAATGGTGCGTTCAAACAATTTAGAATGCTATGAATTGGAAATCCATTATTCACAATTATTGTTGAGAGTCATTGACCGGGTGGAAACGTTTAGATAATGCTTGGATACCGTGAACCATGGAGAGCTCCGTAATAGTTTCAAAAAAATAATAGAATAACTGAGAACTTAGTCAAGTTTAAAAAGCACCAAATATGAACTTATACCTGAAACGTTCTGAGCATTTTAATTGTAGGCAATTTATGTTTTTAACGTCATTTATTAAAAAAAGACAATACATTGTATCCATATTTTTGTAAGTAACACCAATACTTAATCATTCTAGTTTTTCAACCAACGGTTTCATCTGGATTGTTAAAATACTTATGTGGGTACATGAGACCGGTTTTATATTTTCTAGGCTGGTCTATATAGCGTAGACTAGTCATTATATAGTCCATATCGTATATTTAGTATAATATTTTATATAGTGCTCTCATAACTAGCAATGAAACATACTCCTGATGATAGGATACATTACGTGCAATCTCGTCACATTAAATGTTCCTAAAGCAACAAAATGTATTAAGTTTACTTATGAAACAACAATTTATAAAATGGTAGTTAGTAATGGAAATCGTCATCAGGGGAAGTTTTACGAAACAAAGAAAACGACGAAGTAATTAAGTGTATCAATTACTTGCCAAGTCTTAAGTTTGGGAGTGTCTTTTTAAAGAAGGGATTCGCTGATATTAAAACGTTTAAATAAACAATTTCAAGGGAATGAATATAAACTATCGTTTGATATTTCATAGGTAGCTTTTGCTCTTTGACCATATTTTTGTATTATTATTTACTGTAGAGTTTGGTTTATTGATAAAAATTAGAACTAAAGCTGGTTGGAATCTTAATTTTGTCATGACTATTTTCCTTAATAATAAATCCGATCCTCACAGAGGTTTCACACCACACACTAAACTAATTTTTTCCCTTCTCTCAAAAATAAATAAATAAACGATGTGAACCTTTGTTGCTTCTGACAAAACCTCAGGCCTGGCAATGGCAAGCTGGTCCGTCTCACCGATGTGGTGAAAAAAATCTCACATTGTAAGCTGACGTAAAAGAGTTTTTTTTTTATTTTACACTTGGAACAAGCTGCTCACTATGATGCATGAAGCTCGCTCACTTAAGGACTGTATGACATGTGTGAGTGTTGTTACATGAATTATACTGCATTTGCTTACTTTCAATGTAAGCTTTTTTTCTACAGACCGGCGATAAACGTAATGCTGGATATCGTTGGTGCAGCCGATGGCAATGTCAGCTATATCTTGCCTTTAGAATAGCTGCATTTGACAATCATTAACATACGTATGTACATAGCGTACATAGTTTAGGTTTTTTTGTGATAATACTCTGAGTCTTTGTCTACAATAATAATCATATAGAATGTCAGAGAGCGGGCATAATGCTATGCCGAGATCTAACTGCTGGAGTGTATCTAGCTTGGTAATGTTTCATTTTAATGTACCACAATATCCTCTCAAGTTCAAATCCCACTAAATCACCAATAGATTGTATTTAAGTGATAATGCCACAAACCCTCAGTCTAGCATCAAGTGATGTGAAAAACAATTCCGGCGTCCGATGACAAAAAAGTACCAATAGGCACAAACATGCCTGCACAGAATTTTTCTGCCGTACGAGAAAATGGCTTAAGCCTTCCTAAATGATGGGTTTATATGTATAAAGCTGGTGGCTCGTACAAAATTGTTTATCAAGTAATTGAAATACTATAATCAATGACCAATAGCTTTTACATTTTCTATATATCAGCCCAACCAAAACTCAAATTTCTTAGTACAAATATATCTTGGATTGTTAAGGAAGATTGCAAATAATCATTGCTTGTCTTTTATAAACAAACAATTGACGAAATTAATTGCTCAGTATTGTGAAACGCTCCAAGGGGTTTTCCACTAATGAGGCGAAGTTCCTTCAAATATAGACAAATCTTATTGATTGTGATAGCCTAAATCGGTATTTAAAATCTTTATCTATATCCTCTTTATTAATTTTTCAAAAATATTTTCTCCTGTAGTAATTAGAACGTAATAATATATTATTGTACTTTGTAATAAAAGAACACATTATAACCTTGTACTAAGTCATTGTGTATAATAATGTCTTTGTGTCAGCCATGCTTTCCCATGTCCATCCAATTGCTGTACAAAATTAAATCTTTTCTATATTTTTTTAGAAAGGTTTTTGTTAAAATAAAATTTAGAAAACTTCCGCATGATGGCTTATCAAAATATCAACTTGTGGTGAGGTTTACTTTCACGTTTCCTATTGTTAAACCCTGTGATCAACTATAACAACAAATGTTGGTATGTTTGTCTTTAGTGTGTTATTTTTACCTTCTGACATTGTAATTTATTTCAGTATACATCGTAAATCAGTAAAATAATTAAAAAAAAATAATAATTTTGTTTTCCACACTAAATAATATTTTTCGCATTTGGGATATGTTGATTCTACTAATTTAATTTTATGTTAACTAAAAATGTCAATTTATTTTCTTAAACTACGATTAAATTATTATGAAGACAACAACTTTTTCAGTAATTATTTCGTGTCACAGAGTGTACATGATATTGATACATGTCAAGTGGCCCAGTATAAATCACCATATAATCAGTGGCACAGCGGGCAGTACAGTAAATGGAACACGTGACATTGGACACCGCAGTGTGGAGGTTCACATGGTATATCATCTTGACAGCAATAATCTATAACTGGGAAAAATGGAACGGTACTGTGAGACATATTACTGTGTGTCAGGAAAATGAATAAGAACCTTAATAATTGTCACAAGAACAAATATACCAGTAGAATCACTTTTATGTTGAATTAATAAAGTACGTAAAAATACATTCAAACTGTAGACGGTTTTTGTTAAACGTAGGGCGATAAAACATATAATACTGTATGACTGGTCGACAGTAAACTGAGTAGGATCAATCAAAGGATCAATGCGATGTAGGATTACCTCAAAATGTACGAGTACATTCAAGAGAACACATACGTGAATGTAATACATTGAAATAAAAGAAAAAAGTTCCTTAGTTCTTGCCTGATGTTTTTTTACATAACTTGTCTGCCTCAGCGATAAATAGAAATGTGTTAGTAGAATGCCGTTAATATATCACACACATACTAATCAATATTTTTTAGGTAAAGGGTAGTAATTTTAAAAATAGCGTTAAATTTTTCCATCAAGAATGGTTTAACGAAACGAATATTCATATGTAACAAACCACCATTTTATTACAGCCAGGTTTTTCAACAACCATGCTGAGTTAAAGTGATTGACAAGTTCAAAGTCGTTTGTCAAATTGACATTCGGGATGTAATTCAGTTTTGGTGGGATTAAACTGTTGATCCCTTTTTTGTCCAGTTTGTTGCATATGTATTCACTATAACTATTTCCTTTCCCTTCCCATCTTAAATTTTAGTTAAAAGGTGTATTGAATAATGCATGAGCGTGAGGCGTGCAATAAGAAGCGTTTTCATGAAATCCCATCAGGGCTTTGCCCCAGCGGCTTTTTAAGTTCCCCTTTGGATGTTGCCCTTATGGAGAAAAGAATTGTTTATATTTGAACACATGAATACTTTTGAATCTGCACTATTAATTACGGGAACAGCTGGTTATATTTTACTACATGAAATGAAAATATTTACATAATTTTTGTGATTTGAAAAAGTGTTTTACTGCATAACACATTTTAATAGTTAGATGAATTAAAAAACAAGAAGTATAGGTCCTATTTAGGCTGAAGATTAAAATTTATTATTTAAATTTCCGTGAGCGAAGCCACGACGTGTTTTCTAGTAATACTATAAATGGGTTCGATTATAAGGACCACTAAATAATTAAGTATTATTTGATTAAACACTATTGTACCTGAACTGATATTTTCCATTTATTTTCTTATTTAACAAAGCAAAACAGGTTTTTCTTTTTAATTTAAGCTACTGTCAAATTCACTTTTATTACTGCAATAATTCTAAATATTAAGTACAAAGATATACAAAGTTAAAGATTAAAGTGTTAGAAGGCAAACGTAACGTCAAAATAACTAATAATAACAAAAACAACTTGACTTCGATATTTAAAAATATTGATAACTAGCTGGGTGCCCGTTCTACGCACGGGGATCATATCGTAGTCAGTTGAAACCTTCTTATATTAAGAACAGCAGTCGGTTTGCATATTTTCAGATATTCTGCCAAAACTATTATATATAAACCTTAGCAAATACAGTATCTGACAGTTTCAAGCCAAAACAAATGCTTCACAATTATTAAATGTCACCCGGATCGTGTTGGTCCATATGTTAAACCCAATGATTAATCTAAAAAATGCTTTTTATTTACGGTTACACTATATTATTGCACTTGCGATTAATTAAATCCGTTATGTAATAAAACGTTTTTAATCTCACTTTGTTAGGATTTGCATTAAAAATGTGATTGATAATGGTTACGGTATTTGTAAACAACATTTTTAAACATATCAGTGACAGCTAGAAAAAATAATCTTGATCCGAACAGCTGTTCGTTATTTCATAGATGATTATGTGATAAAAATTTGACAAAACTTGACAAAAATCGCACAAAACTGCATTTTTGAACGTTCGTAATTTCATTTACAATATAGTGAGGCATATTTTAATGGCTAAAGACACTCTCGCCAATCCAGTGAATACATTAAAACAACTTGGATGTTGATCGGTACTCTCGTTTTCCTGGAGAAGATTGCGTAAAATGCCATCTTGAGTGTTACAGACAGACAGAAAGACAGACAGAAATAGAGATAAGACTCGTGTCTGCTTCTTTAATGTATAAAACGTAAAAATAACATTAAAATGTATAATTCTGAGCAATGTACAGACAAAACTCTAATTTTATTTATATAGATTAAATTTAATGCGATAAATTAAAAAAAATAACTTAAGGGTGCTTACTTAACAATAATATGGTAGATTATTGATAATTCCCATAAAATTAACGAAAGAGAAAAACTTGATCCAACACCTGTTTGAAGAGAAACGTTAATGTTTTATTATTTTACAGCTAAAAGTTCTTGAAGGCTAATATTTATGTCACGAAAACATTTATAAATTATGTGTTTCCAATATCCATGAGTGGTAGTAAAATTCACAAGAACAGACTAAAAGAGCAAAAGCGTGAATACAGACGTTCCGGGCAAATCAATTCACAGAACAAAGAAAATACATCCCTGAATCTAATTTTCAAAAAGGCTCCCGAATTAAGTTCAAAAGACAATATCAATATCACTTGTTGTTTACAGTCGTGAGAGCTGACACATGTTGTCACTCTTTCCATTACCAAAACAAACATCCGCGTGTGATGAAAACATGGCTGTCATGGACTTGTAATCAATGTTTACGTATTTTTTGCTATAAGATTTTGATTAACGTGTTTTTGCGCATTGAATTGTTTTGATCTGGGCGATTGGAATTTTTGTTGCTCACTGTCTAATAAATTTGCTCAAAATGTGGTTTCATGAGACCAAACTTCGAATGTAACTATAGTCTAACTTTAACAGCCTTTAAGATTGCATTGAAGTATCAGTTCTTAATATTGTTGTTTATTTGGTGCCTCAAAATGGGGGTTTAAGCCCTGAACCACCTTTATGGAGGAAGTAAAGATTGTTATTGAACGAGAATTTACGAGTGAATTTTTATATCGTTTGAATGAACTCACTTGAGTGAAATCAATTAAACAATTAGATGTATAAATATTTTAATGCTTAGACTTTTCGTTTTATTTACGGTTAAGTTAAAAAATCTAGTTTTTGAAATGTTTAAAAGTAACATTAAAATTTACACGTTTTAACAAAATACTGATAAAAAACCAACCTTGGTTCTGGACTTACTACCTATCATAAACACTCACTTTCTGTTGATAAAACCTCTTATCTCTAACAAGGAAATATGCAACCATCTAATGAAAAGAGCTCTTGGCGTTAGCTGAGGAATCCACCAATCCGCCTCTTAGAAGAGCAAGATATTTACTTTAAATTTAAAATAATTTTGTCCCTATATACTTACGCCGTATCCTTCATTCGATTTGGAAAATGTAATGTAATTTATCTAATGATATTCATAAAAATATTAAATAATTTGAGGCATATACATTGACTAAGCATACAAGGTGTCCCGCGAGAGTGTAAATACGAAGTAAGTGTAAATTACAAAGTTGTTAGGAATTAAAAACCTATAAAATGATGTGCCACTTGACATATGTTGCTATTTGAAAATTTTTAACAATAAGCATTTGCAAATTTTCAAAAATACATTTTTTGGAATTTTTATTATTTCAAAAACCCGTTTCTTAAAAAATCAGAGTAAAGCTAATTTCATAACGAGTAAGAAAATTAAACCAGAGACGGGCTAAACGCATTGGTATAGGAAACACAGAGTATTAAAAAAGATTTTATACAAAAACTGCCGCCATTTTGAAACAGAAAAAGATAATTAGTTTCTGTTTCAGCCAAAATGTTTGTCAATTTACTTTTAAAATGATGTATAACATGACATATGTTTACATTTGAAAATTCCGAGATTAGAGCCGTTTTCCCGTAATCAATTTGAGACACCCCTCGTAAGACATTCTGTATATAACTTGGACGACAACTTTTTTCATTACTATTATTTTCCAACTCTAATCTAAAATAAATGTTAGGTAATTTAAGAAAATGCTCGTAGACCTCAACAATGACGATAGGTAGATAGTAGAAAGCTAATTTTAAATTATCTCCTGCTTATTTATAAATCAATACACTTGACCTTCCTTCAGTCACACTGTCAGGACTTTTGTTTTTATTCGTACAAAAAACCAATTAAAGTAAGAAGTACCACTAATAATAATATTAAGCTTAAAACCAATAGAAACCCTAATCTTATTGTTATAAATTTTAAAATTAATGTATAATAGTTTCTCGATAAATTAGCTGCTTCACACCAATAATGATTGAATTCAATCAAAATATTTACAAAACTGAAACACATTCCACAATCTCTCAAACAAGAGCGAGACAGGCTTTTAGTTACATTTAGCTGATGGTGTGAATGACAGACAAACACTGATTCAATCAACATTTCCATAACAATAACCCCCAGCCTTTAACGGAATTCCAGACTGTTTACATAACTTTGTTTGGGCCAATTTAAACTATAGTTGTACTACCGCTGATTAAATGATCATAAAATATTTTTATGCAAAAAAATACAAGCCATAACCTAAATAGAAATGCAGTATTCTTTTTTTAAATTCTTATTAAACTACGGGACTGAATGAATGTCACCGGGTTGTTTAAGGGGTGGGTTTGTGTTTCCGAACCCAGACTCAGGGCGAGCTGGTGTAGTGGTTAGAGCATGGAACTTCGGTCCAAGAAGTCCTGGGTTCAATTCTCACTAAATCACCAATGGGTTTTATCTAAGTGATGCCGCAACCCCTGGGTCTAGACTGAAGTAATGGGAAAAACAATCCCGGGCTCGTGCTAAGCGTCCTAAGACCAAAAATTGCAGCTTCTTGAAAATACTAAATATTTCTTAAATTTGAACACTACCTCCTCAGAGGGGCACCTGCTAGAATTTGGAAGAAAATCATAAATTTAAGATTAGGTGTATATACGCATGAACCATCATCACTGACCGATAATACAATGCTGCAAACTTTGAGCTCAAACTTCACAGTAGAAGTTGATAATCGGCTACCATTCATGATTCATTTGTTGTTTTTTTTAGCTCAAATTTTAGGTATTATATTTTAATAACTAAAACCGTTAATTTGATGATCATATCAACCTATGCTAACAAGATTTTACACTTAATCCTATCAGGCCGTCTAACTTATGAGATAAAAAAGCCTGATTTAATGAAATTAATGTAATTCAACGTTACATTCATATTCTTCCCCTTTCCCCCCCTGCTCCCAACTTATTTTTTTTTAAATAGCAAGGTACCCCTTGTGACATATCAAATGAAAGAGCATGAAAAAAGAAAATGTTTGATGAAAAAAATGAAAATCGGTTCATAAATTTGCGAGATATTCCCCCCCCCCCCCTTCCCGGAACTTAATTTTTTTAATAGCAAGGTAGCCCTTGTGACAAATCAAATGAAAGAGCATGAAAAAAGAAAATGTTTGGTGAAATTTATTTTTCATTTGATATGTCACAAGGGCGGGTACCTTGCTATTAAAAAACAAGTTATTGGTAGGGGAAAAGGGGGGGATTATCTCACAGATTCATGAGCCGATTTTAATTTTTTTTCACCAAAAATTTTCTATTTTCATGCTCTTTCATTTGATATGTCACAAGGGGTACCTTGCTATTAAAAAAAAATAAGTTCCGGGGGGGAGGGGGAGAGTATTTCACAAATTTATGAACCGATTTTCATTTTTTTCATCAAACAATTTCTTTTTTCATGCCCTTTTATTTGATATGTCACAAGGGATACCTTGCTATTAAAAAAAATAAGTTGGTGGCAGGGGGGAATGTGAATGTAACGTTGAATTTAAAACAATTGGGCCCCCTACGTCAATAGATGATTCCCGCAAACTGCATATTTCTATCTATTGCGGTTTTTACATAAATAAAGATGCAAGTTTTTAAAAAAACACCCTGTATATTGACTTCCAAAGAAAATATAAATTTCATGTATCGCTTATCGTCGTGAGAGCCGTCACATGTCACTCTTTCCATTACCAAGACAAACATCTGCGTGTGATGCAACCATCGTCGTGTTTGTAATATTACTACAATTATTCATGTCAAACCACTGTTTTGAAATAAAATGGTAATTTTTTATATTATATTTTAACGTTGTAGGATAAAGTCCAACTACGTGGTCAAAGGCAAAAACGTATTTAAATTCGTTACATCTACTAACATTTTTGTTCCTGGTGGTTGTTATTTTAAGATACGACATATTATTCGTCTTATAAAATTTGGACATAAGAGTAACAAAAGAACTACTCAGTATGTGCATACGTTCACATATTGTACGTTTGAACGCAGTTTTTAAATTTGTGTTACTGTTAGAAGACATGTAACTAATGAAGTAGCTTTGTATGAAATAAATTGCATTAACAATATTAAGTTCAAAAATATACCTATATTAAATATATGAATCTACTATATTTTTTTCTTGACAAACATTAGAAAACGGCAATAAACTCTGTAAAAAATATTAATGAACTACAAATTATAAGGTTCACATTAGATGTATCTTGTTTGGGTACTTGATAAGTTGTAAGTCTACTCGGCTCAGAAAGACAATGTGATTATCAATAGTAATAAGTAAGGATTTTAGATATATTATTTGAATGCAAATATACCTAGACAGAACTCCAGGAAGAAAGGTCTTCAAAGAGAATTTCTAAACAAAGTAAAAATGAAAACCAGGGCGAGATTTGAATTGAATATTTATAATTGCATACTGATGGACTTGGTCTGCTCCTCGACAACTTGAAATATTGCTTACAGAATGCCGTAAACGGATGTGTGACTGTTTCATATAGCAAATATAATGATTATCATTATACTCATTAGTATTATACTCATTTGCGCCCTCATCCCGCTACGAAGCATGGATAAAGCAGCTTTTTATTTATAGGGTTAACTAAATACCACAGGTATTATATTAAAAATTGTATAGCGAATAAGTTTAAAAATCTTTGAGATTTCTTATTTGCCGTGTCAATAATGAAAAGTTTTACCTTTTTAAATGGTATTTAAGTTCTTTTAGTTTTTAAAAGTAAAAAAAAAAAAAAACATCTGACTCATTAAAAGGTGGCTGGGGAAAAATTATATACTTTTAAAACAGAACGGTAAGCAAATTTATACAGTGGTTGAAAATTAAGGAATCAGATTTAATACGCATAACTGAAATGACTTAGTGTGGACGTTATTTAATTTATTAATCTCATTTACAAAATTTCGTCTATTAGTTAGATTGTTAATACCTCCAAGAAAGAAAGTAATCCCTTGCTTTTGTAATTAGCCTTCTGATGCAAACGAGGTTCTGTTATTTTCACTGAGCGGGCAAATTAAGAAACAAATTAAAGGTAAGCGTCTATCATTTGCACCCGTTGCACATGTTAACTGATGACTTTATTTAAAAGGATGAATAATAATATACAGAGTCGATTTAGAGTTATGAGAAATAACCTTTAGTAGTGTTATATGTCATAAATTCGACCTGAAAATAAAACTTACTATTTCGTTTTAATTCAAAATAATATATATACATTTTTTTTAATAGTTTAAAATTTTAATATTATTATTTTTTACTTAAAAAACTTTTTTATTTATGCTAGTGTGATTTAATATGTTCTTGGTAATAGATCTCACTAATAAAGTAACAAGTTTAAACGTGTTAAAGGAATCAGTGTTTTTCATAGCCATTCGAAATTAATTACTTATTGAAATTGTGAATTTACTTCTCTGGAAAAGAAGTTCTACTTTTAAAATGTACTTAATAAATCTTGGAGTTATTTAATAATGAACTCATGCTTGTTAATGATGGTCATATTATTTAAAGTATTATAACACTCGATTCCTGATGAAATGTAGCAGTGGATGAGGTTTCGCTGAGGAGAGTTTGTTGCATCTCCGAGGCTTACCACACATTCCAGGACCTGACAAGCCAATTTCCCACTAAGTTAGAATTTCCTAGTCAGTTTACCAAGTTCTAGAACTCTTTTTCAAACCAAATAAAAGTACTTTATGCATTGTTGAACGATGAAAATGTTTATGTGAATTTGATCATAAGTTAAACTTCAAGTTTTGTAAAAAAAACCGTCAACTATATACGTAAATCTAGTTGAATGATTTAACGAAATGCAACTGTCTTTAATACAGATAATAATCTTTTGTTAAAGCAATGGAATGTTTATTTTACATAAAGTATTTGTCCGTAAGCTAATGTCAAACACACATCAGACTTGCAAATGCAATTTGTGGACGCGGGACTCAAAGTTATGTTATTTAATCTGTCACGACAAAACTTTCTGTTGACTACACGAAAACTAGGAGAAACTTTGAGATTTGCCTTTTGTTAATCATCGTATTTGTTGTACAAATGTTAATATTAATGAGGTGATTTATTTATTGAACAAAAAACATATATTTACTAGCTGCTGTACCCGTGCTTTGCAACGGGAAGATAACGCCTAATCCAAACACTTGTTAATTAAATTAGTTCAAATTTATAAACAAAAAAGGCTCCAAACTTATAAAAAAATACCTATATTCTAATTGTCCTACTGTTACCTTTAAAAATAATTAAACTGACAATTTACAGTGATCATTTGATAGGGGATGCAGGCTACTGGATTTCATTATTTAATAACAGTTAATTGTTTAGTGCAAATATAAATGAACCACTTATGTTGGAAAAACCTAAAAGTATCTCTTTTGTTTATTTTTCTCTTCTTAGTAACCAAAAACATCTGTCAGTTGATACATCTGTCAGCCCACTACAGGAGCCCCCTGCGAAGACTGGAAGTCCATCGATTTTCGGCAGGGTTCCGACAAGTCACTAAACAAAATAAAATAAAAAAATAACAGCAAGGATAATACAATTTTCTCAAACTGAAATAGGATTCTTGGATCTCACTTGTCTTCCAGACTTTGTCGTATACGACTGATCCACAAACTAAACTTGAAAATCCACATATTTTGAAGTTTGAGATACAGTTGAGGGCTTAACTTCATCATTCTAAAGGACATAGACCGGTTTAACTCTGTCAAGACTAACTTAACATTAGAACCATTCACTTTTATTATGATGGTTTTACTGTCTTTCTTGATCCGGTCCGGTGTATGGATGTTGTAAAGATTTTCTCATAGCATCCACTCTCAGAAAAACGTGCAAACATGTGTCCAAATCACGAAAAATGAAACTTCGGTTCATCGGTTCTCGCCAGGGAGGCGTAAAACCTCTCCAAAAACCATTTCAGCAGACGAGGTGTTCAGATCCACACGGAAATCATTTCCTATTCCAAGAAGCACTGTGGGTAAGGATTCGACCCACGTGGAGGCTGAGTGGCACATGATGGCCACCTTGAGTTCCACTATGCCATTTGCGCACGGGTGGTAACTTGTTGTCCTTAATCATAAAAATCCACACAAATTTCTCAACTCAACAAAGAGTGCTAATTTAGCATTAGCGTTGGGGTGACAAAGTAATGTAGCTTCGGCTAAGTGATCCTTACATTTACTGAATTCTTTAGTTAACACATTGGTCCAAGGGACTTTTTGATTCCCTTTTAATGACGAAAAGACCGTGTGGAGAGGGGCTTGAAATTCTGCAGCGTGAGGAATAAACCTGCTGTAAAATTTTAACTTTTTGGCAAAGGATAATTCTAAAGGGCGTTGATGCGATCAGGCACAGGCCTGGTTCCGTCAGTGGTGACTTGATAAAAAAAAAAAAAAAAAAAAAAAAAAAAAAAACTACTACTAAGTCAGTAATAAATACATATTTCTTCACATTTATAAGGACGCCATGTTTGACTGAACACTCGAACATAATACGGAGGTGTTCTTCAAGCTCGACAGAATCTTTTGAGAAAACAAGGAATATAGTTGTTTAGTATTTAGAAGGAAAAAGGAACTATTAACTTTATATTAATTCAAAAGAAGAATATTTATTTTATATTAAAAACAAATGGTAATGCCAAACACCAAAGCCACAGAACCCAAGTCCATTTTATCTTCAGACAACAATCTTATCGCTCTATTCATGTCATTGTCCTTATCGCTTGTCGTTCGCCTCAGACAGGTATCCTGGTCATTCTCTCTCTGTCCACGGCCCTATTAATATGGTCTAGTACCGGCCACCTCTTTTAATCTCATTTCCATTAACATTATTTCATCAAGTTGTTTCAGTTTTCATTTTTATTGCAATTAATATTGCCCAATCTTATTCTGAAGTTATTTTTGTTGTTTTAGTGACAAGTAGTATTTTTATTTGCGTTTTATTAACTCACGAATCATGCACCATCAAGTAATCAAAGTGTCCTGTGCGGTGTCGCGACTTCCGTGTAATTAAAGTGGCCACGAACAATAAAAGACTTAGCGTTACGTGCGAACATCAAGCCTTCAAGAAGAAAGAAGAGCGAAAATCGTCTCATCCAACATCCAACTACCGAGGGTTCGTCACAGCACAGCGCCGACACTAATCTGAAGTTCAAATACGCCATCTTTCCCACTTCCCCCTACGTCTGCACTGGAGTTTGTAAAGGTACATGTTTTCAAGTTTCTTATTATTTTCCGCAATGTAATTTGCGGTGGTCCTTCGTAATTTACCTATGAATAATCACTTTTAATATTCAATTTTTAAATAAATACACTCATACGTAACATTTGGTCATTTCGAGCCATATCATTTTCCAGTTTTATGGAAATATATCCATTGCTCATTTCCGCCATTTTGAATCTCTTTCTCTTTCTGACTGACATTCTGTCCAGTCAGTGACGTCAGTCCGTCAGTGTTCAGTTCATGTCCATGTCATATTGTCATGTTTTGAATCATACCACTCGGCGCATGCGCGCACATAACCTGTTCCAGCTCAGCCAATCATATTGTCACAACAATATTCCCAGTGTGCATTACATGCAATATTAGTTCTCTAACTCTCCGCGTCTTGCATAGGCGCTGCTGTTTCGGCAAACTCAATATTTTCTGCAACGATCAGCTGATCGTAAACTGTCATTATCTTGTTTGTTTACATTTTCATTTTGCCGACCAAACTTCAACTTCAAAGTGGCAGTGGTTAGTTTGGCATTATTTTTACTTTATGTAGTGGACTTATAAAGTGAAATGTATTTTAGTTAATGGGTTGAGAATATTTTCTACTTTTTCAACTTAAAGTGTTACAAAATAAAATTGAATAATCTATACAAGAAGAAAATGGACTTTCTGCTGATTGATTTGAATAATGAAATACTGTCATGTTTTGGACTGTGGCTGTAAGTAGGCCTATTTACTGAAATATAACTAATTATTCCAAGTTTAAATAGTTAGGCCTATAGTACTACACTTGGACAACTTTATTATATTTTTATCATCATAGCCTATGCTTTATTATTTTATAAAGACAAACCAAGCTGGTTATTTACTGGTTCATGAACCTAACCTTCAGTGCTCACTAAGATATAGCAATTTATTAATATTTACTCTCAATTTTTGGAAATAGGCCTAAATTAAGGTTAAAACAGAAGATTGCTAGGCAACCATGGCTACCTCCCTTGCTGTTGTAAATGCAAGAAAGGATAATGCCTTCACTCAAATTCAGATGATATATGATTTGTCCAAGAAAGTGTCTGATAAGGATATTCAGCAAAGGTTTTTGATTCGGGCTAAGTCTGTAAATAAACTCCGAGATGATTTCTCTGAGGCTTTAGATGCCTGCCATGAACTTGAATTAGCAAAAGATCCTAACTTTCAACCCAACTATGCTCCTCTAAATAGTGTTGATGAATTAATTGACTACATTAATGCCAATGTTGCCAACCTTGAAAGTAAACTTCAATCCTCAAAAAATAAGAGTGATAAGACTCCGACTCCACAACCTTCGGTTGTACGCTTACCCAAGCTTGAACTTAAACATTTCAGTGGTGAACCTCTGGAGTGGGTGTCCTTTATAAATTTGTTTGATTCTAGCATTCATAAAAACTCATCTTTGTCTGATGTGGTGAAATTTCAGTATTTATTAGGCATTGTTTCTGGGGAACCCTTGAATTTAATTAAATCCCTGCCTATTTCTGATGCAAACTACACAGTAGCCTATGATTTGTTGAAAGAGCGGTATCATTCGCCTAGACGATTAGTTACTCTGCACTTAAATCAGATTCTTGACTTACCCTCAGTAAATCACACCTCAAAACAAATGAGAAAATTTGTAAATTTATATAATGAAAACATTCAAGCACTCAAAGGCTTAAATAGTGAAATTGCTACAAAAAATAATCACCTTTTGTCTGCCATGCTTTTGAGAAAACTGGATAGTGATTTAAGGAAACGATTTGAGGTTTTTCGTGCAATTAATAACCCCACTGACAGTGATGGTGATAACCCTGCCTTACCTAATGTGACTGAGTTAATTCAGTTTCTCACTAAAGAATGTAATCAAATTGAAGAAGCAAACCTCCACAGCAGTCATAATGTGAAAACAACATCTGATAATTCATATATTAACTCAAGATTCAACAAATCATCGGTAGGTAATAAGGTGTCTATGCTGACTTATCATTCTGGTGATCAAAGCAAATCCTACCCTAAGTACACTAAATGTTTTGTATGCAACAAAATTGATCATAAGGTGTATACATGCTCGGTCTTTAAAGATAAGGATCCTAAGGCCCGTTACCAGATTGTAAAGGAGAATAAGCGGTGCACATCGTGTTTAGGGAATCATCTACTGAGTGACTGTAAATCTAAGTCAAGCTGTTACACATGCCATCAGAATCATCATACTTTATTACATTTTTATGGTAAACCTCGTCAATCATCTAACCAGGCTACGCCTCAGATTTCAACTCGTGATTCTTCCTCAGCTCATCAAGAAAATTCATCATCTCAAGTCTCATCAGCCCTGACTAGTCAAGAAAGATGTTCCACAACACATCATCCCTCAACAGTGTTGTTGGGCACTTTACTTGTGAAGCTGGTATCGCCCACCGGAGTTAGCCATGTATTTCGAGCTCTCGCTGACTCTGGTAGTCAATCATGTTTTCTCACAGAACATGCTGCTCAACTTTTATGTGTCTCACGCACAAAAAGTGCGCCTAGTGTAGTAGGCCTCTCTCAAATACCTACTCGATGTAAAGGTGCCACTTCTCTCAAGGTAGAGACATTGAATGGAAAAACTATCTCTACTGAATCAAACTTTTTAATTCTTGATAAAATATGTGTTGATTTACCCCGCATGCCTATATCCTCTGGTGTCATTGAGATGGTAAATTCTTACGTTTTGGCTGATCCCATGTTCCATTTACCTGGTGGGATTGATGTTCTTTTAGGTGGATCACTTTTCCCTCTCATGCTCACTCAAGCAGTTCACAACCTCGGGCCTAACCTACCAAGTTTAATAGGCTCACACTTTGGATTTTTGGTAATGGGTGACGCACCCTGTGCAATCAAGCTGGATGATGACACTAGTTCTCACATGTCAACCATGCTTTTGGCAGTCAATGACATTGAACTGCACAATTCTATCCAGCGGTTTTGGCACCAGGAGGAGCCACCAGTCGCATCAAAGCAATCAGATGATGATAAAATGTGTGAAGAACACTTCCTCTCCACTCACTCTCGGGACCAATCTGGCAGATATTGCGTCCGACTACCGTTCAAGACTGAACACCCTGCTCTAGGAAATTCTGTCTTTGCTGCCGAGAAAAGACTACACTCACTTCAGAAAAAGTTTAAGGCTCAACCTCAATTCAAATCTCTATATTTCGACTTCATGTCTGATTATTCGTCTTCGGGACATATGGAACTTGCTCATAATGTTGACTTATCCGCCCCGCATTACTATTTACCTCATCATGGGGTGTTGAAGGAATCATCCAGTACCACTAAACTACGTACTGTGTTCGATGCTAGCGCAAAAACCTCCAATGGTACATCTCTCAATGATATTTTGCTTACAGGAAGAAAAATGCAAACCAACATTTGTGATTTGTTGCTCATGTTTAGAACTCATAGTGTAGTTTTTGTTATAAAATACTATTGTTACAAGTTAAATAGAATGAAATGAAAAGAATACTTTACTGGAAGAAACTTTTATGATGTACTAAATTGGTCAAACTTATTTACAGAATAATTAATGAACAACAGAAAACCATATGTAAAACAAAAACATTTGAATTCTCATAAGGAAGTCAAAGAGTACTAAATATAATAAACATAGTCCAATAGTTATTATATGCAACACTCCCCCTACTCAAGGCTTCCTTAGAGACTTCATGGGAACGTTAAGCCAGTCCAATTTTCTGTCTTAAAACCTTCAACCTTGGTCCAAGAAGAGGTTTTGTAAACAAATCAGCTAGTTGTTCACTTGTGTCAATTTTCTTCACTTCCAGGTTTCCTGCTGTCACTTGTTCTCGAATGAAAAAGTGTTTTATTTCAATGTGTTTGGTTCTTCTGTGATGCTCTGGATTCTGTGCTAGACATATAGCAGCTTCATTGTCTACGAAGATCACAGGTGTACTTTTAAGTTCAGTTAATGAGCTTAGTAATCGCTTTAACCAAATTGCATCCCTGGCCGCCTCACTCGCAGCTACTATCTCTGCTCCCGTAGTGGAAAGTTGAACAGAAGGCTGTCGTTGGCTGATCCATGATATCGCTCCACCTGCGTACAGAGTCAGTAGTCCTGTTGTCGATCTCCTGGTTTCATGGTCACCACCAAAGTCTGAATCACTGTAGCAATTAAGAACGCCACTTCCAATGTGCTTCTTGTACACGATTCCACAATCTTTAGTACCCTGAAGATATCTGAGTATTCTCTTCACTCGACACCAATCATTTATTGTAGGATTTTCTAGGCTTCTGGAGACGACACTCACTGCGTACGCTATGTCCGGTCTGGTACTAACCATGAGGTACATAAGAGCTCCGACAGCTTCTCGATACGGAAAAGACGTCTCATCTGTTCTTTTGTCTTCCTGTTCAGATTTTACTATAGGTGTTGGTGCTGATCTGCAGTTTTCCATGTTGAATCTTTCCAAAATTCTTGAAACATATCCTCCTTGACTTAATTTGATATTTTCACCAGATTTGGAAATCTCCAATCCTAAAAAATAATCTGCTGGTTTTGACTTGATTTTAAATTCTTTTTTCAATTCTACTAGGAATGAATTTAAGTCTTCATCATGAGTTGAAGCAATGAGTCCATCATCAACATATAGAACAACGATTAACTTATGTCCATTGTTGTTATGGATAAAAAGACATGGATCATCACCACTCTTTTTCAGTCCCAGTTTTGTTAGGACCATTCCAACTCTCTCGTTCCAGCATCTTGGTGCTTGTTTCAAACCATACAAACTTCTATTAAGCTTGCAGACGTGATTACTGTTATCACTGAATCCTTCTGGTTGATGCATATAAATTTCTTCATTTATTTTGCCGTACAAAAAGGCAGTAGACACATCAAATTGTGTAAGTTTCATGCCTTCATTAGCAGCTACTGCGATAACACTTCTGATTGTTGGCATTTTTGCTACTGGACTAAAGGTTTGATTATAATCAATTCCTTTCTTCTGTACAAATCCCTTTACTACTAGACGGGCTTTGTATCTCTCTATGGATCCATCGGCATTTGTTTTTACTTTGTATACCCATTTACAAGGTATGGCTTTGTGACCTTTGGGTAGTTCAGTAAGTGTCCACACTTCATTCATGTGAAGTGAGTTAATCTCATCTTCCATTGCTTTTTGCCATTGCAGATGATCTTCACAGTTCGATGCCTCCATGTATGTATTAGGTTCATAGTGTGTGTTCCCCATAACAGCACTCATCACAAAATCTTCAAAACGAATGGGCTGCCTTACCATAGCTCTATCTCGGAGTTGGCGAGTTTGCACAACGTTTTCTTCCTGTTGTTCTGCTTCCTCGTCTGTCAATTTATCTTCTTCCGATTCATCTTCAGGAAAGAGAATGGGGACATTTTCTACTACAGGGGCTGAACAGTTCTCATCTTTTGCTTCATCGGGGACTTTTTCTTCTGAAGATATAGGCCTATTTACTATGGATTCACTAATAGGCTCTTTCAAAAATTTTACATCCCTGGACCGAATGACAATACATTTCCATGAATTCCAGAGACGATATCCATCATTACCATCATATCCAATAAGTTTGCATTTCATCGCTTTCTTGTCAAACTTACGTCTTCTCTGCTTTGGAATATGGACAAAACAATCTGTCCCGATAACCCGTAAATGTTTTATCGTAGGTCTTTTTCCAAACCATGATTCATATGGAGTCTTTCCGGCAACTGATGACTTAGCAGTTCTGTTCAAAATATAGGCTGCAGTGTTTATCAATTCAGCCCACAAGCCTTGAGGCAGATCACCGTGAGCATGCATCATTGACCTTGCACATTCAACTATGGTCCGATTTTCTCTCTCTGCAGATCCATTCTGTTGTGGTGTGTATGGCATTGTGATCAACTGTTGTATTCCATTCACTTGAAGGACTCGTCTAATACTTTCATTGTCGAATTCACCTCCTCCATCACATCTCAACTTACATATTACATGGCCTGTGACTTTGACTTCTGCAAGAAACTGCTTCAGCTTCTCTACAACTTGAGATTTTGTCTTCATAAAATAAACACTGCGGTAGCGAGTAAAGTCATCCTTGAACAATACAAAGTACTTTGAACCTCCAATCGACTCAAAGAAAGGTCCACAAACATCAGAGTGAATGATTTCACCAGGTACTGAAGCTCTGTGTTCATCTCTGCTTCTGAATTGTGTTCTGTGCATTTTTCCATAAGCACAACCTTCACATACCTCATTGTCAAGCTTGAGATTAAGGTTCAGTTCTCTCCTTGCAATTTCTTGTACATGAGTTTTGCTTTGATGTCCTAGTCGTTCATGAAGTAACTGCAACTGATTAACAGCTGGAACTCCTTCCATAACAGCCATGAGGTCTACTGATTTTCTTACTGCTAATTTAAACAAGCCTCCGCCTTGACTTCGATGTCCTTTGATGAGTGGTTTACCATTTCTATCAAACAAAGTGCAATCCTTGGATGTCGATACAAATTTACTATTTACATTTAAATCTTGAGCAGCGGTTACTGAAAATAGGTTTGCAAAAATACCAGGTACATACCATACATTGGTTAGCTTTACTGTATTCCAAATACCATCCAAATTTGCTTCCATGCAAATTGTTCCTCTACCAATAGCACTTGTCTGTTGTCCATTTGCCATTGTAACTGCATGAGGTAACTCAAATTGTTCAAAGTCAGTAAACATTTCCCTACAATGTGTAACATGGTTGGTAGCACCACTGTCCACGTACCAATCATGTGATGCGGTAGTATTCTGGGTTTGAAAAACACAATTTCTTAATATGGTTAGTGCTGCTTGTTTGGATTCTTTTTCCAAGCTTTTCTTTTCATGTTTTCTTTCAGGTTTTCCATCCGCTATCCATTTCTGACACTCTTGCAACCAATGTCCTTTCTTGTGACAATAGTGACATGGAAACTTTTTCTTTTTATCATTGTGCTTGCTGTTTTTCTGTAGACCTACTAAGTTACCTTTGGCTTCATTAGATCTATTGACCACCATTAAAGCTGTATCTTCTTTCTCTTTTTCCTTTGAGGTCAGCTTTCTTGCTTCTGTACACAGCCAATTTGTAAGATTGTCAAGGTTTCTCGCTTTATCCTTGTGAATCATTAACCATGTTGTCTGAAAGTTGGAATATTCTGCTGGTAGGATTTCAAAAATCTTGCAAATCAACAATATCTGAGGTAAACTATCTTCTTTCTTGTCTTGAATTTTCTTAATTTCTTCTTGAAGCTTTACCCATAATGACTTGATTGCAGATAGGTTCCCAGCCATATCCAAGTGTTGATCCCATTTGTAGGTGAAGAACAGAGAGCATATATCATAGGCTTTATTTTCCTCTATTTCCGCAAATAGATTATGCAGCTCCTTCCAAACCTCATCTGGTTTTTCTAGGTTTCTTACCTGAGCTCTTACTTCCTTACTTAATGAAGATGCTAACATAAACATTACTTCTGACTGTGTTTTGTTATACTTATCCATCTTCATTTTGTATTCTTTCATTTCTGCAGCTTGTGTTTCATCTTTAGGTTTCTCTGGCAATTCCATTTTACCAGAAATGGCTTCGTATGCATCTGGGATTCCTTTAAGCCTAATTTGCATGAGATATTTCCAATCATCCCAGTTGTCCTTTCCATGCAGCAATTCCATTTTCTGCATAACAAATTCCATACTAAAGATTTTATCTCAAGCAATAAATTATTCTATTTAAAACCTGTAACACACAATATAAGGGTGTCTGGGCCCATAACCTGTTATAAAATACTATTGTTACAAGTTAAATAGAATGAAATGAAAAGAATACTTTACTGGAAGAAACTTTTATGATGTACTAAATTGGTCAAACTTATTTACAGAATAATTAATGAACAACAGAAAACCATATGTAAAACAAAAACATTTGAATTCTCATAAGGAAGTCAAAGAGTACTAAATATAATAAACATAGTCCAATAGTTATTATATGCAACAGTTTTTTCATGTGATATAAGGCAGATGTACAGACAGATTAAAGTCCATCCTGAGGACCAGAAGTTTCAGTATATCCTATGGCATACTCGTCCAGATCAACCACCCTCTACCTTCAGACTTACCACAGTAACATATGGAGTCAATTGCTCACCATACCTCGCAATCAGGACTTTGCACCAACTTGCCAATGATGAAGGCGACTCGTTCCCTGAAGCGGCAGAGATTCTTCGAACACAAACCTTCGTTGACGATGTGATTTCTGGTGGAGATTCTGAAGAAGAAGCTTTAAGACTCCAGAGACAACTCATCGCCCTATTAGCACGTGGAGGCTTCGAGCTAAGGAAATGGACTTCCAACTCCAGTCGACTTCTTCTAGATCTTCCAGATGGTCATCGAGAGACTCCGGTGTTCCTTCAAGATAGTTCACAGCCTCATCACACCATTTTAGGCATTCACTGGTCTCCAGTTACTGACTGTTTTACATACAATTTTAATTTTTCCGCAAGCGCAACTACAAAGCGTCAGGTGCTCAGTGTGATTGCACAAATATATGACCCCTGTGGTTTCCTCTCCCCAATTGTGATGTGGGCAAAACGTTTTATGCAGCTCTTGTGGACCAAAGGATTGGATTGGGATCAAACACTTCCCGCTGCCCTACTCGAAATGTGGCAAAGTTTCACTTCATCTACAGACAGCCTGCGAGAGATTTCAATTCCTCGAGCTTTTCAAGTGTCACGAGCATGCACTACTGCCTTACATGGCTTCTCAGATGCCTCCGAGAATGGTTATGCTGCAGTTGTTTACTTGCGCTGTGAACTCAGTGATGGGACTGTCACAATCAGACAGATTATGTCAAAGACTCGGGTTGCTCCCTTGAAAAAACTTACAATTCCACGCTTGGAACTATGCGCCGCCCATCTTCTTGCCCAGATAGTAGCCTATGTGGTTTCTATTTACAAGATAAACCACACCATTCATCCATCATTCTCTGGTGTGACTCTACTATCACCCTAACTTGGCTGCAGACACCACCTCATCGATTGAAGACCTTTGTTGGGAACAGGGTTGCGCAGGTGCAAGAATTAGTACCTAATCATTGCTGGCGACACATATCCAGTGAATATAACCCCGCTGACTGCGCGTCACGAGGTATCCTCCCATCAGAATTGTCTAACCACGAACTTTGGTGGTCTGGTCCCCCATGGCTTCAATATTCGAGTGAATCTTGGCCATCCTCAAACTTTACTCCTCTAGATATTACAAAAACAGGAGAAAATAAACCTCAGTCACCTACCACTCTTATATCTACATTAAAACCCACTCAAGAATGGGAACTCCTCACTAGATTCTCTCACTTCAGCAAACTTACACGAGTGATGGGTTACATTTTACGATTCATCTATAACCTCCGGCACTCAAAAAGGTGCTCAGGCCCTCTCACCTCATCTGAGTTAACTCAAAGTCGACTGACAATCTTCAAGAAGGTTCAAGAAACGGTTTTTGGAGATGACATCGCAGCGTTGAAGAACAACTCATCTAAAACCAATTCATCAGTTCGACGTCTCCATCCTTTCATTGATAAATCAGGTTTACTTCGTGTTGGTGGACGATTGAATGCATCTCAACTTTCAGAAGACGTTAAGCATCCTGTAATTCTACCTAAGAAACATCATGTGATTGACATTCTTATTGATTTCTATCACCAGAAATATTTGCATTCAGGGCCTCAATTAACTCAATCCCTTCTCGCTCAGAGCGTTTGGATTCTTTCTGCCCGCAGCGCAATACGTTCTCGAATTTTTAAGTGTGTCATCTGCTTTCGACACAAACCACATAATAAAATTCCACTGATGGGTGATCTCCCAAAATCCCGAGTGACACCTTCTCGTCCATTTCTCAACACGGGGCTGGACTACGGTGGTCCTTTCAACATCAAGGTTCATAACCTCCGTTCAATACGTTTGACAAAAGCGTACATTTGTATCTTCGTCTGCCTTGTAACAAAGGCTGTTCACATTGAAGTAGCTACTGACCTATCAACTGATGCCTTCATTGCTGCACTAACTCGTTTTGTGTCAAGACGTGGCCTCTGCAAGAACATATATTCGGACTGCGGGACGAACTTCGTTGGTGCTAATAACGCCTTTCAAGCTCTCTTCAAGTCAGCTGAACGAACATCTTTTCTTGAATTTTCCTCAAACCAAGACATTACCTTCCATTTCAACCCCCCAGCTGCTCCTCACCAAGGTGGTCTCTGGGAAGGAGCCGTTAAGAGTGCCAAGCATCACCTCCGCCGTGTCATCGGCGAACATGTCCTAACCCTCTCAGAGTTCATGACCCTGACTACTCAAGTGGAGGCGATACTTAATTCGAGACCTCTCACACCAATGTCAAACGACCCTTCAGATGTCACTGCGCTCACTCCAGGACATTTCTTGGTCGGAGCTCCACTTGTCTCTGTTCCTGATGAAAATCTGGAAGATGTTCCTGATAATCGCCTGAAACACTGGCATTTGGTCAAGGCCCTAAATCAACGCATCTGGAAGAGATGGCAACTGGAGTACATTCACACCCTCCATCAGCGGGTTAAATGGACTGAACAAAATGCCAATCTTCGCATTGGTGACCTCGCCTTAGTACATCAGCCTACTCCTCCTCTTTCTTGGCCGTTAGCTCGGATTGTGGGTGTCTCCCCTTTAAAGGATGAGGTTGTACGGGTCGTCCACTTGAAAACTCAACAAGGACTCTTGACTCGACCAGCTCACAAGGTTTTTCCTTTGCCTGCTTATCAAGAGTAACTTCAAGAACCTTAATTTGTAAATAGTATTTTTTCTCAACCACTTTGGAAAGAAGATTTATTTTATTGGAATATTATCTTTGTGTTGATTTGTTGAATCCTGGAGGATTCAAGGCCCCCTGTATGTTTAGTATTTAGAAGGAAATAGGAACTATTAACTTTATATTAATTCAAAAGAAGAATATTTATTTTATATTAAAAACAAATGGTAATGCCAAACACCAAAGCCACAGAACCCAAGTCCATTTTATCTTCAGACAACAATCTTATCGCTCTATTCATGTCATTGTCCTTATCGCTTGTCGTTCGCCTCAGACAGGTATCCTGGTCATTCTCTCTCTGTCCACGGCCCTATTAATATGGTCTAGTACCGGCCACCTCTTTTAATCTCATTTCCATTAACATTATTTCATCAAGTTGTTTCAGTTTTCATTTTTATTGCAATTAATATTGCCCAATCTTATTCTGAAGTTATTTTTGTTGTTTTAGTGACAAGTAGTATTTTTATTTGCGTTTTATTAACTCACGAATCATGCACCATCAAGTAATCAAAGTGTCCTGTGCGGTGTCGCGACTTCCGTGTAATTAAAGTGGCCACGAACAATAAAAGACTTAGCGTTACGTGCGAACATCAAGCCTTCAAGCAGAAAGAAGAGCGAAAATCGTCTCATCCAACATCCAACTACCAAGGGTTCGTCACAGCACAGCGCCGACACTAATCTGAAGTTCAAATACGCCATCTTTCCCACTTCCCCCTACGTCTGCACTGGAGTTTGTAAAGGTACATGTTTTCAAGTTTCTTATTATTTTCCGCAATGTAATTTGCGGTGGTCCTTCGTAATTTACCTATGAATAATCACTTTTAATATTCAATTTTTAAATAAATACACTCATACGTAACAATAGTCAATGTATGTGAAACAACAACTGAGTCCCTCTACGACCTTATCAATAAAACTTTGAAAAGTTTGACCAGCATTCCTCAACCCAAAATACATGAACGGAAACTCAAAGAGACCGAATGGGGTCGTTATAGAATCTGGGTATAGAATCTATAAGTACGTATCTACGAGTATTAAAACTTTACTTCACCAATAAGATTTAAAATCAGAGTTACTACCTCTTCTCCCAGTAACTTTAGAGTTTTGTGTTAATTGATTATCATTATTTAACCATCCAGATACTTACTTTACACCTTTTGACAAAATCCATATTATTTTATATAATATGAAATATCTTATACGTATATTATACCAGTTTCACACAATAGACAGTCCAGCTAACGTCTCTGCCGATCAAACGTTCACACCTGTGGATGTGTGTTATGTAACAGGTCCTCCTTTTGTGAGTATTCAATGATACGTGAAGAGTCATCCAACTTATGAATGCTTTCGACTTTTACCAGACGTAGTTACTAAATTATATATTTACGAGTGTTTTAAATTATACGATATAAATCACCACAAATCACCATGGAATATTTTCAACAAAGTTTAGTCTGGGATTTCAAAACAGATCGGTGTGACCTGTGTGAAATAGTAAAAAAAAGCGAAACAAAATTACACTTTAACAAGGTAGCTAAAACTCCAGTATGACCATCATATTGTTCTCAACACGAAAAAAGTTCCTTATTACAAATTTTACACAGGATATTGAAAGATTGATTGCCTTAGAAAAGGCTTAATCTAAATATAATATTTTTGGTCCATTTCCTTATAAATTTTATTATGCTTATACGGACATAAGAATTTTTCATTTTTACTACAAGCAGTTAGAAAGATTATATAACTTTATTTAACTATATAACTTAAAGCGCTTTTGCTGATTCAAAATTAATCTTCATTGGTAGTAGAAGTAATTGTAGATATTATGATAATTGAACTTACATTTAATAACTTAGTTAAACAGCAACTTCTATGGGGGAAATACCTCGTTATTAAAACCTGATTTAGATTTCATAATCTAATATGAATTATTTTTTTTCAGCAGGCCTCAGTTTAGTTAAGGGATTCGTTGATTGGTTTCAGTGGTTTTTAAGTTGAACACTATATGATGAATGAAAACACATCTCTCATGTTTCGTCTACAATTAATTATCCCATCAGGGTTAGAGCTCCCCCTGTACATATCTAGAACTTAGCGTAAAGCTCCCTTCAATTGTTTCTACAAAGATAACAATACAATTAAAACTTCCATGCAAGAGCTGCACAATCGGAGTGAGATAAATTTGATTGAACGGAGATATAAACTTCAATCAACTGTTTAAGAACGATTCCTTTAGTTTCAACTTCATAAAAAATTGATGAAATAATATAATACTCAAAATTATTATTACTTGAAAACGTGTAAATTGATGTAATTAATTTACATTAATATTATGTCAAAAATGTATCCCGCTAATACAATTCAAGTTATAATTTAAATTATAATAATAAATAAAGTAAAAGTGCATAGAATTTCTAAATGCAAAAGTGACAAACAAGCATCAGACTTGCAAATGCAATTCCCGCAACCAGTTACGGTTACTTTTGTTATTTAATTTACTGGAGCAAACTTTCCGACAGCAGCTACAAAATGTCGTTTCGACAATCGTAGACTTTTATTTGTTTACATAGCCGAGGGAATAATGTTTACACTTTAGCTAATTTGTGTGAGTTTATTTGCTGGGTAACTTAAACTATAATGAAAAACGAAATACCGGTAACTGTAAAAGTATATTTTTTAGCATTAGCCTGGAACATTTCAGAACATAATAATGGTAATTTAGAATGATTCATAATATAGTATGATTTGTAGAAACGGTTACTGCTACGAAACGATACTGAATATAACATTCTAGCAATATTAGCCTTATTAGAGTCCACGCTTTTAGTCAAATGATATTCTGCTTCACATGAGGACCTCGCTTATGAAATATGTATTGTGTCGTATTCAAGCGCTGAGTCTGAGTCGCAAGATGATATCAAACAGAATGTCAGAGAGCGGATATAATGCTCTACTGAGTGCTGATTGCTGGAGTGTATCTTGTTTGTTGATTTGTCATTGCTGGATTAGAGACAAACACGTACACTTTACATGTGAGTAAAATGCAATGACCGTTTCACATTCGACGAGTAGTTGTAATCTTAGACAGCAAAAAAACTCTGACTTTATTTGAATTTGAATACTTTTATGTAGAGCTGAGGCATAGCATTTAAATATTGAACATGTCAAGAAAAGCATCAAACTATATACAGACAAACCAAACTAATGGTCAGCTGATAATACACTACTTACAGACGTAGTGTTTGTTTGTGTTTTAAAGTAATTTCAAACAAAGTTTTATACTTTATTCAAATGCACGTCTTCTCTGAGTGTCCTTGTGCATTATATGAATATAATCAACTAGCTGTACCCGCGGGCTTTGCCCCGTTTAACTTCATATATGAGCTCGTTCGCATGGCTCAATCACGTCCTGGTTGAAGTTCGTTCGCTACGCTCACTCACCTTTAGGTTGGAGCTCGTTCGCTGCGCTCACACATCCTGGTTGAAGTTCGTTCGCTACGCTCACTCACCTTTACGGTTGGAGCTCGTTCGCTGCGCTCACTTGCCTTCAGGTAAGCTCGTTCGCTACGCTAACTCGCCTCCGGGTTGAAGTTCGTTAGCTACGCTCACTCACTCAACTTTGGTTTAAAATTAGCTGTTGTCAAATATTAAAAAAAAATAATAGTGCTGCACTCTGTTGGTAATCCTTGTAACTTTAATGCTATTGAACATCATAGAACAGAACCAACTTGTTTAATTGAAACAGCTGTTGAGATTCATTAATTCCATTTATGAGTACTCATTAGGTTAACACGGGAAACTCCAGAGCCACTGGGGCGGAGCCCGAGAGTCCGATCAGAATAAAAACGACTTAGTTTTCCTATTTAATGCCTAAAGAATCAGTGTACCAAATTTCAGCCTCCTAGGTAAGTGGGAAGTGGGAGAATTAGTGATGAGTGAGTGAGTGAGTGAGTCAGTGAGGGCTTTGCCTTTTATATATATAGATATATTCTAATATACAAAATCTATTTTACGAGCATTTCCACGTCAAACAATAGGCGTGCGCCACACCAGACTACGACGCTTACAATTACAGTTTTAAATAAATAATTTGCGTTAAGCCAACAAGGTTTTAAATTTACCTGAATAGTTTCAGAACAGGGACACAATTAAAAATCTGAAAAACAAGGGCGAGACAGGCAACTTGTTACATTTCACTGATGATGTGAATAACAGACAAACACTGATTCAATAAACATTCCGTAACAATAACGTCCAGCCTAACGGAATTATAAGTTGTTAAATGATCTTGTTTAAGTTGGTTGAACATATGGTCATACTTGCTGACTGGTTCATCCTACTAATATTATAAATGAGAAAGTTTGGATGTTTGTGACAAGTGAACGCATTAACCACTGGACGGATTTTGCTGAAATTTGGCATGATGATAGCTAACATTCCCGATTAACATATAGGCATATTCTTATATCAAAAATCCTTTCGGGCTCCGCCCCAGTGGCTCTATAGTTCCCCATGTTAACCTTATGAGTATTCATATTAAAAGGGAATTACGTAATTTAGTCAGCTGTTTCAACTAAAAAGTTGTTCTATGATATGCAAAAGCATTAAAAACTTACAAGGATTACCAACATGGTGCAGCACTATTATTTTTTTGTTATTTATGACAACAGATAATTTGCAACCAAAAGGTGAGTGAGCGTAGCGAACGAACTTCATCCTGGAGGCGAGTTAGCGTAGCGAACGAGCTAACCTGAATGCAAGTGAGCGCAGCGAACAAGCTCCAACCTAAAGGTGAGTGAGCGTAGCGAACGAACTTCAACCAGGACGTGATTGAGCCATGCGAACGAACTCACTTATGAAGTAAAACGGGGCAAAGCCCGCGGGTACAGCTAGTGAAGTAATAAAATGAAGCAAAAGTGTAGTAAAAAACTAAAAAAAGGCCGATACGACAATAAGCTATTCGAAAAAAATTTAATTCAGCTGTAAAGTGTTATAAACAACAATTAAGGAGGACACAAGCTATACTTTCACAGCTAATTATTCAAAACCTTTTTAATTCAGTAAATAAGTGCAATATATTTTTTTTCAAACAAAATATTTATAATTTTTAAATGAACTGAATATGTTGTTGGTGTGACACTATTGTATTTCATTTGCCAATACAATCTTTAATTTACACAAAAGATTAATTAATCCTGTTGTTATAGACTTTGTTTAGTGATCAGAGTAGGAGGAAACCCACTTCGGAGGCTCAATTGGCGGAAGAGCATATTGCGTCTTTTCCTACCATTAAATCTCATTATTGTAGAGCAAAAACTAACAGGCCTTGTTGCTCATCTTAGTGTTACAAACATGTTAGACTCATATGGAGAAAAATGTGTAGAAGACAAAGTTCCGTGAATAAGTCAATGTACCATGGAATATTTGCAACAAAGTTTAGTCTGGGATTACAAAAACAGATCGGTGTGACCTGTGTTAAATGATAAAAGTAGCGGAACTAAATTACACTTTATCAGAGCAGCTAAAACTCCAGTATGACCGTAACATTGTTCCCAAGACGAATATGAGAATTCTCCGTAACAAAGAACGTAAAAACAAGGATTTGCCAGTATTATTATTTGACTTGCAAAATGTTATACTTACACCTCATGCAGAAATGAGCTCCTTATTTTATCTGAGAAAGTTAAAGGTTTATAAACTTTTACAAAAAAAGTATATTGTATGATTGTGTGATATTGTGTAGGTAAAGATTCGGGATCCGAGCTTGCCAAAGAACTCCACAACAAGTGGAAGTCCGAGCCTGTTCTCAGTTGGGATTGGTTGGAGGGCTTCATAGGCAAAGTCAACAGGGCTGTCAAAGACTCGGCTGACAAGGAGAGTAACAACACCTCAGGCATCAGAAGAAAGTGTCAAAGGGGGGCCAAGGCGCGGAAAAGGTGAGATTATGCGGAGGTCAAGGAGTTATTTAAGAAAGGTTCCTGCCCGCCTACCTGAGCTGATTTGAATATGAAGAGATGTGCGAAAAACGGAGAGTGACAGTTTCTTAAAATCATGTTTTTTAAACACAAGTTAACAGTATGTTTGCTATTAACTGCTCTTAGTATATGTTTGAATTTCTTTTGTCTTGAATTTCTTTTCTATTTTTTCCAGGATCCTGTACAACTTTTAAATAAATTGGTAGAGCGTCTAGTAGAGGAATACATCCAATGTAAGTTATTTGGTTTTGATACTAATTGTTATAAAAAAATGTTTTTATGGACTGGAATTTGATTAATGGTACTAAGATTTGTTCCTCTTTACCAAAGAGATAGTTTGCTTATTTGTATGTTGCCAGTAATATTAAGTTCAGAGTATTGTAATATAATTTATCGGTGTGAGGAACAAATTCTGTACCATATGTGAAAAGCTGAAAACAGCAATACAACAACCAAAAACAACATTTGTTACAAAAACTGTTACAGCTCCTCCAGTAGTATGGAATCAGACTTCATTGCGGAGGGGCATCAGTCAGAGCTAGGTAATGTATGGCGCGAGGTAAGCGCGTCTCATCGCTGACGGCGACAGCAGCGTGTACAACAACCTACTCGCTACCCGCCCTTGAACCTTACTGTGGAGAGGATAGAGTGTTCTGGTACACCTAGTCCGCCCAGTTTCTCTAGCAACTGTACACAGGTGCCTCGCGTCTCTTTTAATGACAGCAAAGGTGAGCAGCTACATGGCTAAGGCTAGGATTATACTAGGACGCTGGCGTCCGGGTTACCCGCCCTTGAACCTGACTGTGGAGAGGATAGAGTGTTCTGGTACAGCTAGTCCGCCCAGTTTCTCTAGCAACTGTACACGGGTGCCTCGCGTCTCTTTTAATGACAGCAAAGGTGAGCAGCTACATGACTAAGGCTAGGATTATACTAGGACGCTGGCGTCCGGGTTACCCGCCCTTGAACCTGACTGTGGAGAGGATAGAGTGTTCTGGTACACCTAGTCCGCCCAGTTTCTCTAGAAACTGTACACAGGTGCCTCGCGTCTCTTTTAATGACAGCAAAGGTGAGCAGCTACATGACTAAGGCTAGGATTATACTAGGACGCTGGCGTCCGGGTTACCCGCCCTTGAACCTGACTGTGGAGAGGATAGAGTGTTCTGGTACACCTAGTCCGCCCAGTTTCTCTAGCAACTGTACACAGGTGCCTCGCGTCTCTTTTAATGACAGCAAAGGTGAGCAGCTACATGGCTAAGGCTAGGATTATACTAGGACGCTGGCGTCCGGGACTCTAGCGGGGCATTGGGGCATTAAATCAAATGGGGGCGATTATACTAGGGATGCCAGCGACGGATGCTAAAAAAGCCACCTGATGCTCCCACAGAGGCCAAAAACTGATTCTCTAGACAATTTTATGAGCTTAAAAACAAATAATTTAGTATATAAAAGTGTTTTTGCACGGTTATTAGTTACGGAGAAAATGCAAAAAGTGTAAATTAAAAATCCCCATGATATAGCCTTGTAAAGTTTTCATATAATTAGGATTATATTTGAAAGATATGTTAGTTTCGTTTTTATATTATGAGAAAGGTTGTATTTAAATGATTAGACGAAATAGTCGTAGGATCTGTCATACAAATAGTTGAGCTAATTTAAGTAATGATTAAGGAGTGAGCTTCTTATAAATAAATAAATGGTAAAAGCTAAGATATATTAGGATACTATAAATATGGTAGTAGGCCTATATGTATGTATATGACAAGAAAGATTAATTACCTGTATATTTAGGGGGAATATTCCACAAATCACAATGAGACGACGTGTATCTGGATTTATGGATAATGCAATTGCTTGGGTGCAGTCGTACTTGGAGAGAAGAGAGCAGGTGACTAGAGTGGGAGCTGATGTCTCACTTCCTCTTGACAAAGTCAGGGGGGTGCCGCAGGGGAGCTGTCTGGGTCCCATTTTATTCACCTTGTACACTGCAGACCTTTCCAGTAGCGTGCACTTTTGCAATGTGCACGCCTATGCTGATGACTGTCAGTTGCATTTATCCTATGATGTCAATTCAATTGACCAGGCTGTTGCGAGGGTAAACTCAGATTTGGCGAACGTCAGTGAGTGGTCAATGAGACATGGTCTCAAGTTAAATGGAGAAAAAATGCACAGTTTTCCACATTGCTCCACCCAATGTTGTCCAAAGGATAATTGATGGAGACGTGCAGGTCAAACTTGATCAGAGGGATTTGAAGGTGAGCCACACTGCTAAGACTTTGGGTGTGATTCTGGACAGTGGTCTTACTTTTTCTGATCACATCACTCATGTTTCCCAGCTGGCGTTGGGTAGACTGCGGGGTCTGTACAAATGCCGAACCATCCTACCTGAGTCAGCTAAGATTCAGTTGATTCAATCCATTGTATTGTCAGTGCTGTACTATTGTTTTCCTGCATACGGCAATAGTATCACAAAGGAGGACATGGACAGGCTCCAAAGACTGCAGAACACCGCAGTAAGATTTGTATATGGTCTTCGGAAACGAGACCATATTTCTCAATTTGAAAGAACTGCTGGCCTCTTGTCCTCAACTGCTGTGTGCAGGAGGCAAACCTGCACTCTGGTACACAGGGTACTGGCCGAAGAGGAACCAGCGTACCTCATTGAAAGACTGGTCACCCGCGATCGGGTGTCTCAACGCAATACCCGACAAGACAAAAAGCTTCATTTCCCGAAGGTGAGGTTGGAAGTAGGAAAGAGAGGGTTTTCGTTCTTTGGGCCTAAAATGTACAATGACCTCCCCTGTGACCTGAAGATGCTGGGTGTCCCAGCTTTTAGATCTAGGCTAAAGAAAATGTATTTTTGTAAATAGCTAAAATCTTGTTAATAGGGGGATCAGTATTTTTGTTTTGTCTTTAGTTTTAAGTTAGGATTAGTTACTTGACAAGAGTCATCCTGTAAAACCGTTTGTACTGAGGAGCGCTTGCTAATAAAAGGCATTTTTATTTATTTATTTATCACAAACTGGAAACACTTAAACTTAAAATACAACAGGGTAATATAATTAAAACTCTGGAAATTACAAAATGTGACAGGATAAAATTGCTTGGCACAAAACAGTACGCAATACAAATGAAGCGTGGCGGAGAACGTTTTGCCGAGTGGAGACGATTACGTCGTACTCGCGAATATGAAGAAATGCGCGAAAAACGGAGAGTGACAGTTTTTTAAAATCATGTTTCTTAAACACAAGTTAACAGTATGTTTGCTATCAACTGCACTTAGTATATGTTTGAATTTCTTTTCTATTTTTTCCAGGATCCTGTACAACTTTTAAATGAATTGGTAGAGCGTCTAGTAGAGGAATACATCCAATGTAAGTTATTTGGTTTTGATACTAATTGTTATAAAAAAATGTTTTTATGGACTGGAATTTGATTAATGGTACTAAGATTTGTTCCTCTTTACCAAAGAGATAGTTTGCTTATTTGTATGTTGCCAGTAATATTAAGTTCAGAGTATTGTAATATAATTTATTTTGCCTCAGAAGAAAGAAACAGTAGAGTCATGATCAAGTACTGAGGAAATTAGCCAGATATTGAGTGTTGTGTCAGAACCTATGTCGGTAGAACCAGTCGAAGAAACGGCGACAGCAACCAGGTATGACGATATTATTTGTGTCGAGGAGCAATCGAATAATTCGTTTATGTCTAATACTAGTAATATGTTGCTGAGCGATCTGATGCTTGAGCAAACAACCGATGAAAATAAAGGCGGTACTCAGCTTCTAGGGCGACGTATAGTCGATATAGGGTTTATTTTTGATGAAATAAAACGAATATCGATTCATGAACCTTTTGAGTGTGGATTCGAGAACATGACATTTGTAAAAGAAACAGAAGAAGGACTACGATCGGGTTTTAGATTTCAATGTTCAATGTGCAATTTAATTGAAACTATTTGATCGGAACCACCCAAATCATCTAATCATCGAATGGACATAAATTCGTCGGAAGTGGCAGGCATAATGAGTGTTAAAGATATCATCTGTAATAATCTGTTACAAAATCTCGAGTTAATACATAAATATACAAACACATAAAACACATAAATATTTACGAACGTCCAAAATAAAAATTGTATACATTTATATAGTTTATTTTCTCCAGCTCATTTTGAACGTACTGTACCGTTTCTTTTAAAACCCCATGGTACTGCTATTTAGTTTTTATTTGCATGGAGGATCAAGTATTCAGTATTAAATCATTTACTTGGTTTTTGTAACTACAAATATATTTCAACAGAGTTGAACAACAAAATAAATACGACGCACCAACCAATAAAGTAATGGTCTCTTTCCTAAAAATAGCTAAAACTTTTAAATTCTTTAGTTTCGTTTCACGAGTTTATTTGTGAATTATCGAAAATCCTTATCGCTCCGGTTAGAATATTTAAGCATTAACTTCAATTTAAATATTTAAAGTAACTGTTAGTCATTGGCATCATCCCTAAGAACGGTTATCGGTTAGTAGACAATCAATCGGTAATTGCACTCCAATGGCTTTCTTGGGTTGAGGAAACCAATGGGATTAGGATTGATCATGCTGGACGAGGCAAAGAAGTCAAAGTTAATGGGGTGAAGGTGTTGGGTTTCAGAAAATTACGGCGGAAAGCTAGATTACAGGCACTCGCAATGGTAACAGCCTCAAGAAATGGGTCAACATTACACTCTTTTAGAAAGATTGGGCGGAACTTTAGACAGGCTTGAGCCAAGATATCAACATCTGACATACAGTATTCCTGCAACTCCTTTTTAAAATTAAATTTATAGTTGTTAGCAATCTGTTCACTATACCATTTGTCAAAGTCATTGTGGGATTTTTCAAACATAGATTCGGGACAATAGTACTCTTTGGGTGGCATAGGGCCTACATAGTTTTGGTTTGCCAATGTGTTAAACAAGTGGGGAAAATAACCTTTCTTTTTCTCTGGAGGTAGGTCAAAGGCTTTAGGCAAAGCAGACAGAGCCATGGGGAAGTAGCTAAGTGAGTCCACAAACCTTACATTGTCAATATTCATTAAGATAATTTTGCTTCCCCTCATTACAAGTTCTGGTGTGAATTTTGTTTCTTCCAACAAGTACTTTAGCAAAAATTGAAAATCAAAACCCTGCCCATTATGTGCAATTACACAGCCATTTTTAAACTGTTTCCTCACATACATTACATAGTTCATAAACCGGTTGATAGGGTCAGAGTCAAACACACGTGTACGATTTTTACATGATATACAGAATTTCCCCTCAATAAACCGGTAACAAAACTGCTGAGAGACACACAAGTTTACTTTATGCAATTTACTTTCAGGATCAGAGGGCAGAGACTCATCCTGACGGGTTTCCAGATCAAAGAAAATAAAAACATAGTCTTTAGATTTAGGTTTACCCTTATTGGGTTTCATGTAACATTTATGGCTAGGATCTTTAAATTCTCCACAAGGCTTACAATACACTTCCCCACACTTGTGAGGCTTAGACCTCTCTTTAAGCCAAACTAGTTTCCCACAATCAAGACATTTCTTTACATTTTTACACTTGTCAGTTTTGTGTGCAATGAAACAGTGTTGGTTTTTATAAGTCATGTTACATTTAGGACACAAGATTCCCCCATGCTCCTCTACACAAGGGGGTGAGATGGTCTGACACTGTGGGCAAATATTTGAACAACGATGCTCACCTTTGTGATCATACGGGACATGGCAGGCATCACAAAAGTACACACATGCAAAAGCAGCTGTCAAACTAGTAATTACATTATAGTGACGGTTATGAAACAACAAGTTAATTTTGAACTTGGGATTCTCTACATTTCCCTCAAAGTAAACATCCCTACCTTTAGCATTGTAGTTGTACACAGTGATTTTATAATCTTTAAGCAAGTCCTGGATTTTTTCAAGTTCAGGAATGCCTGCTCCACCCTCAGGCATCTCAACTCTAGCTCTACATACAAGTTCTTGAGCTCTAACAGTCTGTCTTTTTGCCCTGTCTTGTCTAACAGCTTTGTATTCAAGATATTTAGTTACATTAGCTATAGCCACTACAATAGCACGAGGAAGACACAAGTTATCTTTGTTATTTATAACAACAATCCCTTTCCTTTCTTTACATTCATCATCAAAGGTATTAAACAAGCCACGTCTTTTGCGGCCCCCCAATCCTACAGGGAGATTAACTCGAGTACATTCAACTTGAAATGTATCTGTGGACTTGATGAATTCAGAATTACTTTGTACTATACCTCCAAAGATTTGCCACAAGACATCCTCGTTAACTTCATTTGCTGGGCGAAAAGCAACAAACCCCTCTTTACTTTTTAGGTTAAGTGATCGCAAAGTAAATCCCAATTGGTCACCCTCCTCACAGACTTCTTTCATTTCATTAACAATTTGACCAAACCCTTGTCTTAGCCAATCAATCTCACTAGTTTCAGCAGGAGGGTTAGAAAACTTAAAAACAGTATTAATTCCATGAATTCTAAATTTCTTTACATAATTCTCATGTTTATCTAAGATATTTACAGGAACAACTACTTCAACAGAATCTTCTACAGCTTTTACAGGATCAACTACTTGAGCAGCTACGTTACTTACATCCATCTTCACCAATCACTAAGAGCAAAGTGATACAATAGTGACACAGAGCAATATATATACAATAGGGGAGGAGTGGGGGTAACCAATGACTACACAGATCACCTATTTATAACCAATCAGGAGAGAGCTTATTATAACCAATCAGCGTGCAGGATTTTTTCAAGTTATAACTTGTTTAATACACCGGATGTGGTACTAATTATAATTTTTGTTTCAGATGATGCAATACCATCACACAGGATGTAGATATTATAAATAAACCGTTTTAGCTTTCACAGTTGTTTTCCTTATTTTCTCAACTAGATATTAATTTAATAAACCTACATAAAGTGAGGTTATATTACTTGGTGGGGACAGTTGGCAAGAAAGCAAATGACGGGGTACAGTTCCTACATACACAAACAAGATTATGTTACAGATACGTATGCAATAGAATCTTAACAAGAAGATGAGGTTATATTATTTGGAGGAAACAGTTGATAGAAAAGCCAATGACAGTTCCTACATACACAAGTGAGGTTATGTTACAGATACTTATGCAATACATAAAGTGAGGTTATATTATTTGGAGGGAACAGTTGGCAAAAAAAGCATACAGCCTACATATACAAGTAAGGTTATGTTACAGATACAATCTTAACAGAAAAAGTCACAGCTGATTAATTTGGCAGAAACATATTACACAACCATAAGAAATGTTACTCTCACTGGTAATATTCAAACCCTCAACCCTAGACTCATACACAAACAGTTAACTAAACATACAACATCATACAAAATCATAGTAAACAGAAATAAAATGATCAGTATTTGGTAAGAGTTGAACCCATAACCCCAGGATCTCACACTCAAACAGTTAAGTCCCTATACCATGCTAAACCCTATAGTGACCAGCAATGAGACAATCAATGAATGATAAGAATCAAACCCACAACCTCTAAGGGCATACACAAACAGTTAACTACAATACAATAGTTGTATATATATATATATATATAC
This sequence comes from Macrosteles quadrilineatus, assembly GCF_028750875.1. NCBI lineage: Eukaryota > Metazoa > Arthropoda > Insecta > Hemiptera > Cicadellidae > Macrosteles > Macrosteles quadrilineatus. Next base: position 100,208,850 of record NW_026542595.1, read on the forward strand.
AGTTAACTATAATACAATACCATAAAAACAAAAAAACACCCCAACCAAAAATTAAACATTTAGTAATTGGTAAAGATCAAACCCACAAACCTCTCAGGTCAAAGATTCACACTATTCCTACTACAATACAACACCATACTAAATCACCCCTACCGGAAATGAAACATTTGGTATTTGGTAAGGATCATACCCACAAACCTCTCTGGTCAAGGATTCACACTGATCCTACTACAACACAACACCATACAAGAAAATATCATCCCAATCAAAAATAAAACATTTGGTAAATTGGTACTTGATATTTGGTGTTTGGTAAGGATCAAACCCACAAACCTCTGAGATCAAGGACTCACACTACTCCCACTACAATACAACACTATACCAAAAATCAACATATCACCCCAACCAAAAATAAAACATTTGGTGATTGGTAAGGATCAAACCCATGAACCTCTAAGATCAAAGAAGGGCTCACACTACTCCCACTACAATACAACACTATACCAAAAATCAACATATCACCCAAACCAATAATAAAATGTTTAGTGATTGGAAAGGATTAAACCCACGAACCTCTGATTCATACACAACACATGAACACAGCCAGCCACTAGAAAAAAACATTATCCAGATTACCCCCATTAGACACCCCTAAATACATAACATCTATGAAATGTAAATTTAACATCCGACATTTGGTGGCCTTTACAAAGGCCATTTTTTATACTTAACACGTTAGCTGCCAAGGCTATTTTCGGGGGGGATTGTTGTATTGCCAACTACATGCTCACGTAATTTTTTAGTTATATGATGTTATTTATACTTATCTAGGTTAGTTATAATGTTATCTGTCCAAATACATATAAGAAAATGGCGGAATAAGTGTCACCCCGATCGGGGTGACAGTGATTTTTTTCAGTCAAATTTTGCTGGAAAATATCGCTGTCACCCCGATCGGGGTGGCACTGAAATTCGACCATTTGGGATATATTTCATTTTGTTCGGTTGGCAGTAGCGGCATTTTGGCGCGTGAAGACAACAACACCTGCTTATTACTCTACTGGGTTATGTTTACTTCTTCTTGTGTTGTACTTTTTAGCTATTTATAACCTAGTTTTCGTGTTGGTTTTCATAGTGTGTTGTGGCTTTTGTCCAATATGAGTGACAATCTTGGTGATGACGATATCGAACGTTTTTTGGGTTTACCAATGTCAAGTGAACTAGATTATGGAAATCTGAGTGATGGTTTTTTGGGAGGTAGTGCTAAAGACAGTGATGAGTCAGACGGGGACGACGAAATGGACATCGACCCGGACTTTCAACCTACCCTCCTGTCAACGTCAGAGAGCGAGCACAGCAACAATGAAGGTGATGTAAATGAATACAATATGAATTTATATTCAGCAACAAACGAGACTGATACCCAGACTGAGAGTGTAAATGATCAGAATGATAGGGAAAGTATGAATGAGGATTTGGATGAGGGCGCAGGAGGGGATTATTTGAATGGTGATGTGTATGTTACCTTGGGCGAAAGGTACAAAAAACTCAAGAAAAAGGAGGATAAACTTAAAATGAAAAAAGAAGAAGAAGACAAATGGAAGTTGCCAGAAGGTAGACAAAAAAATATTGTTTTTGGTGGTAACTCAGAATACAAATTTAATTTACCAAGGACTGCACAGCCGATTGATTTTTTTTCATCTTACCTAAACGATGAAATCCTGGCGGTTATGGTTGATGAGACTAACCGAAATGCAGCGCAGGTGCTTCAGAAAATAAGATTAAATGGTAGTAGTAGACTAAGAACATGGCGGGATACTAACGTGGAGGAAATGAAAAAGTTTTTGGGCCTTTTATTATACATGGGCCTTGTTCCCATGCCCAGAATAACGGATTATTGGTCCAGGCGACTGCTATACCGAAACTTGGTTGCAAATCGAGTTATGAGCCGAAACCGATTTCAACTTCTACTTCGCTTCTGGCACTTCAACAATAATGACAACCTTGATCAGGAGGGCCGTTTGGCCAAGATTTTGCCACTTGTGTCCCATCTCAATCAATGTTTCAAAAGAAACAAGAATCCTGGAGAAGATCTTGTAATAGACGAGAGTATGATTCCGTTCAGAGGTCGTCTTATCTTCCGGCAATATCTTCCCCAAAAAGCCCATAAGTATGGTATAAAAGTTTTCAAGGTTTGCGACACGACCGGCTACACATTGAAGACAAAAGTGTATATGGGTAAAGGAACCGGCATCGATGAAGGATCGTCCTTGGCAATGTCTGTTGTCATGGACCTCATAAATGACTATTTGGACAAGGGACATACTTTGTATATCGACAATTTTTATACGTCTCTGGACCTGGCCAATGTTCTTCTCACCAGACAGACTCACCTTGTGGGTACAGTAATTGCAAACCGTGCATGGTTTCCACACAAAAAGACAATCCCACCAAATTTGACCCTTGGTACAGGAGAAATGAGCTGCCTGGAGTACCCAAATGGCACGACGTACACCAGATGGGTTGACAAGAGGGAGGTACGCATTATGTCAACGAAACACACTAATGTGTATGAAGACACGGGAAAGAGGAGTCGAAATGGTACCCCTATACTGAAGCCTCAGGTAGTTGTCCATTATCACAAAGCTAAAATGGGCATCGATTTGTCCGATCAGATGTCTTCTTACAGCTCGGCTGTAAGGAAATCGATGAGATGGTATCACAAGATAGCGGAGGAAATGCTCCTTGGAACTGCTGTTGTCAACGCTTGGCTTGGGTACAAAGAGGCTGTAGGTGCCACTGGCCAAGCAGCAAAACGTCATGTGTACTCCATCACAACTTTCAGAGAGAAAGTGGCTTACGCTCTTCTGGGCCTTCGTGACGAAGAAATCGATCCCGTTCGAGTGACTGGCCACCATCATCTAACGGAGACAGCCCAATTCGAAGGAGAAGGCCGAAACAAAAGGCGGGTAAGACGTCACTGCAAGATCTGCTACCAACAAGCTCAGAATGCAGGCGGGCGTGAGACTGCTAGGAAATCGAAGAAAGTAAACACATTTTGTGAAACTTGCCCCCAGAAGCCGTTTTTGTGCAAGGACTGTTTTAGGAACACACACAAGTAGGCCAGTCAACTTTTTACTTTTCTAAAAGCAGTTGTCATGTTTTTATTCATTATTATACATATATTTAGTTTTTTTTAGCAATGTAATATTGTTTACAGTTTGACATAAAAGATTTCAAAAATATGTTTGTTTTCTTTCTTATCTGATTTTAATCAGTATTACCCAAATACTTACTTTTATGTTCAGGTTAGGGAAATAATTTCAGTCATAAGATACAAAAAACTCTTATAAAATATAAACACCAACTGAATAAGAAAAACGTTACGTCATTTTATGGTGCATATTTCAATAAAGAGTAGATAAAATTGTTGAAAAAAATAGCGTCACCCCGATCGGGGTGACAACATTTCAGTACTTTGTGACGTAAGTTTGGACATTTTATAAACATCAGAATGCAATATAACATTGATATCTAGTTAGCTTGGAGTATGTATTTATAAGCCACAATGTTTGACTGCCGTTGAACATCAAAGACTGTCAAATAGCGGCAAAGAAAAAAAACCCTTACAAATTACAACTGTCGCCCCGATCGGGGTGACAGTGCTCACATACGAGCCAACTGGTGGCACCCCGATCGGGGTGACGTGGCAGCTAACGTGTTAATGGTAAAGTTCCGCTTAAGCCTTCTTTTAGCTGTTTTTAACATTGGATACATGAATTATCATTTGTTTTGCATTTGTTATGGACTACAGCATATAGATATGTATGAAATAAAATAAAAACATAATGAGATAGAATTGAACCCATGAACCTCTGAAGCCATAGGTTCATACACAAACAGTTAACTATAATACAACACCATACCAACAAGAAAAAAACACCCCAACCAAAAGTTACATATTTGGTGATTAGGTAGAATCAAACCCGTGAACCTCTGACTCATACACAGCTTCATACACAACCAACCACTAGAAAAAAAAACATAAATTCAAACCACCCATCATCCCAAAAGTACATAACATATATAAAATGTAAATTTAACATCCAACATTTGGTGGCCTTTACAAAGGCCATTTTTGATACTTGATGGTAAAGTTCCACTTAAGCCTTCTTTAAGCTGTTTTTAACATTGGATACATGAATTATCATTTGTTTCACATTTGTTATGGACTACAGCATATAGATATGTATGAAATACAATAAAAATATTTGTTTTTTTTACACACCCTGTATATGTAAATTAGGAAATTAAGGTTGTCATTTACGACTATAAACACCAGACCTTTAACTGTTGTCATAACTCAATGGCTTAGACAATAATCCAATACCTAGGAGACCCGGGATCGATCCCCAGTCAAGCACACACTTTTTATCCACAAAATAGTTTAATAGAAATACCTACATATAAAAAGATCACATGATCAACAAGTAACTCCCATAAAACTACCCCTAACAATTAAAAATACCCAAAACTACCCCTAACAGCCCCTAACATTCAACATATATGTATTCACTACCCCTAAGGATTAAACTACAACACTAGGGGTAGTTTGTCCACGATCTGGGGGAATCCTACTTGGGCCATATCCACGGTTATCCTACTCGTGTTGTTAGGGATGGCTGTGCAACCGAAGTCCCGGTTTGCTATAAAGCCTTTTTAAGCATGTTTGGAATAGGGAAAAATAAACTCCAAGTAATTCAAACATCACTAAAAATGACAGGCATGTCTCCTAAAGACAACAGGGGAACACATGCAAACAGACCTAGAAAACTAGGTGATGATGTGGTTGAGTTGATTAAAGATCATATTTCTTCATTCAAAGGACGTAAGAGTCATTATTCATTAAAAAAAAAAAACTGATCGAGTGTACTTGCCTGAAACCCTAAATATTAAGAAAATGTATGATTTATTTTTGAAAGACAATCCATCACAAAAAGTTTCATACGAAACATATCGAACTATTTTTAATACTTGCTTTAATAGGGCATTTGGTTATCCCAGATCAGATACCTGCACAACATGCGACAAGTATTCTGCCCAAAATGATTCCACTACTACCTGATTTAAAAAAAAAAAGTATTGGGGAGGTAGTAACATTCCTAAAGCAACTAGTGAAGCAAATAAAATTTCAAAACCTCCAGCTACCAGGAGGTAAAATAATATTGATAAAAATGAATATATTGATTTTGGCCCAGACTGTTGTTGTACTAGGTTAAAGTGTTTTTCAGAGGTGACAGCAGAAGAACGATCTGTAAATATTTCACATTTTAATAAACTCCAAAGTGTTAATGAACAAAACTCATTCCTGGCAGGCCTTATTAGTTTGGTTCCAGTATCCAGAAGAAGCTAAAAGACATGATGCTGCATATGCATACAAGGTACGTGTTGTTAGGGATGGCTGTGCAACCGAAGTCCCGGTTTGCTATAAAGCCTTTTTAAGCATGTTTGGAATAGGGAATAATAAACTCCAAGTAATTCAAACATCACTAAAAATGACAGGCATGTCTCCTAAAGACAACAGGGGAACACATGCAAACAGACCTAGAAAACTAGGTGATGATGTGGTTGAGTTGATTAAAGATCATATTTCTTCATTCAAAGGACGTAAGAGTCATTATTCGTTAAAAAAAAAAACTGATCGAGTGTACTTGCCTGAAACCCTAAATATTAAGAAAATGTATGATTTATTTTTGAAAGACAATCCATCACAAAAAGTTTCATACGAAACATATCGAACTATTTTTAATACTTGCTTTAATAGGGCATTTGGTTATCCCAGATCAGATACCTGCACAACATGCGACAAGTATTCTGCCCAGGTTAGATGTATTGAACTGGAAATAGAAAACTGTAAAACTGAAGAACAGAAAACCGACCTTCAGCAGAAACTGAGGCAAATGGAAATACAAAATAATTTACACAATGTAAAAGCTGCAGTGTTTTATAAACGCAAAAGAACTGCGAAGCGTAAGGCTCGAAAAATAAACAGCTTTGAAGCCATATGTATGGATTTTGGTAAGAACTTACCAATCCCAAACCTCACTACTAATGATATATATTATAAGAGACAGCTCTCATTTTATTCCTTTAATGTTCATGTGTTGTCTGATAACAAAGTTGTCTTTTTTACATATACAGAAATTGTAGGAAAGTAAGGTTCAGACGCAGTGTGCTCTATATTCCATGACTTCATAAGAACAAAGCTAGGACCTGAGATAAGAGATCTTCACATTTTCTGCGACTCGTGTGGAGGCCAAAATAAAAACTACACGGTTTTCAGACTCCTTCATTTTCTTGTTCATGAACAAAATCGCTTTGACTCAGTTAGGATGACTTTTCCCATAAGAGGCCACTCGTATATGCAAAGCGATACTGATATGGCCCTGGTGAATCAAAAAACCCCTGCAGAAACCCCTCAACAATGGAACGAAGCTTTTGAAACAGCTCGAACTAACCCGTCACCATATGAAGTGGTTGACATGGAGCTTCCCATGTTTCGTGCTTGGAAAGAGTTCCTTAGTCCAATCTATGTTGAAACATGTCCTTTCAAAATCAGACCCGTAAAGGAAATATTTGTTAAAATCTCTGAAAAGGACACAATTCAGTACAGAAACACATACAACGGGGCCTGGTGTTCAGTAGTTGTCAAAGATAAAAATACTCAAGCCAGCGACAGTAAGAAGAAAAAATCATCACAGAAGAAAAAAATCATCAAAGGACAAAGAAAAATAAGAAAAAGACAAAGTAAGAAAACAAAGGTTAGCGGCTTATAAACTTGCTAAAGGTCAGATTGGAGCTGGAGAGTTTCTGCTTCCTGAACAGTCACATGAAGAACCTTTGAAAATAACTCGTGAAAAGTTCAGAGACCTTCAAGACCTGAGGCCTTTATGCGGTCCAGAGGGAAAGATGTTTCTGGACAGTATTATGTGCAGGGAAGAAGCTACTTAGTAGTCTGGTGCAACAGAGCAAACATAATGTTTTTCGTTTACAAAAAGTATTCGCATAGGCCTAGGTTAAATCAAATGAACTTTGTTTGGACATTCCCCCTTCTTATCGTGGAAACTCTGACAACATTGTATTTTTATATTTTTAAATAAATATTCTGTATAATTGGGTTTTTTTCTATACCTATAACTCAGAACAATATATATTGGCTATAGTTTTGTGTAGATCTGTTATATTTAATACAGCAAATTTTTGATTCATAACGTTTAACAATGGTTTTTTAGATTTTTCTCAAAAACTAATTGTTGCGACATTCCCCCTTTTTCTCCTGTGGTCTTCAATTGGATTCCAAGAATACCTTAAAATGCCATCACAAATGTGAATAGCCTAATTAATTATAATAAGGTAGTAGTATAATTAAGTGAAATTATAGTCACATGTATTGTTTTGTTTCACGTAACATTGCAAAATGGTCGTTGGTTAGGTAAAGCAAACATCTGTTTCAACTGTTAGCTACAATAATCAACAAATTTCATATACATTGATTGTTACACTCATGTTAGTAACAGGGGATAACCTAAAGAGTTTACCAAATTGTAGCAACTGTTATGAACCATCAACTTGGTTAGCAACAAAACAATAAGATATAAAATAGAATTTCAGACACTAGCACATTCTGTGGCTGCCCCCCCCCCCCCCCCCGGCCTATAAAAATTTGTGACATTTGGTCAATATTAACAGAAGTCTGCTAAACAAACATATATATTCCAAAACAAAAGGTTTGAAAATATACATAATTCCTTATTAAAAACAAAAATAACTACTTAAAAAATGTGGATATGTATTTTCTTAACATTATCTAAAACACCATTAGTGAACTAGAAACATTTAGATACAATATAAAATTATTTTCACCCTCTGAATATAGTAAATCTAATTAAATCTTAGGTTCTTCCTTACTACGAAGTTATAATTGAATCGTTTCATTTAATGAGACAATCTGTTATAAACTTATTCCTTACTTATAAATGACCCAAAACATTGTTATTGTTGGCAGTGAGAATATTATTGCTTAAAGCATCTAAATTCGGATGGTATGGTTGTGTATAGAAATGGTTATAGAAAATAATACTTAACCCGAGGAATAATACTTCACACAGGCACTAACTGTAGAGAAACTCTAAAAGAATACAAATTAACAAAGGGAGTCTTGATGAGGCTGGTCTGGTTAATAGCCTTGTTACAAGTTAGATTGGTAAGTTCACAATCACAAGGTTGGGATTAAGTGGTCAGTTGTGGTGATGAGATGTTGTACGTTATGTGAAGTATCATTGAGACATCTTAGTTGTGTTGGTTAATAGCCTTGTTACAAGTTAGATTGGTAAGTTCACAATCACAAGGTTGGGATTAAGTGGTCAGTTGTGGTGATGAGATGGTGTAGGTTATGTGAAGTATCATTGAGACATCTTAGCTCAGTTAGGCTCTCTTGTGGGGTTTATCCTTCTCATAGCAAAATTCATAGGTAGGTTCATGAGAAATGAATTTGTTCATTTTTTATAGATTAATATTGTTATTTATTACTATAATTACGATACTCAGGTAAAGATTTCCAACGAGTATTAAAACTCTACCTCACCAATAAGATTTAAAATCAGAGTTACTACCTCTTCTCCCAGTAACTTTGTAGCTTTGTGTTAATTGATTATCATAATTTTACTATCCAGATACTTACCTTACACATTTTGACAAAATCCATATCATTCAATATAATATGAAACATGTTATACGTATATTATACCAGTTTCACACAATAAACAGTCCAACTAATTTCGCTGCGAATCAACCTTTCACACCTGGAGATGTGTGTACCAGGTCCTCCTTTTGTGACTATTTAATGATATGTGAAGAGTCTTCCAACTTATGAATGCTTTTCACTTATACCAGACGTACCTAGTTACTAAATGGTATATTTTCGAGTGTTTTTAGATTATACGAAAGAAATCACCATGGAATATTTTCAACAAAATTTAGTCTGGGATTTCGAAACAGATCGGCGTGACCTGTGTGAAATGGTAAAAGTAGCGAAACAAAATTAAGCTTTAAGAAGGTAGCTAAAACTCCAGTATGACCATCATATTGTTCTCAAAACGAAATAGGCTCCTTATTACAAATTTTACACAGGATATTGAAAGATTGAATGCCTTCGAAAACGCTTAATCTAAATCTAATATTTTTGGTCCCTTTCCTTATAAATTTTATTATGCTTATACGGACATAAGAATTTTTATTTTTACTACAAACAGTTAGGAAAATTATATAACTTTATTTAACTATATAACTTTAAGCGCTTTTGCTGAAGCAAAATTAATCTTCATTGGTAACTTTAAGCGCTTTTGCTGATGCAAAATTAATCTTCATTGGTAGTAGAAGTAATTATATATATTATGATAGTTGAACTTACATTTAATACGTTAGTTAAACAGTAACTTCTATGGAGGAAATATCTCGTTTTTAAAACCTGATTTAGATTTCTTAATCTAATATGAATTATATTCTTTCAGCAACCTCAGTTTAGTTAAGGGATTCGTTGATCGATTGGTTTCAGTTGCTTTTAAGATGAACACTATATGATGAATGAAAACACATCTCTTATGTTTAGTAAAAAATTGATTATCCCATCAGGTTTAGAGCTTCCCCTGTATCTAGAACTGAGCATAAATCTCTCTTCAATTGTTTCTACAAAGATAACAATACAATTAAAACTTCAATGCAAGAGCTTAATTTAATTGAACGGAGATATAAACTTCAATCAACTGTTTAAGAGCATTTCATTTAGATTCAACTTCATAAAAAATAGATGAAATAATAAAATACTCAAAATTATTATTCCTTGAAAACGTGTATATTGATGTAATTCATTTACATTAATATTATGTCAAAAATGTATCCCGCAAATACAATTCAAGCTGTAATTTAAATTATATTTTTATTTTCAATACATAAAGGAAAAGTTCATAGAATTGCTAAATGCAAAAGTGACAAACAAGCATCAGACTTGCAAATGCAATTCCTGCAACCAGTTACGGTTACTTTTGTTATTTAATTTACTGGAGCAAACTTTCCGACAGCAGCTACAAAATGTTGTTACGACAATTGTAGACTTTTATTTGTTTACGTAGCTGAGGGAATAATGTTTACAGTTTAGCTAATTTGTGTGAGTTTATTTGCTGGGTAACTTAAACTATAATGATATACGAAATAACTGTAAAAGTATATTTTTGAGCATTAGCCTGTAACATTTCAGAACATAATAATGGTGAATTAAAATTACAGTATTTATAATAGTATGATTTGTAAAAAGGGTTACTACTATGGACGATACTGCATATAACATTCAAACAGTAATAGCTTTATTAGAGTCCGCGCTTTTAGTCAAATGATATTCTGCTTCAAAAGAGGACCTTGCTTATGAAATATGTATTGTGTCGTATTGAAGCGCTGAGTCTGAGTCGCAAGAAGATATCAAACAGAATGTCAGAGAGCGGATATAATGCTCTGCTGAGTGCTGATTGCTGGAGTGTATCTTGTTTGTTGATGTGTCATTCCTGTATTAGACACAAACACGTACACTCTACAAGTGAGTAAAATGCCATCACCGTTCCACATTCGCCGACTAGTTGTGCTTGAGGGTTATGTAAAACCGGTTATGAAATAGGTATGTAAAGAGCTCAAATCATTAAGCAATGGCCATGGACTTAAACAATTTCATACATGTCCCAAAAACCCTGCCTTTATTTTGAATTTGAATGTCTTTATGTAGAGTAGAGTCATAATATTTAAATATTTGTAATTCAACATGTCAGCATAAACATCACAATATAAACAGAAAAACCAACCTAATTGTCAGCTGATAATACACTACTACGGACGTAATGTTTGTTTGTGTTTTAAATTAATTTGAAACAAAGTTTTATACTTTATTCAAATGCACGCCTTGTCTGAGTGTCCTTATGCATTATATGAATATAATGAATATATTCTAATATACAAAATCTATTTTACGAGCATTTCCACGTCAAACAATAGGCGTGCGCCACACCAGACTACGACTCTTACAATTACAGTTTAAAATAAATAATTTGCATTAAGCCAATAAGGTTTTAAATTTACATGAATAATTTTAGAACAGGGACACATTTAACAATCTGAAAAGGAAGGGCGAGACAGGCAATTTGTTACATTTCACTGATGATGTGAATAACAGACAAACACTGATTCAATAAACATTCCGTAACAATAACGTCCAGCCTAACGGAATTATAAGTTGTTAAATGATCTTGTTTAAGTTGATTGAACATATGGTCATACTTGCTGACTGGTTCATGAAGTAATAAAATGAAGTTAAATTATAGCAAAAGACTAAAACATAAGGTCGTAGCCTAAACGACAATAAGTTATTCGGAAAAAAATATTCAACCGTAAAGTATTATAAACAACAATAAAGACACATGCTACCTGTTAAAAGTGTGTTGCTTTTATCAAAGTAAACTTGAATTATTAAATTTCGAGGAGTTTCCGGATGAATTTCCAAAGAAAATATCAATTACATGCATTGTTTACCATCGTGAGAGCTTACCCATGTTGTCACTCTTTCCATTTCCAACAAAAACATCCCTGTTACATTAATTATTATTTTCACAATTCTTGAACCCTTTCGTTTTTAAATATTAATATTAGTTTTGTTTTGTAGTTGCTAGAGATTCCAGCGTCTCAATATAGTATAAGATATCTTGAGAAGTAAAGGCTCAATATGTATTCTCTTTACATAAAATTATTTTCTAATTGGTTGCTATTTCTATAAATTGCATTGGTCTATCACTACACCAATCCAATTAAATATTAACATTAAACTGATTGAGGTAAAATATTATATTTGTAAGTTCAGGCGCATTTCTTAAATTAGTGTAACTTTTTAGTACATAACTTTTTAGTAATTAATTTTGTATAAGGTACATAATTTAGCTACTAAATTTAATTCATAGTATTAAGTTTTATAATAGGGACATTTATGCGAGTGTATAAATGAAAATAGTTGTGAAATTCTTGAATGTAAATGTACTTGGATTGAACTCCAGGAAGAAAGATTTACAAAGGGAATTCTTAAACAAATTAAAAACGAAAAAACCAGGGTGAGGTATGAATTGAATATTTATAGCTGCATACTGATGGGCTTGGTCTACTCCTTGACAACTGACGCAATTGTTGAGAGGGAAGTTATTACAGTTAACTATGCATTTACAACTCTTAACGATGTCTCTTAGTACTCAGTCAATTAAAATATCTATTAATTTATTCATCATTATTTAATATAGGTAAAATTACAAGTTGGCGGATTTTTAAAGTACTGTATTATATTTCCACATACTTTCACAGCTAATTATCCAAAACCCATTTGATTCAGTAAATTAGTGCTAAAATCTTTTCAAACAAAACTTTTATAAATTTTTATGGAATTGAATATGCTGCTGGTGATGACACTATTGTATTTCATTTGCTAATACAATCCAAAATTTACACAATATATTGTTTGTCTAGCCGTTACACATTGACTTTGGAGGACTTTTCATATCAGGTCATGGTGAGGACCGAACTAATGAATTGAGTTATTGTATGTGACACTGTGAGCTTGAAGTATTTGCAAGATTAAAATGCGAAGAGATGAATGAATCCAGACTTATAGTAAAATTTGCTAATTTTAATTTAGTGTAATGTTGTATAACATAACGATGATACGATGGGAAATCGCTCCTCAGTTGACATTGTAGGTGTGGGAAAATAAATGAGTAAATAACACTTTTCAGGGCTTTCTTCAACTTACTTATATTTTCACAACAACAAAAAAAAGGAACCTTCTATCTCAACTTTTAAACATAATCCAACTCTTCGTCATCATAACAACGAAAATAGCCAAAAAAGTAAACATAAACAAACTATTAGTCAGCTGATGCTAGTTCATAACTACACGCCCCCGTGGTGTCAACACCACTACACGCCCTCGAGGTGCTGACACAACTTCCACTTTCGTTTTTACTTTCAAATACTTTTCCCACAAGCTATTTCGGCATGTCTGGAAACGGTACTTCTGATTTGATAAAGTTGTATGATGGCGAAGGATACTTCTCGGAATAGCTGAAAAAGTTAGAGCTTGTATGTAAACTTCAGAAGGCCTATGAGGAATTCATATCTAGACGTTTGCTTCCAGGAGAATCTGTTGATGTCTACGCATCTGATTTAAAAAGGTTGGCCAAATTAATAGATTCTTCAGTTTCTGATGAGTGGATAAAGAGTTCTTTTGTTCACGGACCACCCAGAGAAGTTCAAAATCAGTTAAAGGCGGCATGTTTTTTGCAAGACATGGAGCTGTCAAAAGTGTTAGAAAGGGCGAGAAGTTTAGTGAATGGAAGTGAATCCAATGTTGGAGCCACCGCTCAGATGAAAGTGTCCATAAATAAAAGACAGTATAGTAGAAAATGTTTTATCTGTAACTCGGAAGGCCATCAAGCAAGATCATGCTCACAAAGAAAGCCGAAACAGCTTGTGGGAAAATAAATGAGTAAATAACACTTTTCAGGGATTTCTTCAACTTACTTATATTTTCACAACAACAAAAAAGGAACCTTCTATCTCAACTTTTAAACATAATCCAATTATTCGTCACCATAACAACGAAAATAGCCAAAAACGTAAACATAAACAAACTATTAGTCAGCTGATGCTAGTTCACAACTACAGTAGGGAAACTAAGGATGTGTTGTACACTTTTTAACGTGTTTGAAACAATTACAAAATAGTGTGGACTCAACTCGTTACTGCAGCTGCCAAATAGTGAACCGTGTTATCTTTAGGTGGATATTTGGAAGACCAGAGTTTATGGATGAAAGTGAGCGGGTTGTGTCCAGAAAGATAAGAGCTCATCTCCTCTGGCAGGAATAAGTTGTATCCTCCTATCAAGCCTCCACGTGTAGGTTCCAGATGTATGATTTTTGATCAACACTTTTCTTGATAAAAAAACGAACACTATAAAAATTCTACACTGTATACAGTGATGTGAAGTTTGGGCTTGTACAACAAAAGAAACAATTCCAAATATGATACTATTTGACAAAACAAAAGTCCTTGTCAAATTTAAGCTTTTTTCTCGTTTCCATGTAATATGACTCCATTCATCTTGAACTGTGTTTTAAACCGTATCTGGAGTTTCAAGTTTTCACGGTTTATTGTATTTACAAATATAAACCATAAGTTGAACTTAATTATTAATCCGAGGACGTTAAGTAACCTGATTCGAATTGATCAAGAGACCAAAGTAAAATAACCTCCCAAACCTCCAAACCAATCACAACCACATTAAAGTTTGACCGCGCTGGGAATGACTTGAATCATTAACCAGTATCGAATAGAGGCTTGAACTGTTTTGTCAAAGATGCTACGAAGATCATTGTTGGTGATGGTTTGTTATCTTGGCTAGTACATTATCTATTGGATTATTACGGAAACTTCCCAATCGTGATAGAAAGTGTCAGTAATAATCTGTCACATAATCTCGAGGTAATTTTATTACATAAATATTTACGAAGGTCTAAAATAAAAAGTTTATACATTTATATAGGTTATTTTCTCCGGCTCATTTTTAAGTACTGTTTCTTTGAAACCCCCATGGTACTTAGTTTTTATTTGCATGGAGGATCAAGTATTCAGTATTGAATAATTTACTTGGTTTTTAGTAACTACAAATATATTTCAACAGAGTTGAACAACAAAATACATACGACGCACCAACTAATAAAATAATTGGCTATATTCAAAAAATTGCTAAAACTTTGTATTCTTTAGTTTTGTTTCACGAGTTGTTTCGATGCAGTTAGGTTTCTTCTTTTCATCTTGTTAATATATATATATATATTATATACTATCATCATTAATTGTCTAAGTACTCCTGAATATTTATGGACCTGTGTATAGCTGTATTAGCAACTCATTCCCAAACACAGACGGATAGTCTACTTGGGAATTATTTTTTCCTGTATATACACAATTTTAACAACATGTAACATTATTCAGGAATAAAGAGATTTTGATTTTGATTTTTTTAGCTTATTTGTGAATTTACAAAAATCCGTATCGCTCCGTTTGGGATATTTTAGCATTAACTTCAATTTAAATATTTAAAGTAACTGTTAGTCATTTGTAACCTTGTATCGTTACATTTTTATAATTTAAAATAAACTTTTCATGTCCATTGAACATATTCTGCAAATACATCTGTAAAGTAATTAAAATTGTATAACGTTGTATTTAAAGGAAATCACTGCATTCAGATAATACGAACGTTTACTCAACGGATTAAACACATTCAATCATCTCAAAAACAGTAGCGAGACAGGCCATCGGTTACATTTAACACTGGACGGATTGTTGTGGTGTGAATAACAGACAAACACTGATTCAATCATCTCACAAACAGTAGTGAGACAGGCCATCGGCTACATTTAACACTGGACGGATTGTTGTGGTGTGAATAACAGACAAACACTGATTCAATCATCTCACAAACAGTAGTGAGACAGGCCATCGGTTACATTTAACACTGGACGGATTGTTGTGGTGTGAATAACAGACAAACACTGATTCAATCATCTCACAAACAGTAGTGAGACAGGCCATCGGTTACATTTAACACTGGACGGATTGTTGTGGTGTGAATAACAGACAACACTGATTCAATCAACATTACCATAACAATCACGAAAAATCTGTAAAAGGTTCAGAACGCTTTTTAACAAAATTATTTGCAATAAAGTCGCTGTATTACAACACTGGAAATGCCTAATGAATATCAATTAAGAAATTAAGGGTAGCTGATGCGGTAATGATTAAAGCGATTTTATATACCATTTTATAAACCATAACCAGGATTCATAAGTTACGTAGTTGAATTCATTGTTAATTAAACTACACAATGATATACTTAAGATATCTGCACAAAATTCGTTAAATATTGGTTTAATATATGGCACAACTCGTTTAGAAACTGTGTCCGTTCGTATTTTTAACTTTCTTTCTTTGTTCGATTGCATTTTGGGGGAAACATATTCATGTACGTTAATATGCGATTACAAAAACCCATTAACAAAAGGTTTATATAAAACAACTGTAATTGTAATTTCATTGATTTGTTAACTAATTGTAAATAACAAATCAAAAATAATATTTAATCTACGTAATAATCAATAACATTTTTATATGGAGCGGTGGACGTGATTATTAGTTACAACTGAAGTGATTTGGTCTCCGTCCAAATTAGGGAGATCCCTTGCCAATGACTCGGTGTGTTTTGTAATCACCGGAAAAGTTCTGTTAAGAGTAATTCTTACTGATGAATGGACTACCTTATTTAAAAAAGTATTAAGGTTATATGGACAAGTATTGATAAGCGTAAGTCATTAAGTATAAAAGAAAATAGTAATGTTATGACGTCAAAAGAAAATACATCATTCTCAATAATGTGAAAATATAATGCTTCTTTCTCATATATTTATCCCTTGTACTCGAAAGCCATGAACATGTCCACGAGTAAAACACTTTTGGTACGAAGGAGACGGGTTCAATTAACAGTAAAACAAAAGAAATTGTGGTTTGGGACCATTTGATCTGAACATGTTTTGATTACAAGCACAAAAAAGTGCAACTAGCGTAGTCACAAACAAAAATACACTTAAAGCAAATCCATTACTTTATTGTATGGCTATTTCCAAATTGGATTCCAAGAATACCTTCAAATGCCATCACAAATGTGAATAGCCTAATTAATTTGTAGTATAATTAAGTGAAATTATCGTCAAATGTATTGTTTTGTTTCATGTAACATTGCTAACGGGTCGTTGCTTAGGTAAAGCAAACATCTGTTTCAACTGTTAGCTACAATAATCAACTAATTTCATATACATTAATTGTTACACTCACGTTAGTAACAAGTTATAACCTAAAGAGTTTACAAATTTGTAGCAACTGTTATGAACCATCAACTTGGTTAGCAACAAAACAATAAGATATAAAATAGAATTTTAGACACTAGCACATTCTATGACTGCCCCCCCCCCCCCGTCCTATAAAAATTTATGACATTTGGTCCATATTAACAGAAGTCTGCTAAACAAACATATATATTCCAAAACAAAAGGTTTGAAAATATACATAATTCCTTATTAAAAACAAAAATAACTACTTAAAAAATGTGGATATGTATTTTCTTAACATTATCTAAAACACCATTAGTGAACTATAAACATTTAGATACAATATAACATTATTTTACCCTCTGAATATAGTAAATCTAATTAAATCTTAGGTTCTTCCTTACTACGAAGTTATAATTGAATCGTTTCATTTAATGAGACAATCTGTTATAAACTTATTCCTTACTTATAAATGACCCAAAACATTGTTATTGTTGGCAGTGAGAATATTATTGCTTAAAGCATCTAAATTCGGATGGTATGGTTGTGTATAGAAATGGTTATAGAAAATAATACTTAACCCGAGGAATAATACTTCACACAGGCACTAACTGTAGAGAAACTCTAAAAGAATACAAATTAACAAAGGGAGTCTTGATGAGGCTGGTCTGGTTAATAGCCTTGTTACAAGTTAGATTGGTAAGTTCACAATCACAAGGTTGGGATTAAGTGGTCAGTTGTGGTGATGAGATGTTGTACGTTATGTGAAGTATCATTGAGACATCTTAGTTGTGTTGGTTAATAGCCTTGTTACAAGTTAGATTGGTAAGTTCACAATCACAAGGCTGGGATTAAGTGGTCAGTTGTGGTGATGAGATGGTGTACGTTATGAGAAGTATCATTGAGACATCTTAGTTGTGTTGGTTAATAGCCTTGTTACAAGTTAGATTGGTAAGTTCACAATCACAAGGCTGGGATTAAGTGGTCAGTTGTGGTGATGAGATGGTGTACGTTATGAGAAGTATCATTGAGACATCTTAGTTGGGTTGGTTAATAGCCTTGTTACAAGTTAGATTGGTAAGTTCACAATCACACGGCTGGGATTAAGTGGTCAGTTGTGGTGATGAGATGGTGTACGTTATGAGAAGTATCATTGAGACATCTTAGTTGTGTTAATTAATAGCCTTGTTACAAGTTAGATTGGTAAGTTCACAATCACAAGGCTGGGATTAAGTGGTCAGTTGTGGTGATGAGATGGTGTACGTTATGAGAAGTATCATTGAGACATCTTAGTTCTGTTGGTTAATAGCCTTGTTACAAGTTAGATTGGTAAGTTCACAATCACAAGGATGGGATTAAGTGGTCAGATGTGGTGATGAGATGGTGTACGTTATGTGAAGTATCATTGAGACATCTTAGTTCTGTTGGTTAATAGCCTTGTTACAAGTTAGATTGGTAAGTTCACAATCACAAGGATGGGATTAAGTGGTCAGTTGTGGTGATGAGATGGTGTAGGTTATGAGAAGTATCATTGAGACATCTTAGTTCTGTTAGGCTCTCTTGTGGGGTTTATCCTTCTCATAGCAATATTCATGGGTATAGAATCTATTATTTTTTTTATAATATAGATTAATTAGGCCTACTGTGATTTATTACTATAATTACGATACTCAGATAAATATGTCCAACGAGAATTAAAACTTTACTTCACCAATAAGATTTATAATCAGAGTTACTACCTCTTCTCCCAGTAACTTTGAAGCTTTGTGTTAATCGATTCAAAAATGTATCCCGCTAATACAATTCAAGACTAGTGGCTTGTAGGGACATAAGTCCCTAAAAAGCTCAAATGTAAAACAACTTTTTGCAGTACCGGTATTTAAACAAACTCCGAATAACATTATCTATGTGTCAGAATAGGCATCCCTACATCATATCTTTTGTGTAAAAACCAGTTTTTTGTTCTTCTTTGTTTGCTTTTGTTGATGTCATTTTCAATAAATAATTTGAATCACTCCAGTGGTTTAACATGAAAAGGCAGCAAACATATCATTGTTTGTGAATAAATACTGGTTTACTAAGGTAGCTTTGGTCTTGTGGTTAATGAGGATAAATAAAAGCTTCCCTGTTTGGAATTTTAAAAATTCATTGGAGGTTCGCCTTCAGATGAATTGAAGACGCCTGCAATTTCATCTGCAGTAGGCTTATTATACCTACGACGATCCATATTTATCCTGTCTACAAACCTAAGTTCTAATTCACTGTCACCTTGTACAACCATTTCTTCCGAAGCTCTTTTGTAAATTTGTGCAAATGGATTTTCTAATAGAATTTCAGCTAGTTTTGACAATATTTCAGGTTTTAAGTCACTATTTTCTCGACGCCTTTGACGAATTTCTGTTGCTGTTGATGTGTCAATAATGTACAATTGGCCATACACGGGGTCTTCATCATGTTGAGGCAGCAAATCTGAGATTGAACGATAAATCTGTCCTTGAATTTTGAAACAGAGTATGGTCCTTTTCCTGGAATATCTTTCTTACTGGCTGAAAAATAAGCAAAAGCCATAGCACTGTTGCATTGTCGAATGAATTTATACAGTTGTGGGCTCTCTTCAAACAAACTTTTAAGTTCTACATTAGTTTTTGACTGAGGAAGGTTAATAAGTCCGTTATGGCAACATGTCATAAAATAAATGCTTGTTAGTTCTTCTCTATAAAATGAAGAGCACAACATTGAATGCACTCTTGGTCCAGTAATCCTGCATCATAAATTTTTGCATTTCTCTCGTCTACCATACGGGTCTCCTAAAAAGGGGTTGTAACATATCTTGATTATATAAGTTCGTCATTATCTACTCTTGCTCTTCTACGCGCACTGTCATTCCTATGAACAGTTCCCCGCCTTTGTGGTCTACCCCTGACGTTCATATTAATTACAGTACTTATAATTAAAAGAATATATATCCAGCAGCCTACATACCAAAACATCTTGAATCCCTGGTGATTTTATAAAAGTATGATCGAATATGATTACTCTACGTTGTATATTCACTGCACTAAAAAAAATTACTTACGAAGGAATGCAAATACACCATTTTAGAACCAATAACATTTATAGGTTATTTTAGTTGTATATATTTACACAACCTTAACCTTAAAATGTGTAGAAATATAAAGAAAACAACATCATTTAAAATAAACTTGAACATATGATTTAAAAATAAAAACAAAACAGAAGTTAGATTTAATTTCGACTCTTTGATTATTTATACAGAATATTTATTCTATGTCGTTTATTCCTTTAACACGACAATAACGTAAAAGTATGAAAAAATGAAACTTGAGTATATGATTTAAATATAAACTAAGAATTTTCCGACTAATCTTCAATATTTCAGTTTTATTATAGTATACATTTCATAGTTGACTGGCTAAAAGTAAACCAAATGCGTGTTTTCAAATCACTGTTTTCAAATCTGTGGCACAGCTGTTTTAATTCCAAAAGATGTAAACAAATTAAACCCCATGTTGTTTTAATGGGAAAAGTTTTATTCTGTTGCGAATTTATGGTAAAAAAATAAGAAAAATGAATAGTTTTCCCTCAAAATTCACGTCAAGACCTTTAAAATAAGACCCCTCCCATCCTTCTACGGCCATCCAGTCACTCACAATTTCTTTACAAAAATTTGACTTACGGAATTATATATATGGATGTAATTTAAATTATATTTTTATTTTCAATACATAAAGGAAAAGTGCGTAGAATTGCTAAATGCAAAAGTGACAAACAAGCATCAGACTTGCAAATGCAATTCCCGCAACCAGTTACGGTTACTTTTGTTATCTAATTTACTGTAGCAAACTTTCCGTCAGCAGCTACAAAAAGTTGTTACGACAATTGCAGACTTTTATTCGTTTACATAGCTGAGGGAATAGTGTTAACAGTTTAGCTAATTTCAGTGAGTTTATTTGCTGGGTAAATTAAACTACAGTATAATGATATACGAAATAACTGTAAAAGTATATTTTTGAGCATTAGCCTGGAACATTTCAGAATGAAATGAAAGTACTGAATGACAAAGTAAATGACAAAGTAATGAAAGTATTGAAGTATATTTGTAATAATGGTGAATTAAAATTACTGTATTTATAATAGTATGGTTTGTAAAAAAGGTTACTACTATGTACGATACTGCATATAACATTCAAACAGTAATAGCTTTATTAGAGTCCGCGCTTTTAGTCAAATGATATTCTGCTTCACAAGAGGACCTCGCTTATAAAATATGTATTGTGTCGTATTCAAGCGCTGAGTCTGAGCCGCAAGATGATATCAAACAGAATGTCAGAGAGCGGATATAATGCTCTGCTGAGTGCTGATTGCTGGAGTGTATCTTGTTTGTTGATGTGTCATTCCTGTATTAGACACAAACACGTACTCTCTACATGTGAGTAAAATGCAATCACCGTTCCACATTCGCCGAGTAGTTGTGCTTGAGGGTTAAGTAAAACCGGTTATGAAATAGATATGTAAAGAGCTCAAATCATTAAGCAATGGCCGTGGACTTAAACAATTTCATACATGTCCCAAAAAACCCTGCCTTTATTTTGAATTTGAATGTCTTTATGTAGAGTAGAGTCATAATATTTAAATATTTGTAATTCAACATGTCAGCATAAACATCAAAATATAAACAGAAAAACCAACCTAATTGTCAGCTGATAATACACTACTACGGACGTAATGTTTGTTTGTGTTTTAAATTAATTTGAAACAAAGTTTTATACTTTATTCAAATGCACGCCTTGTCTGAGTGTCCTTATGCATTATATGAATATAATGAATATATTCTAATATACAAAATCTATTTTACGAGCATTTCCACGTCAAACAATAGGCGTGCGCTACACCAGACTACGACTCTTACAAATACAGTTTTAAATCAATAATTTGCATTAAGCCAATAAGGTTTTAAATGTACATGAATAATTTCAGAACAGGAGCACATTTAACAATCTGAAAAACAGGAGCGAGACAGGCAATTTGTTACATTTCACTGATGATGTGAATAACAGACAAACACTGATTTAATGAACGTTTCCATGAGAGTAACGTCCAGCCTAACGGAATTATAAGTTGTTAAATGATCTTGTTTAAGTTTATTGAACTTGTGTCATACTTGCTGATTGGTTCATGAAGTGATAAAATTAAGTAAAAGTGTAGCAAAAAACCAAAACATAATAGTCATAGCATAAACGACAATAAGCTATTTGGAAAAAAAATTTACCGTGTTATAAACATCAATAAAGGAGGACAAGCTACCTGTTTAAAGTGTGTTGCTTTTATCAAAGTAAACTTGAATATTATTAAACTTTGAGGAGGTTCCGGATGAATTTCCAAAGAAAATATCAATATCATGCATTGTTTACCATCGTGAGAGCTTACACATGTTGTCACTCTTTCCATTACCAACATAAACCTCCGTGTTAAATTAATTACTATTTTCACAATCCTTGAACCCTTTGGTTTTAAATATGAATATGAGTTTTGTTTTGTGTTTGCTCGAGATTCCAGCGTCTCAATATAGTTTTAGATATCTTGAGAAGTAAAGGCTCAATATGTATTCTCTTTACATAAAATTATTTTCTAATTGGCTAATTATTTTCTATTTAGCATCAGCGACCCTTAATTTCTTAATTGATATTCATTAGTCATTTCCAGTGTTATAATATAGCCACTTTATTGCAAATAAATTTGTTAAAAAGCGTTTTTAATCTGTTACAGATTTTAAGTGATTGTTATGATAATGTTGATTGAATCAGTGTTTGTCTGTTTTTCACACCACAACAATCCGTCCAGTGTTAAATGTAACTTATGGCCTGTCTCACTACTGTTTGTGAAATGATTGAATGTGTTTTTCAGTTATTTACACCACAACAATCCGTCCAGTGTTAAATGTAATCGATGGCCTGTCTCACTACTGTTTGTGAGATGATAGAATCAGTGTTTGTCTGTTATTCACACCACAACAATCGGTCCAGTGTTAAATGTAACCGATGGCCTGTCTCACTACTGTTTGTGAAATGATTGAATGTGTTTGTCAGTTATTATAATAATAATAAAACGTCTTTTATTTAAAGCGGTTTTCAGTAACAATACTGTTTTTCAAAACTACTCAAGTCAATACAAACAAAAGAAATATTACAATACCAATAAATGACTTATTAACTAACAATACCTTAACTTATATTTACAAAAGACATTTTTTGGAGTTCAGTCAAAAAGCTTTATAACTCAGTTTTTGTACATTTTCTGGCAGTTGATTGTATTTCTGAGGAGCAAAAAAAGAAAATCCCTTTTTACCATATTCCAACTGGACGCGAGGTAAGTGCAGCAGGCCATCCTGTCTTGTACTCATATCTCTCACATCTCTCCTACTTTTCAACTTATCTTTCAGATAAGTCGGTCTGCTAGTGTTGGTGACCCTATGAACAATAGCCACAGTCTCTAACAAACATTCCGTCTGCACAGGCAACATCCCACTTTGCTTTCTGAAGGAAGATATGTGGTCAAATTTTCTCAAGTCATATACAAATCTTAAAGCATTGTTTTGTAAACGATTTATCAAATTAGTTTGTTCAATTGACAGACTGAAACCAAAGGCAGGCAAAGCATAATTAATCACAGGCATTACCAAAGACTTCACTATCTGTAGTTTTACATCTTTTGCCAGTATTTTCCTAAATCTATTAAACATCCTGAGCAAAGTCATGACCTTTTGAACAATTGATTTTACTTGTTTTGGAAATTTTAACTCCACGTCAATTGTGAGACCAAGAACTTTAATTGTCTCAGTAGACAATTACTAGACGTAGACAGTGACTTTAATATCATGTTCTCCAGAACTACATTGAGATCGTGTTTGTGAATTAAAGAATGCATGCTGCGAGAATTAGTGAAATGTAATAATGAGCACTTCTCAACATTCAAAGCCAGCCCATGGTTCTTCGACCAGTGAGAAATTTTCATCAAATCATGGTTTATCAGCTGTTGTGCTTGCAAGCTATCTGTGGGCTTGAAAGAAAAGAGAAGTTGCGAATCATCTGCATACGAAAACAGTGAGCAGTGAGATAATTCTTCACCCATGTCAGCAGTGTAAATAATGAACAACAGAGGCCCAAGTACACTTCCTTGAGGTACTCCACAGTTCTTTGGGAGAGGCTCCGAAGAGACACCATCCACCCTAGTTATCTGCTTCCTATTTACAAGGTAAGATTGAAACCAGCTTTGATCAATTCTATGATCCGTTTTTCATTTTCATAGTTTGATTTTGTAATATTGACATTGTTAACAAAAACATTGCTATATTTCATAAATAAAAATTTATAGCAAAAATTTGATTGCGGCATGGCCCTGCTTGTAGCAACAATGATCTTCCGGGTGGAGCACACAAGTGTAGGAAGTGTGGGAAATCAGTTCACGCTCTGGAAGGCTGCTCATTCCCTACTGACAATAATGATGAAGGCTATGGCCAATCCAGGATATGCATTCAGCGCTCTTTGAGTCTTAATGACAAAGTGATTCCTACCATCATTACTAAGACTGGAATAGTTGACAGACCAGATGACACCGTTGACTGTAACAAGACCACTAGCAAAACAATTGTTGAGGGTTGGAAAGCCTTATCAAAGGCTTACCTTCTAAGAAAAAAACTGCATTTTACTGGAGACCAAACCCTGACTTTCCTATGCTACAGGATACAAACAAGAACGTCAAACTTGGAATCTAAAAAAATAGACACGACCCAAGATTGAAGATCGTTAAAATTTGAGAAAATCCTATTTTACTGTCTAACACATGTAGTTTTGATGCACCATGTCAAACAATTGCAACATCATATTGTGATAGCCCTCTTTACAGAGACAGAATAAGTATGGATGGGGGAAGTCCATTTTACTAGTTGCGAAGAACATTGCAAAATCAGGCGTTACTCGAGGGGCTTACAGAATGAGAGCTGAAATTCTTCTGGACTGGAAATGATTCCACTACTACCTGATTTAAAAAAAAGTATTGGGGAGGTAGTAACATTCCTAAAGCAACTCCTAGTGAAGCAAATAAAATTTCAAAACCAGGAGACCTGGAAATGCACAGTCTAAGTAAGTTTATTAACTTTTTTCCTTAATTGTCCAGTATATTTTAGTAAATACAAGGTAGGCCTAGTTCAAATAAATTAGTTAGAATTTTTCATAGCTGCATCAGTTTTGTTTCATATTGATGTTTTTTGGTCCAGGATTACTTCTTGATTTTTAAAATGATATAAAATTACCTGATTCCGTCTGTGATCCTAAATATTTTGTAGTGAGCAGCTACCGGTTTTGGTGTTATAACCTCATTTTCAGGCTCTTGGTATGGACAAGTATTGATAAGCGTAAGTCATTAAGTATAAAAGAAAATAGTAATGTTATGACGTCAAAAGAAAATACATCATTCTCAATAATGTGAAAATATAATGCTTCTTTCTCATATATTTATCCCTTGTACTCGAAAGCCATGATCATGTCCACGAGTAAAACACTTTTGGTACGAAAGAGACGGGTTCAATTAACGGCAAAACCAAAGTAATTGCGATTTGGGACCATTTGATCTGAACATGTTTTGATTACAAGTACAAAAAAGTGCAACTAGCGTAGCCAGAAATAAAAATACACTTAAAGCAAATCCATTACTTTATTGTATGGCTATTTCCAAATTGGATTCCAAGAATACCTTCAAATGCCATCACAAATGTGAATAGCCTAATTAATTATAATAAGGTAGTAGTATAATTAAGTGAAATTATAGTCACATGTATTGTTTTGTTTCGCGTAACATTGCAAAATGGTCGTTGGTTAGGTAAAGCAAACATCTGTTTCAACTGTTAGCTACAATAATCAACTAATTTCATATACATTGATTGTTACACTCATGTTAGTAATAGGTGATAAACCTAAAGAGTTTACAAAATTGTAGCAACTGTTATGAACCATGAACTTGGTTAGCAACAAAACAATAAGATATAAAATAGAATTTTAGACGCTAGCACATTCTATGACTGCCCCCCCCCCCCCCCGGGTAATATAAAAATTTTGGACATTTGGTCCATAAAGATGAGATTCTTCTGTATCCAACAGTCAATGGTTATGGAAGGGTAAATTTATGAGGCAACGTAGCCCGGGGCCTGCTACCATACACACCACATGCCTACGAGGCCCTCTGAGCATTTATTAATCAAGTTTTAGTTTTGATATTATTCGCCTAATTTTCCCACAAATGCATTATAATATTAACAGAAGGTAGCCATTTTCAAAAAAAGCTTTAGTTGAATGTAACCCTCTCACGTGTACACGTAACTTAAATTATCAAAACAATCGAATAATAAATTAGCAGTACAAATTACTTGATCTGACCTTCCTTAAAAGTAACTCTACATGTCAAACTATATAGTTGACAAGTTATATATTACTGTAAAAACCAACTTACTGATAAGGTAAATAATTAATGATTATTTCGGGATTTAACTTTTTTATCTTCCAACAAATTATAGTCGACACTTTCGCGACGGTGATGGACGATAAGTAAAGACATGCAATCAGTTGTTGGCAAGGCGCCTCTCATTTGGAATTGAACCAAATTGCTTTTAGTTACAAAGAAATAATCACTTCTTTACACCTTTTTGGTCTGTAATGTTTCAGCGCTTTATTGCAAAAAGTTGAAGGTAATGTTTATTTTAGAAATAAATTTCTATACCTCATGACTGATTACTATCATTTTCTAGTTTTAGTTTTAAATAACTCAATCTCAATCATAAATATACATAGGCTATGTAAGAGTTAGGCAACATTGCTTACGTATAACGAATATTTTAATATCAGCGTCTTAAAAATATTTATAATCGAATGATTTACAATAATATTTTATTATTTATTTGGGGATTTTCAGACTAAGGGTTGATATGTGTAAATACAAAGATTTTGAACCAGTTGATATAGTAATTAGTAAAGTTTTTAGGTGGTGCAGACCACACCTATGTTAATAAGCTCAATTTTAGACCAATAAATAAAGTAACTACCACGTCCTACAACAATTGCGTTCATCATAAAAGTTTAGGATGAATGGAAGAATTATCTATGATAATTTGTAAAGTTTCCATACTTTGTCAGAAAACACCAATACTAGTTTTCCTCTTGTAGTAGAAGTCATTATAGTCATTAGTAACATTTTTTCACTCATTTTACGTCACCGTTATTATAATTGTCATGGTTTTTTTTGTCTTGTCTGTCAAATATATTCATATTTTTGCTCGTTACTGTTATTATATTAAAATATTTATCAATTGTTATCTAGATTTGGTTACTGGTATTGTTATTTTTCTGAAAATATTTATGCATGTTACTATTGTCTAGCAATTAAGATGAATCTGTATCTGGCTTATATATGTTTAGAAGTATTTATCTTGTATCTTGAATCTCATGATCATTGACTGTAAAAATGGTGTTTACCGTATAAATAAATAAATAAATAAATTATAGTTTCATATATGAACAGTCATAATTATTAGTAACGGAAGAGTTATTATGTTTTGCGGGGTGGCTGCACTGTGCACTGAGCCCTGAAGTGGGATAATTCGTCACGGCTCCTTCTTCTATGTCCAACAGCGATCGTAAGTGGTTCTTTTATAATTACTGTCCACTTTTCTAGCGTAACGTTAGGTTACGACATTTTGGCGCAGTCGGTAATAAACCTTTTTATCATAGTTAGGGTAGTACGCGATAACAGTTGTTGTTTTAGTGCGTATTATAGTTGAGATGATTAAAAATGGCGAGTATTAGTGTTGGCAGGATTTCTGAATTTAATCCAAGTGAGGAGGACATTGTGCCCTATTTGTTGCGCCTGAAACATTTTTTCAAAGCGAACAATGTCAAGAAGGAAAACGAGGTGTCGGTTTTAATTACAGTTATTGGTCCCAGGGTTTTATCGGTCCTATCCGATTTATTATCACCGGTAGAGGTAGATTCTAAGACCTATGATGAACTTGCAGCGTTGTTGAAATTACATTATGCGCCCAAGAAGTTGGTTGTGGCGGAGCGATATGTATTCTACTCTCGTGTGCAAAAGCCGGGCGAAAGCATAGCGGAGTTTGTGGTTTCAATAAAACATTTAGCTAGTTCGTGCAAATTTGGTACCTTTTTGAAAGACGCTTTGAGGGACAAAGTGATTTCCGGCATTTCTAATGAAACTATCCGGCAGAAATTGTTGTCGGAGGAATTGGACTTTGACGAAGCTTATGCGTCAGCGCTCAGGCTGGAACAGGCCGAATCGCAGTCAAGCCTATTTGTGCAACCTCGTGGGGACATTGCGAAAATCAATGTGAAAAGTCAAAATAGGCCTAAAACTTTCGTGAATAGGAGCAGTGAAAATCAAAATTCTAGAAACTCTTGTTGGAGGTGTGGTTCTGCTGGTCATTGGCCTAGTGCGTGTGCGTTCGCCAGTTACAAGTGTCACGGTTGTCAGAGAGTAGGTCATCTCAAGAAAGTGTGTAAAGCCAAGAAATCTTCTAGTTTCCATGGTAAAAAGTCGACACCTAGGATGGGGGTCCATCAAGTGGAGGAAGAGGTAGGCCTAGGCCTAGAAGTTCCAATGGCAGAGATAGGTCTGTACAACCTTAAATCAGGATCAGACAACGGCTATAAGGTAGGCCTAGTGGCTAATGATGTATATTTAGAAATGATTCTAGATACAGGCAGTGCCTTGACTATATGTCCTTCTGAGATATTTTATGAAAAATTTTCTAACCTCAAACTTAGGCCAGCAAATGTGAAACTTACTACTTATTCAGGTCATGATGTACCTGTTCTGGGACAAGTGAATGTCAATGTTAAATATAATAATCAGCAGGCGAGTTTGCCTTTGACAGTAGTTAGTTTAGAAAGTAAGAGTCAGCCGATTCTGTTGGGGCGAAACTGGTTAGGCCAGTTGAGGTTAGATTGGCAAAATGTGTTTTCATGTAAAGCCACTGTGGATCACAGTTCTGATTTGGACATTGCTAAATTGAAGAGTAAATTTAAGTCAGTTTTTCAGCCTGGAACGGGCGAAATTAAGGGTGTTAAGGCTCATATTGTCTTAAAGGAGGGGACAGTCCCTAAGTTTTGTAAGGCGAGACCAGTGCCTTTTGCGTTAAGGGAGAAAGTTGAGAGTGAGTTGGACCGCATGGTTCAAGAGGATGTTGCGTACAGAGTTACTAATTCACAGTGGAGCACTCCACTTGTGGTTGTCCCTAAGCCTAATGGTGTTAGGCTTTGTGCCGATTATAAGATTACTCTTAATCAGTGTATTGAAATGGAACATTATCCGCTTCCACAGGCTCAAGATATTTTTGCAACTCTAGGCGGTTGCTCAGTTTTTAGCTGCCTTGATCTTTCAAATGCGTATCAGCAATTGGCGGTAGCGGATGAATCGCAACATCTGTTGACCCTAGCTACCCATAAGGGTCTGTATCGTTTAAAAAGGCTACCATATGGTTTGTCTTCAGCTCCTGCAATTTTTCAGTCAGCCATCGACCAAATTTTAACAGGTCTTCCAGGAACGGTGGCGTACTTAGATGACGTCTTAGTGGCGGCTCGCTCTAAGGAAGAGGGGCTTGCCCGTCTGGCGCAGGTGCTGCAACGCCTTGATGAGTTTGGTGTTCGAGTAAACCAACAAAAGTGTAAGTTTTTGCAATCTTCAATCGAGTATTTAGGACATGTGATTACTCGAGATGGTCTCCGTCCACAAGAAAGTTTGTTAACTGCGCTGCGCAAAGCGCCTGAGCCTAGTACTAAGGAAGAGTTACGAGCCTATATTGGTCTAATAAATTATTATCATGCATTTATACCTAACCTGTCTGCTAGAATAAGCTGTTTTTATGATTTATTACATAAGGATCATCCATGGGTGTGGTCGGAGGTGTGTTCTAAGACTTTTCAGGAGAGTAAATCATGGGTGTTGGACTCAAGTTTGTTAGTTCACTATGATGTTAAAAAGCCCATAGTTCTGACGTGTGATGCGAGTCCCAGAGGAGTTGCTGCAGTTCTATCTCATCTCATCGATGGTCAGGAAAGGCCAATTGCCTTCGCATCGAAAACGCTAAGTTCCAGTGAACGGAATTATTCTCAGTTACATCGGGAGGCTCTGGCTTTGATCTTTGGAGTCAAAAAGTTTCATAAGTATATATATGGAAGACACTGTATTCTACAGACTGATCATCAGCCGTTGACGGCTATTTTTGGCTCTAAAAAGGGCGTTCCTAGTATGGCGGCAGCTAGGCTGCAGAGATGGGCCTTGATTCTATCAGCATATGATTTGGAGGTTAGGTACCGGAAGGGAGTGGATGTCCCTCACGCTGATGCGTTGTCTAGGTTACCCTTAGCAGAAGCGGAACCTATAGAGCTGGATGCTAATTTTGTTTCACATGTAGATGTGTGTACAGAAGTGATGAACAATTTCTGTGTTGTCAAGGACATTGCACCTATTACTGCCTTGCATATAGGTAAAATGACGGATAAGGATCCGATTCTTTCGAAGGTCCGAGATTTTGTGATGTACGGCTGGACGAGCTCTGTTGAGCCGGAACTAGCTATTTTTCTAAGGAAGAAGGACGAGTTGTCCGTGGAACAAGGTTGTTTGCTGTGGGGTTCTCGTGTAGTGATTCCAAAGAAACTGTATTCATCTGTGCTTCAAATGTTGCATGATCAACACCCGGGAGTTACGCGCATGAAGATGCTGGCAAGAAGTTATGTCTGGTGGCCAGGCATGGAAAAGTCGATTGAGGACGTAGTGGCTTCTTGTTCTGCTTGTCAGTTAACTAGGAATTCGGTACCTAAAGTACCGTTGCAGCAATGGCCTACAACATCAACTCGATGGCAGAGGATACACATTGACTTTGCGGAGGATCCAGAGTCGAGACAGCAACTTTTAGTTTTGATTGACACATACTCTAAATGGTTAGAGGTATTTATCATGAGTTCCATGAATTCTTCCAAGGTTATTGAGAAACTCCGTACCTTGTTTTCATCGTATGGATTGCCTGTCGAACTGGTGTCAGACAACGGAAGATCTTTTACTAGTCAAGAGTTCAAAACCTTTTTGCATAACAACAATGTGAAGTTCACATTAACTCCCCCGTATCATGCGGCTTCAAATGGATCTGCGGAGAGAAGTGTTCAGGAGGTCAAGAAAAACCTTTTGCGTCAAGTGATTGAGGAACATCAGCGTTCTCAGCGTACCACTCTTCAAATGAAATTAGATAATTTCTTGTTTGCGTTCCGCAACACTCCAAATACAGTTACTGGCTTAACCCATGCAGAAATGTTCCTGTCTTGGAAGCCTCGTACTCAGTTGGTTATGTTAAAACCCAATCTCCAGTCATCCATTGATCAAAAACACAGGGAACAAAAAGATGCAGCTGATAGGCTTAGGGGAAGAAGCAGATTTTTCTCAGAAGGTCAGGCAGTCTATGTCAAAACTGTCCGAAATGAAAAGATATCTTGGGTTCCTGGCAAAATAATTCTAAAGAGAAGTCCGGTCACCTATCTGGTGAGTGTTATTGGTGGAAAACCCCGATTTTGTCATGTAGACCACTTGAGAGCTCGGTATGCAGAAGAGGAGGAGATTTTTGTATCACCCAAGGATCCCGTTGTATCACCCCAAGTACCCAAGAATTCACCCCCACCGGAGGATCGACCAACTAGTCCCCAGATGGTGTCACCTGTACCTAGGCCTACTACCAGTCCCAGGGAGAGCCTAGGGCAAGCCCAGCCTCAGCCAACTCCTGCGTCGCCGCTAGCACAGTGCAGCCCACCACCCTCGCTGAGGAAGTCTGCACGGACTGTGCGAAAGCCTCACAGGCTGGACTTGTAAAATTATTAATGAATAATGGGAAGAAGAAATTTTGGTTGCATTTTATTGAAAGTGAATTTATTTTATTTTGAAAGTTGAGTTAATTTTGAATTTATGATATTGACTTTTTTTTATGGGGAAGACGAGTGTAGTAGAAGTCATTATAGTTTCATATATGAACAGTCATAATTATTAGTAACGGAAGAGTTATTATGTTTTGCGGGGTGGCTGCACTGTGCACTGAGCCCTGAAGTGGGATGATTCGTCACGGCTCCTTCTTCTATGTCCAACAGCGATCGTAAGTGGTTCTTTTATAATTACTGTCCACTTTTCTAGCGTAACGTTAGGTTACGACACCTCTCTTCACTGCAAAAATGAATAATACAAACACTGTAGCATAGTTATAGAATTGACGCAACCTATCCGGCTTTGCTGGTCCCGGTCAAGGAGGAAGTAATTAAGGTAATTAAGGTAGTAGTTTATTATCAATACACCATAAATGCCAAAGAATACGTTGTATCGCACTTGATAACCAAGCTCTGGAATACCAAGATTTTTTTATTAAAAGAAGAGGATTTATTTATGAGTTAAAAGTTTTGAGAAATTACAACCACTAAGTTTGCGTCAAAAGTTTCAATATAAACGACGGAAATTAGCCTATACACATCTGGTTTATCCACCTAGGAAGACCAAATTATTTACTAGCGCTAATTTAAATGGCGTATATAAGGTATAGGACTTTAACCGAAAACATGAAAGTTCTAAGTAATTCGCATATATTATAGGTTTTGTTTTGAATGCTCTATAAATTTTTAGCTTAGGCTTGTAACCACTTCATGTACATTCACGGATCTTAGAAATCCTATCCATGACTTTCCGTCCGTCTTTACATTTCCTGTCCCACGGTGGTGTAAAAATTCAGCTACGAATGCATCCATCGTGGAGAGAGACAGAAGACAATCTGCAAGCTATGAACTTGTTGACAACTGCACATCAAGTCCACGTGGACTGGCTAAACCAGTCAGAGAAGAATACTAACGATCACACCCTCTGATTGGCTTCCTCAATAGGCGGATAGGAGGACGTCAATTCGAACAAAGTGAGTTGGTGAGTCGGTGGCTCAGTTGGTAGCGTTGCGGACTTCGGGCCCAAGGAAGTAGTGTCGTGGGTTCGGATTCTTGTCACTGCCACAAACTTTTATCAGTACAGTTCACCTTTGTACCGGCTCACCCCTTGCTTTGCTGGATGCGTTCCACGCACAGATCTGTAGTCTATGTGGACGGGCAAATGCAAGGTTAAAGGAGGCCGCCAACCTCTTAAAAAAAAACTCTGTCGTTCCTGGAGACTCAACAGTGGAGTCTCCATGAAGTCTTCGGTCCGGTCACCGCGGTCGGGAGTTGAGGTCGTGAGTGATTCGTGTGT
Source organism: Macrosteles quadrilineatus (assembly GCF_028750875.1). Taxonomy (NCBI): domain Eukaryota; kingdom Metazoa; phylum Arthropoda; class Insecta; order Hemiptera; family Cicadellidae; genus Macrosteles; species Macrosteles quadrilineatus. Next base: position 100,242,212 of record NW_026542595.1, read on the forward strand.
GTAGTGTTTTTTTTTAATATGGCCTGATGTCTTTAAAGGCAACTACTCCGAACAAACTATAGTGATTATATACGTTTTTGCACAGGATAGGTTATCTCAATTGAAAACGCTGAGCTACCTCTTGACAACGCGTTGAGTACAACCAGTGCTTGAAGATTCTCTCCGAAGCTTGTCAATCGGCTTAAAAGCTCAAGTACACTCTTGATGCAGTGTATCAATACCTATTGGGGAAGAAGGGTATGCCAGAAAAAAAGTATATCATGCGCAAATAAAATATATCAGGCCACAAATCATAGAAGAACAGAGGAAATCCCCCGTATGGCAGAAACTAGAGCTAGAAGAGCTTAAGCAACTTAACTGGCGTAACCAAGCAAATTCACGCAATTTCTAAAAAGAGTTTCTGTCTAGCACCTTGCCCTATATGGCTCATGTTAAAGAAAATTAATCAAAGAATACAATAAAAATAGGTGTACTTAAAAACTGTAATTGTATCATACTGAAGCCTCGTTGTGTAGACTCCATACAAGTAGTTTTAGTATACACATGCGGATTCGAGTCTGTTGCTCAAGGAATCGCTGTATCTATTTATGACAGTGATAAATACTCTACAATGATATAAATAATAAATGTAATGTATGTTGATATAGTAAATGTATCAACAGGAATAGAATGAATAGAATAATTGGCAATTGGACTCGTTTGACGAATGAAACCAAACAAACTATATATTGAGCGAATCTCGATTTTTAAGGACATGTTTCCTTCTGATAAATTGTAGCAGAACATAACATGTGCAACCAGAGTAACGGATATAGTGTTAAAATTTGTTTCTCCTAGTTTTTCTGAGATTAAGGATTGTTCATCACCTGTCTGCCCGGAAAGAAACACCAGCAAATGTTGTTCTTTAATGGAAGTTGATTCACAGTTTGTCACAGAAAACACGAAATCTCCTATTTTAGACAAACGATTAGGGTCTTCATGTATAAATTCAGTCGGAAAAAGAAAGTGCTTGAATAAACTACAGGGGTCGGTTGTAGTATCTCAACAATTCAAATTCCAGGACCTTCGTTTATCATCTATGCCATTATGCAATGGAGATGTATCCTACAAACAATATTTCGGTTTTAGTAGACATCTGATGATGACGAAATTGCGAGTTATGACCATGAGTCATGTACTATTGAAAGCTAGGCCTACTGATGAGGAAGTTCCTCGTTGGTCCCATTGCAAGTTTCTTCTATACAAATGACCACTTCCTACAGCAATTGAGTTGTATTATATTTTTGGGATGAGGATGAAAGATCCATCTATGATAATTTGTAAAGTTTCCACACTCTGGCATAAACACAAATACTAGTTTTTCTTTCTTGACTGCAAAGAAGAATATGAAAAATGTAGCAGTTTGTTATACATATATTTCTAGAAATTTTATATCCATAAATATACATACTACCACTTCCTACAGCAATTAAGTCCATCATAAAAGTTAAGGATGAGAATGGAAGACCTATAAATGATAATTTGTAAAGTTTCCATACTTTGTCAGAAAACACCAAAACTAGTTTTCCTCTCTTGACTGCAAAAACGAATAATTCGAATAATGTACTGTAGATGTTTACCATCGATATACCAGAGAAGCCAAAGAATACTTTGTATTAAAACCATTTGACTACCAAGCACTGGTATACCAAGATTTTGGTATAGGGAAATTATAGCACTATAGGAGAATCTTCTTGTCATCATCGGTTCACATTATACGTGTGGGCGGAAGTAGTTTAAGGCATTTTCTTGGGACCCCATGTCATTGAAAGAAGCGTAACAGGAGAAAAATATCTTGATTTTTACAACATTACTTGTCTCAACCATTCAATCAACTCACTCAACAACGGGAACAGTTTATCTTTCAGCACGACGGTGCACCACGTATTTATTACAATGATACAAGGGAATCATTGACAGAAAACTTTCCTATTTGATTTTAAGGAGGGACAGTTGCTTGGCCACCCAGATCTCCAGATCTCAACCCCGTGGACTTTTATGTTTAGGGTTACGTGAAGAGCCACAAGACCGTTGTTCTCGACGAAGTTTATCTGCACGAACGTATACGTGACGCTGCAAACAAAGTGAGGAATTAATTGTCTCACAAGGTTCCTGTGCGTGCTTTTCGGAAAAGAGCAAAAGCAGGTGTTTGGGCACAAATCCTAGTTGCCCATCCTCAGTTCATTGTTCATGGCTGAAAGACTTCGACCTAAAGACCTACAAAATGGATGCCAACGAAACCTACGTGGTTGAGTGGCGAGCCCAAAGGAAGCCACCACTGGGAGGTTGGCAGTGCTTTGATGCATTGGTAATCTCTACATCAGGTAAGTTAAGTTGAACCGCTAAGATTTCAAGTAAGTTAGATAAGTTAACTGTTATCATCAATCAGTAGGCCTAACTTAAACTTTCCTAGGTTAGCAATTTCTATCCTTCTTAAGCCTAGTTCCTGGGGATATAACTAGGCCTAGCCTAACTTACAATTGCAGGCCTAGTTAAACCATGTAAGTTATCTTATAAATGGTGTATATGTGTGCCTAACTTAGTGTTGGGACATCGAACCAGTAACACCGATACCTACTTATTACTAGTAGGCCTATCTTAATATTGATACTTAGGCCTAGTCATATTGGCCTTCAAACTTCGATTGTTGTGTATACGGAATATATCAATCAATATATATTGATTGTCAAACATCGAACACGAAGGGTTCGTTAAAAACCATCGCTGTTTTAAAACAAAAACCGAGTCAACAGATATGGCCATTGAGATAAAACATGAATGTATTCAAATGTGAATTGTAACTAAAATTCCTTTAAATATTTATTAATTACTGTATTTTTAAACAAAATATTTAGTTTTAATTAAATATAAATTAGTGAAGAAGAAAAAGTATATAGAAAAATAATATATTAAAATGAAATAGTGTCTAGGTAGGAAATATTTCTTTTGTACTGTCCAGTGTCCAGGTGTGAATTAGCATTGTTGGAAGAAAAGCTAAAACAAAGGAAGAAAATGTGCTTGTGGTGGAAGATATAGATAGAAATGGATGTGGGAGCCAAGTCTCCAGTGATTTAAATATTTAAAAGTAAAATTAACATTCAGAATATATATAAATATTGAATATAAAGAGACATTCAGAAAGAAGATAATAACTATTCAACAAAAATTGGTAATATCAACTACAATAAACATTTAAACCCCATCATCAATTTCCAACCCCCATCACACCATTGTGAATTGACTAAATTTAAGTGACTTTCAAACTAAGAGCTTATAGCATAAATTTTGACTCTTATTATTATCTCATATTAGTTAGCCTACATTAGTACCTGTAAATTAAGTTTATTAGCCTATCAGAATTTCATACCCGGCACGAACCAACCCCTAGAGATTAAGATCATTGCTATCCAAATTGTTACCTAGCCCATCTATAAAAACCTAGACCAAAATATAATTTCACTGTTATAGCCCAATGAGATTGTTGTAGTAGCTATAGAACCTAAAGACATCTTATTGTAACTTTATTGGAATTTTATTATCTATTTTAAGTAAATTTATATTTATGAAATCCATTAATAAAGAGGAGTAGGTTGCACCATTTAAACTCAAACGATTGAAAGTCGCCCCCCGGCATGATATATTGTCGCTTAGCGCTTTTCGGGTGAAACGCGAACAAGGATATATCGTTCCATAGCACTTTTTTGGTAAAAGACTCGACATAAGAGACAGAAGCCTATAATTCGTTGCAAGCATAGCACTGAAAGGGTTACTTAACTAGCAGAGCGCTATGTTAGGCCTATATGTCCTAAGTGTGATAAAGAGTAACTTAATATACGGTAAGCCTAACGTAGGCTAGCAAATCAATAACTTATGACATTGATAGAAATGTAATTTAACTTAGGCCTTGCACAACTCTGCAGTAGGCCTAGGCCTATGATGGGCCTATTTAAGTAGAACTAGCTTAAGTTTGCCTACTTCTTATGGATAATACGCAGTCCACCTCAGGCCCGCAGAGAGAAATCTCTGGGCGTCTGGGCAATCGCTGCCACAAGCCCACTCCACTTTTCCCCCTCAAGCAAGACGCTGGCAGCAGGTTAAGTTAACGCCTGCTTTTTTTTCAACACAATAACTTATGCACGGATCCCAGCAAAACTGATGTCCGACTCCATCGTGTTTGTAAAATTATCGAAGAAAGTTTAAACAACCCATTTTATTGATATACACTATTGGACTTCAATACTACCCTGAATCAAGATAATTAGGCTCACGTTAAAGCCTAAAATAAGGATAACGTAATTTTATGGATTTGCCGTTTAATGTCGGTAAGTTAGTCCAGCGATTTAAAAATAACAGCCTATTTCACTAAGTTAGGCCTATTTAAGTTTTATGTTAAAGGGAATCGAGATGAATTTATTGGTGTAATTAGGGTTTTGTATCTTATTAGTTCAAAAACTTAAGTTAGATTATTTTACTCAAGTTAATATCAGTCCGCTACATAGGATTTAGGCCTAGACTTTTTGCTGTTAGATTATGGTGAGTTTTTTTTTTTTAATTTGGAAATTGGTGTTTAATTTTTGGCGGTTACTTGATAGTATGTTTTTAATCACCCATCCAAATATTTTTGTTTTAGACATCAAACAAACTTTGGAAAGACAGATCACCAGACTTGTACTGAGTTCAAGTCCCAAAAAACAGTTGAACAGCAAGACAAATAGGCCTAATGGTAAAGAAGAGGAAGAAGAACCAGAAGGCTTACCCGATCTATTTGACCTGTCAGAAGCCGACGACAGCGATAGAGACAAAACGTACACTCCTAGTCCAAGGAGTAAGCGACAGGCAGATAGAGAGGTAAAACCTACCGTAAATAAATTATGAGGCTAAAACTAACAGTACAAAAATTAACTTACTTACTTACTGCTGGGGCGCTACAAATCGCAGTCGATTCCTCGCCTCGAAGATCAGCCTCTTCCACGCTTCTCTGTCCGCTGCCATCTCCACTGTCCCTCCACACTGACTCACATCTCTCTTAACTTGGTCATACCATCTCATTTTTGGTCTACCCAGTGGACGCTTTCCAGTTGGTACAGCAGAACATACTTCCTTCAGTCTTGTTCCTTCTTCCCTTCGCAATACATGAACTAGCCAACCTAATATTTTTGCCTTTATCAAAGCTATTATATCAGGGTCCTGGTATAACGCTCGTAGCTCTCTGTTTTTTCTAATCTGCCGTTATTTTTCTCCTTCATCGTTTACTGGGCTGAATATTTTTTAGGGCCTTGTTTTAAAAAACGATCAGCGTCCTTCATTTTTCTTGGATAGGACCCAGGTCATTCATTTCATTTATTCATTCCGACGGCAATCGCCATTTTACAAAATAATACATTGGACAAGATTTACATACAACAAGATAATACAATAGAAAACATCAATAAATGAGTAAGAAGATTGGTGGTGGTGGTGGACAGTTTGAGTGAATTGCAACAGTTACAACATTGTGAAAAAGTAACAATAACAAGAAACAGTGTAAATAATTAACATCAATAACAATAACAAGAAAAATTGTGAATAATAAACATCAATAACAATAACAAGAAACAGTGTAAATAATTAACATCAATAACAATAACAAGAAAAATTGTGAATAATAAACATCAATAACAATAACGAGAAACAGTGTAAATAATTAACTACAATAACAATAAGTGTGAATAACAATCAGTAACCATCAAAATGACAACATTGTGGATAATTAACATTAATAAATTTACTATACATAACAATAATAGACTATGGCAATGATAACAAGACTGGCATTGTGGATAATTAACATTAATAAATTTACTATACATAACAATAATAGACTATGGCAATGATAACAATATAATAAACTGTGAAAGAGCTAACGTGACATAAAAACAAAACTATATAACAAAAGGATGGATCTGGAGGGAGAAAAACTTTTTGATAGAATGCTGACAAGACATTTCATCATTTGACACTGTTGAGCGTGTGGCCCTCTAAAGGCACCACCAAGGAACTCCAAGAGCACAAATCGCATCACTCGACACAAATCAGCACTTCCCGGCACCCAGCATGTGGCCCTTTAGAAGCACCACCAAATAACCAACACTGATAGAGAGCGGAGCGGAGAGGTGTCAGTAGAGCAGCCTCTGGACATCACGTCTGAAGGATGCTGGTGATGGCCCAAAGAAATCCAAGTGTGGGCAGTGTGGGTGAGGTCTCGCTTCCATACAATAACACTGGTTGAATAATGGTTTTATATATTCTTATTTTTGTATCAGATGATAGAATGTACAAAAATTTAACGAGTCCAACAATAAATTTACATGAATAATAGGCCTAACTAATACACTAATACAGTGTGTTTTATAGATATGCATTATTTTGTGTTCAAACATTGGGGCTACGCTGCACTAGCTGTGCCCTACACTTTCTTTTGATTACTAAACTTAGGTTGAACGTGAACAGTTAACACAGAACAGAATTGTGGCTCGAAACACTAAAAACAGTGGTCATACTACAATACTATCTACCACAAACTGGAAATTTCACTTGTTTATAAATAGCCTAATTTATATAATATGGGAAGATGATGAAAGATCCATCTATGATAATTTGTAAAGTTTCTATACTCTCTCATAAACACAAATACTAGTTTTTCTTTCTTGACAGCAAGGAAGAATATGAACAATGTTGCAGTTTGTTATACATATATTTATAGAAATTTTAGACCCATAAATATACAAACTACCACGTCCTACAGCAATTGAGTCCATCATAAAAGTTAAGGATGAGAATGGAAGACCTATCTATGATAATTTGTAAAGTTTCCATACTTTGTCAGAAAACACAAAAACTAGTTTTCCTCTCTTGACTGCAAAACGAATAATTCGAACAATGTACTTTAGTAGTTTACCATCGATATACCAGAAATGCCAAAGAATACTTTGTATTTAAACCATTTGACTACCAAGCACTGGTATACCAAGATTTTGGTATAGGGAAATTTTAGCACTATGAGAGAATCTTCTTTTCAGCATCGGTCCACAATAAACGTGTGGGCGGAAGTAGTTTAAGGTATTTTCTTGGGACCCCATGTCATTTAAAGAAGCTTAACAGGAGAAAGATATCTTGATTTTTACAACATTACTTGCCTCAACCATTCGATCAACTCACTCAACAACGGGAACAGTTAATCTTTCAGCACGATGGTGCAAAATCTTATTATTGCAATGATACAAGGGAATCGTTGACAGAAAACTTTCCCATTTGAATTCGACGAGGAGGGACAGTTGTTGCTTGGCCACCCAGATCTCCAGAACTCAACCCCGTGGACTATAATGTTTAAGGTTACATGAAGAGCCACAAGACCGTTGTTCTCGACAAAGTTTATCAGCACGAACGTATACGTGACGCTGCAAACAAAGTGAGGAATTAATTGTCTCACAAGGTTCCTGTGCGTGCTATTCGAAAAAGAGAAAAAGCAGGGGTTTGGACACAAATACTAGTTTCCGATCCTCGACTGAAAAAATATGAATAATACGAACAATGTTATAGTTTAATATCAATATACTAGAAATAACAAAGAATATTTAATTTTAAAATAATTGTAAATCCAAGCTCTGGAATAGCAAGATTTATTTATTAAAAGAAGATTCATTCGAGAGTTCATAGTTTAGAGATATGTCATAATTATATTGTTCGGAGTCAAAGATCCCAATCATGTAAACCATAAAGGTTGCGTCCAAGCTCTGGAATACCAAGACTTCTTTATTAAAAGAAGTGGATTCATTCGAGAGTTCATAGTTTAGAGATATGTCATAATCATATTGTTCGGAGTTAAAGATCCCAATCATGTAAACCATAAAGGTTGCGTCCAAGCTCTGGAATACCAAGATTTCTTTATTAAAAGAAGTGGATTCATTCGAGAGTTCATAGTTTAGAGATATGTCATAATCATATTGTTCGGAGTCAAAGATCCCAATCATGTAAACCATAAAGGTTGCGTCCAAGCTCTGGAATACCAAGATTTCTTTATTAAAAGAGGTGGATTCATTCGAGAGTTCATAGTTTAGAGATATGTCATAATCATATTGTTCGGAGTTAAAGATCCCAATCATGTAAACCATAAAGGTTGCGTCAAAGGTTTCGAAATAAAAGACGAAAAGGACCCCTACACTTGTGATTTATCTGGTTTGAAGGACCAAATGTTGACGTAGTGAATTAAGACAAAATTATTTATTAGCGCTAGTTTAAATGGCGTATATTAAGTATAGGAATCCAACCGAAAACATGAAAGTTCTACGTTGTGTCTACAGTCCATGTTGTCGTGAGAGCTTTCTACAGCTTCCGTAAATACTTCAGTGGTCAATCACAATGCAGGTAAATATGTGTATATGTTAAATTTACAGTTATTTATAGTATGACTTTCGGATTTATTGTGACGTATTCAATTTTATTTTTTTATGTAATTGACTTGGCGAATGCAACTTTTGTTAATCTAGCCCAATAAACGACTTATTGACTCACTAATATGGTTCAACATTACTATTCTGTAAAGTTTCCATAGGGTTATTGTGAAGTTCTTATAATTAATTTTACGATAAACAACTCATTGTTAATTAATACTGGCAAATAAATTGACGATATGTATTTATATTTAGCCATACATTCTAATTACTATAGTAAGTTAATATCTTTCTTCATATTGTTTTACGGTATTATCAATTTTATTTGACAGAATACGTCTATACCTTGAAATATATATTCTTTAAATAAGTTTTATATGTAAATTAGATTTTTTAAGTGCATAGAAAAGCAAGTGAAAAAGAGACGAACAAGCATTTGACTTTCAAATGTATTTACAGCAATCATTTAGGTCAATTGAGTTATTTAGTCTACCTTCAAATTATTTTTAAAAACCCTCAAGAAAACCTTTTTTGTTACGTTAATTTTACAACTGATCACAATGCTTAAGGGTTTGTGTTTAAAGCCGAGTTAATATATTGGAGATTGTACTTGGTAATTTAAATGACATTAGTATATGAGTAAAATACTGTATTCAAGTATGATAAAGCGCCATTAAACACAGCCAAAATACAAATGCTCACCTTAATACATTGGTTCCACAATGTATTGACAACACATTGTGCATAGGACGTAGAGGTAGTGTGCCATGGCCTCCTCGATTTACCCTTGAAGCCGCATCAACTCGACGGGTCATTAAATATATGGTTACATATATGACGAAGGGGGATTCTCTTCAAAATGTCACCGTCACCCCGTTGAGTAAGTAGGATGACCAAATCGAAACCTATGTCACCAAGAGAATGGTTGGAGCCAGTGACGTTTGCTGGCACTTATTGGAATTTCCTATATCCAAAATGGAGCCGACAGTGGATTGTTTGCCAATACATCTTGAAGGCAAACACAATATATACTTCCGACCTACGGAATTATCAAAAGTGACTGTGAATCAAACTTCAATGCTTATCACGTACTTTGACAGACTACTTGATCACATCTTCGACGATATTACATATCAAACATTTTATGAAACGTTTGTGCAACAGACACGGCGGCCTACGACCACCCAAGCAATGGTGTATAATCATCCAAACGGTACACACTCCATCACTCCTCGTCAGCGTGGTGAGAAGGTGTGTCGTTTGTTTTGGGTTTCACCCAACCGAACTGAACAATACTATCTGCGGCTTATTTTGATGGCGGCACCTTGCCGTGGATATAGTGACGTCTTGTCCCGTGGAGGGCCCGAGTGCATATCATTCCAGCAGGTTCCTCGGATTGGTCGAGGGTGAGGACGAATACAGCTGTGCACTTCAAGAAGCCTCATCGTTCATGGTTGCTTCAAGACTTCGATATTGCTTCTGTGCAATATGGGTGCTCCTGCAGCTATATTATGGGACGCCTTTCGTAGCTCGCTGTGTGAGAATTTCCTCGAGCAAACCCCTTCAGATCCTGGGATGGCAGAAAAGCTTACTCTCATCGACACATATCAAAGCTTACGACGACAGGGTTAATCCTTGACCGACCCTAGACTACCTAACATGCAGGACCAACCAACTGAGTTGGGACGTGTATCGCTCATTTATGATGTAAACCAACAACGGGAGTATGTCAACCTCTGGAAGCCACGGTTATCAGCGGATCAGAAACGTGTCTATGATTACGTCAAACGTTTGATGTGTAACAGTTCAACCAGTGGACGAATCGGTACATGTTAAAAGAGCGGAAGTCGATTTATTTGACATATGCACTTTAAAACAGAAACTTACTTTGTTTATATACCTGCTCCAATTCGTGTATAAAGGGCGTCTGAAATCAATTTTACAATAGGAGCCATGGCAACAAGGAATCTTCAGTTTTTGTTAAAACACCCTTTTAACATAGATTGGTCGACTGACAGCTGAGAGGATAAACAACATAACCTCAACTTGCTGCTGTAGTTTGTCAATCAGTGCGTAGAATATCACTCTGGCTATTAATGACTTAATAATATCATTACTGTTTTTAATTTAATTGTTATTTGATGGAAGGAGTCGTAGTGATGACGTTTTTGTCTATGTAATAATGTCAATAGCCCGGGGCCTGCTACCATACACACCATCTGCCTACCGCGCCCCTCTTGAGTGTGTATTAATCAGATACTAGTATTGATATTAATCACCTAATTTTCCCACAAAATGCATTATAATATTAACAGAAGGTAGCCATTTTCGAAAAAGCTTTAGGTGGATGTAACCTTCTCCGGTGTAGACGTATCTTAAATTATTAAAACAACCGAATAATAAAGTATCAATACAAATTAATTTATCTGACCTTCCTTAAAAGTAACTCTAAATGTCAAACAAAATAGCTGACAACTTAAATCTTCATAATGACAAAAAAATTGTATTGTGACTTTTTACCAGAAAGTGATTAATCTAAATTGTGTAACTCTTCTCACTGAGCATGGACATCTTCATAATGAGAAAAAAGTGTATTGTGACTTTTTACCAGAAAGTGATTAGGCCTAATCTAAATTGTGAAACTCTTCTCACTGAGCATGGACATCTTCATAATGAGAAAAAAGTGTATTGTTACTTTTTACCAGAAAGTGATTAGGCCTAATCTAAATTGTGAAACTATTCTCACTGAGCATGGACATCTTAATGAGAAAAAATTGTATTGTGACTTTTTACCAGAAAGTGATTAGGCCTAATCTAAATTGTGAAACTCTTCTCACTGAGCATGGACATCTTAATAATGACAAACATTGTATTGTACTGTAAATAATATTTTTTACAGAATTTTTTACCAAAGAAATACACAATTTTTATTAAACCTCTTATTTAACCTTGCCTGATTTCCTTTGTTCCTTCTGTATTGTGGTGTATATTACTGTAAAAACAAAATTATTGATAATGTAATGATTTCGGGGTTTTACTTTTTTAATTTCCAACAAATGACAGTCGACATTTTCGCCTCGGTGACGGGCGATAAGTAAAGACATCCAATCAGTTGTTGGCAAGGCGCCTCTCATTTGGAATTGAACCAAATTGCTTTTAGTTACAAGAAATAATCACTTCTTTACACCCTTTTGGTCTGTAATGTTTCAGCGCTTTATTACAAAAAGCTGAAGGTAATGTTTATTTTAGAAATACATTGCTATACCTCAAAACCAATTACTATTATTCCTTGGTTTTAATTTTTACTATCTCAATCTCAATCATATACATGAGTTTATTTTTATGTTAGCTCAATTTGAAACAGTTTAAGAGTTAAATAAATTTGTTAGCGTATAACAGATATTTCAATAGCAGCTAATAGAAAATATTTAAAATATAATGATTAAGAAGAGTATGTTTAATTTTTTTTTATTTTCCAGACGAAGAGGTAATATGTGTACATACAAAGATTATGAACTAGTTGATATAGTAATTAGTAAGGTTTAGAAGTGGTGCAAGCCACATCTATGTTAACAAGCTTAATTTCAGACCAATAAATATACAAACTACCACGTCCTACAACAATTGAGTCCATCATAAAAGTTTAGGATGAGAATGGAAGACTTATCTATGATAATTTGTAGTAAAGTTTTTTATATTTTATCAGAAAACACCAATACAAGTTTTCTTTTCTTGACTGCAAAAATGAATAATACAAACACTGTAGTAGTTTATTATCAATACACCAGGAATGCCAAAGAATTCTTTGTATCGCACTTGATAACCAAGCTCTGGAATACCAAGATTTCTTTATTAAAAGAAGAGGATTTATTTATGAGTTTAAAGTTTTGAGAAATGACAACCACTAAGTTTGCGTCGAAAGCTTCGATATAAATGAAGAAAATTAGCCTATACACATCTGGTTTATCCACCTAGAAAGACCAAATTATTTACTAGCGTTAGTTTGAATTTCATATATAAGGTATAGGACTTTAAGCGAAAACATGAAAGTTTTAAGTAATTAGCATATACTATAGGATTTGTTTTAAATGGTCTATAAATATTTAGCTTAGGCTTGCAACCACATCATGTACTTTCACGAATCTTAGAAATCCCATCCACGACTTCCCATCCGTCTATACATTTTCTGTCCCACGGTGGTGTAAAAATTCAGCTACCAATGCGTTGAGTACAATCAGTGCTTGAAGATTCTCTCTGAAGCTTGTCAATTGGCTTAAAAGCTCAAGTACTCTCTTGATGCCGTGTATCAATACCTATTGGGGAAGAAGGGTATGGCCAGAAAAAAGGCATATCATGCGCAAATAAAATATATCAGGCCACAAATCATAGAAGAACTGAGAAAACCCTCCGTATGGCAGAAACTAGACCTAGAAGAGCTTAAGCGACTTGAAAACTGGCGTAACCAAGCAAATTCACGCAATTGTAAAAGAGTTTCTGTCTAGCACCTTGCCCAATATGGCTCATGTTAAAGAAAATTCATCAAAGAATAGAATGAAAATTAGGTGTACTTAAAACTGTAATTGTATCACGCTGAAGCCTCGTTGTGTAAGACTCCATACAAATGGTTTTAGAAAACACATGCGGATTCGACTATAATTGCTCAAGGAATCGCTGTATCTATTTGTGACAGATATAATAAATTTTTCAACAAGAATACAAAAAATATAAATTTGACTCGTTCGAGGAATGAAACCAAACAAACTATATCTTGAGCGAATCTCGATTCATAAGAACAGGTTTCCTTCTGATAAATTGTAGCAGAACATAAAATGTGCAACCAGAGAAAAGGATATAGTGTTAAAATTTGTTTCTCCTAGTTTTTCTGAGATTAAGGATTGTTCATCTCCTTTCTGCCCGGAAAGAAACACCAGCAAATGTTAATCTTTAATGGAGGTTGATTCACAGTTTGTCACAGAAAACACGGAATCTCCTATTTTGGACAAACGATTAGGATCTTCATGTATAAATTCAGTCGAAAAAAGAAAGTGCTTGAATAAAGTACAGGGATCGGTTGTAGTACCTCAACAATTGAAATTCCAGGACCTTCGTTTATCATCTATGCCATTATGCAATGGAGATGTATCCTACAAACAATATTTCGGTTTTAGTAGACATCTGATGATGACGAAATTGCGAGTTATGACCATGAGTCATGTACTATTGAAAGCTAGGCCTACTGATGGGGAAGTTCCTCGCTGGTCCCATTGCAAGTTTCTTAAATACAAACGACCACGTCCTATAGCAATTAAGTCCATCAGAAAAGTTAAGGATGAGAATGGAAGACTATGATAATTTGTAAAGTTTCCATACTTTGTCAGAAAACATCAAAACTAGTTTTCCTCCCTTGACTGCAAAAACGAATAATTAGAACAATCTACTGTAGTAGTTTACCATAGATATACTAGAAATGCCAAGGAATACTTTGTATTATAACCATTTGACTACCAAGCACTGGTATACCAAGATTTTGGTATAGGGAAATTTTAGCACTATGAGAGAATCTTCTTTAGAGCATCGGTTCACAATAAACGTGTGGGCAGAAGTAGTTGAGGCATTATTTTGGGACCCCATGTCATTGAAAGAAGCTTAACAGGAGAAAGATATCTTGATTTTTACAACATTACTTGTCTCAACCATTCAATCAACTCACTCAACAACGGGAACAGTTAATCTTTCAGCACGATTGTATCATTATTACAATGATACAAGGGAATCGTTGACAGAAAACTTTCCCATTTGAATTCGACGAGGTGGGACAGTTGCTTGGCCACCCAGATCTCCAGATCTCAACCCCGTGGACTTTTATGTTTGTGGTTACATGAAGAGCCACAAGACCGTTGTTCTCGACGAAGTTTATCAGCACGAACGTATACGTGACGCAGACAAAGTGAGGAATTAATTGTCTCACAAGGTTCCTGTGCGTGCTATTCGAAAAAGAGCAAAAGCAGGGGGTTGGACACAAATACTAGTTGCCCATCCTCGACCGAAAAAAATAAGAATAATACGAACAATGTTGTCGTTTATTATCAATATACTAGAAATAACAAAGAATATTTAATCTTAAGATAATTGTAAATCCAAGCTCTGGAATACAAAGATTTCTTTATTAAAAGAAGAAGATTCATTCGAGAGTTCATAGTATAGAGATATGTCATAATCATATTGTTCGGAGTTAAAGATCCCAATCATGTAAACCATAAAAGGTGCGTCCAAGCTCTGGAATACCAAGATTTCTTTATTAAAAGAAGAAGATTCATTCGAGAGTTCATAGTTTAGAGATATGTCATAATCATATTGTTCGGAGTCAAAGATCCCAATCATATAAACCATAAAGGTTGCGTCCAAGCTCTGGAATACCAAGATTTCTTTATTAAAAGAAGATGATTCATTCGAGAGTTCATAGTTTAGAGATATGTCATAATCATATTGTTCGGAGTTAAAGATCCCAATCATATAAACCATAAAGGTTGCGTCAAAGGTTCCGAAATATAAGACGGAAAGGAGTTCTACACTTGTGATTTATCTGGTTTGAAGGACCAAATGTTGACGTAGTGAATTAAGGCAAAATTATTAATTAGCGCTAGTTTAAATGGCGTATATTAATTATAAGAATCTAACCGAAAACATGAAAGTTCTACTTTGAGTCTACAGTCCATGTTGTCGTGAGAGCTTTCTACAGCTTCTGTAAACACTTCAGTGGTCAATCACAATGCATGTAAATATGTGAATGTGTTAAATTTACAGTTATTTATAGTATGACTTTCGGATCTATTGTGGCGTATTAAATTTTATTTTTTATTGTAATTGACTTGGCGAATGCAACTTTTGTTAATCTAGCCCAATAAACGACTTATTGACTCACTAATATGGTTCAACATTACTATTCTGTAAAATTTCCGGTTATTGTGAAGTTCTTATAATTAATTTTACGATAAACAACTCATTGTTAATTAATACTGACAAATAAATTGACGATATGTATTTATGCTTAGCCATATATTCTAGTTGCTGTAGCAAGTTATTATCTTTTTTTATTTTTTAACAGTATTATACATTTTCTTTTTCAGAATACGTCCATACCTTAAAATATATATTTTTTAAATAAGTTTTATATGTAAATTAGATTTTTTAAGTGCATAGAAAAGCAAATGAAAAAGTGACGAACAAGCATTTGACTTTCAAATGTATTTACAGCAATCATTTACGGTCAACTGAGTAATTTAGTTTACATTCCAATTGTTTTTAAAACCCCTCAAGAAACCCTATTTTGTTACGTCAATTTTACAACGTTATCTGATCACAATGATTTGTGTTTAAAGCCGAGTACACAATGATTTGTGATACTGGAGATTGTACTTGGTAATTTAAATGGCATTAGTATATGAGTAAAATACTGTATTCCAGTATGATAAAGCGCCATTAAACACAGCCAAAATATAAAGGCTCACCTTTATTCATTGGTTCCACAATGTATTGACAACACATTGTGCATAGGACGTAGAGGTAGTGTGCCATGGCCTCCTCGATTTACCCTTGAAGCCGCATCAACTCGACGGGTCATTAAATATATGGTTAAATATCTAATGAAGGGGGATTCTCTTCAAAATGTCACTGTCACCCCGTTGAGTAAGTAGGATGACCAAATCGAAACCTATGTCACCAAGAGAATTGGTTGGAGCCAGTGACGTTTGCTAGCACTTATTGGAATTTCCTATATCCAAAATAGAGCCGACAGTGGATTGTTTGCCAATACATCTTGAAGGCAAACAAAATATATACTTCCGACCTACGGAATTATCAAAAGTGACTGTGAATCAAACTTCAATGCTTATCACGTACTTTGACAGACCACTTGATCACATCTTCGACGATATTACATAACAATCATTTTATGAAAAGTTTGTGCTACAGACACGGCGGCCTACGACCACCCAAGCAATGGTGTATAATCATCCAAACGGTACACACTCCATCACTCCTCGTCAGCGTGGTGAGAAAATTGCGGCCATACCATACGTCTGACAGTCAAAATACTTATATAAAAACTGATTGGCATTAAAAGAGCTACATATTTGCTAAAATAACGTTTTTTATAAAACTAACCGTTCTCAAGATATATGCCAAAATATATATTTTGGCGTCCCTCTTGGCGGCCATTTTGAATTGTTGGGCTTGTTGCCAAGGTACGATTGAAGGCGATATTTGAGGGGTTATTAAAGACACTCATAGCTATCATTACCAAAAAAATTGCTTGTGTTGCAATTTTGTTGGGGTTAGGTCAAATTTTTTTCATAAAATGATTCCACTACTACCTGATTTAAAAAAAAAGTATTGGGGAGGTAGTAACATTCCTAAAGCAACTCCTAGTGAAGCAAATAAAATTTCAAAACCTCCAGCTACCAGGAGACCTCTGGAAATGCACAGTCTAAGTAAGTTTATTAACTTTTTTCCTTAATTGTCCAGTATATTTTAGTATATACAAGGTAGTTCAAATAAGTTAGTTAGAATTTTTCGTAGCTGCATCAGTTTTGTTTCATATTGATGTTTTTTGGCCCAGGATTACTTCTTGAATTTTAAAATGATATAAAATTACCTGATTCCGTCTGTGATCCTAAATATTTTGTAGTGAGCAGCTACCGGTTTTGGTGTTATAACCTCATTTTCAGGCTCTTGGTATGGACAAGTATTGATAAGCGTAAGTCATTAAGTATAAAAGAAAATAGTAATGTTATGACGTCAAAAGAAAATACATCATTCTCAATAATGTGAAAATATAATGCTTCTTTCTCATATATTTATCCCTTGTACTCGAAAGCCATGATCATGTCCACGAGTAAAACACTTTTGGTACGAAGGAGACGGGTTCAATTAACGGCAAAACCAAAGAAATTGCGATTTGGGACCATTTGATCTGAACATGTTTTGATTACAAGCACAAAAAAGTGCAACTAGCGTAGCCACAAATAAAAATACACTTTAAGCAAATCCATTACTTTATTGTATGGCTATTTCCAAATTGGATTCCAAGAATACCTTCGAATGCCATCACAAATGTGAAAAGCTTAATTAATTATAATAAGGTGAAATTAATTACTTAAGTAAAATTATAGTCAAATTTATTGTTTCGTTTCGCGTAACAACGCAAAATGGTCGTTGGTTAGGTAAAGCAAACATCTGTTTCAACTGTTAGCTACAATAATCAACTAATTTCATATGATGTGATTGTTACACTCATGTCAAAGAGTTTACAAAGTTTAGCAACTGTTGTGAACCATCAACATGGTTAGCAACAAACAATAAGATATAAAATAGAATTTGAGACACTAGCACATTCTGTGACTGCGCCCCATCCTATAAAAATTTATGACATTTGGTCCATAAAGATGGGATTCTTCTGTATCCCATAGTCAATGGTAAGTAAGGGTAAATTTATGAGGCAGCGTAGCCCGGGGCCTGCTACCATACACACCACATGCATACCGAGGCCCTCTTGAGTGTGTATTAATCAGATACTAGTATTCATATTAATCACCTAATTTCCCCACAAATGCATTATAAGATTAACAGAAGGTAGCCATTTTCGAAAAAGCTTTAGGTGGATGTAACCCTCTCCGGTGTAGACGTATCTAAAATTATTAAAACAATCGAATAATAAAGTATCAATACAAATGAATTTATCTGACCTTCCTTAAAAGTAACTCTAAATGTCAAACAAAATAGCTGGCAGCTTAAATCTTCATAATGGCAAAAAATTGTATTGTGACTTTTTACCAGAAAGTGATTAATCTAAATTGTGAAACTCTTCTCACTGAGCATGGACATCTTAATGAGAAAAAATTGTATTGTGACTTTTTACCAGAAAGTGATTAGGCCTAATCTAAATTGTGAAACTCTTCTCACTGAGCATGGACATCTTCATGATGAGAAAAAAGTGTATTGTTACTTTTTAATAAAAAGTGATCAATCTAAATTGAGAAACCCTTCTTACTGAGCATGGACATCTTAATAATGACAAACATTGTATTGCACTATAAATAATATTTTTTTCTGAATTTTTTACCAAAGAAATACACAATTTTCCTTAAACCTCTTATTTAGCCTTGCCTGATTTCCTTTGTTCCTTCTGTATTGTATTGTATATTACTGTAAAAACAAAATTATTGATAAAGTAATAATTAATTAATGATTATGTCGGGAGTTTACTGTTTTACTTTCCAACAAATTATAGTCTACAGTTTCGCGTCGGTGATGGGCGATAAGTAAAGACATCCAATCAGTTGTTGGCAAGGCGCCTCTCATTTGGAATTGAACCAAATTGCTTTTAGTTACAAGAAATAATCACTTCTTTACACCCTTTTAGTCTGTAATGTTTTAGCGCTTTATTGCAAAAGGTTGACGGTAAATAAATTGCTATACCTCAAAATCAATTACTATTATTCCTTAGTTTTAGTTTTAACTGTCTCCATCTCAATCAATATACACGAGTTTATTTTTATGTTAGCTCAATTTAAAACAGTTTAAGAGTTAAATAACTTTGTTAGCGTATAACATATATTTCAATAGCAGCTAATAGAAAATATTTAAAATATAATGATTAAGAAGAGTATGTTTAATTTTTTTTATTTTCAGACGAAGAGTTGATATGTGTAAATACAAAGATTTTGAACTAGTTAATATAGTTATTAGTAAGGTTTAGAGGTGGGGCAGACCACAACTATGTTAATAAGCTCAATTTTAGACCAATAAATATACAAACTACCACGTCCTACAGCAATTGAGTCCATCATATTAGTTTAGGATGAGAATGGAAGACTTATCTATGCCAATTTGCAAAGTTTCCTTTCTTTGTCAGAAAACACCAAAACTAGTTTTCCTCTCTTGACTGTAAAAATGAATAATACAAACAATGTAGTAGTTTATTATCAATATACAATAAATGCCAAAGAATACCGGGTGTCCCAAAAAGAATGGATGAAAAGTAAACTGACATGAACACTTTAAAGATAAAAAGTTAACTTTATATACCTTTTAATTCTTAACATTCTAAGTTTTTCCTAACATGATTTCACCCCCTAACCTCTACATGTTCTCCGTTGTTCGCTCGGAGAAAGTCAAGGCGGTGTTCAAGCTCACCACACATTGTGTCGCATTTCATTGGATATTTTTCCAAAGGCTTCCCTTATCTTTGCTTTAAGTTCATCTAAGTTTGAGATCGGCAAGTTATACACTTGATCTTTCACAAATCCCCATACAAAAAAATCAGAAGGTGTAATGTCTGGAGATCTAGGAGGCCACCGTATTGGACCGCCGCGACCAATCCAACTGTCTGGGAAGGTTTCATCCAGTGACTCCCTTAAGAATAATGTCCAGTGCGGAGGAGCACCATCTTGCTGGAATATGACGTTTGGTTGGAAAGCCTCTAATTGAGGGTAGGCATAGTTCTCCAACATGTCGAGGTACACGTTTCCAGTAACTGTTTGCTCATTAAAGAAAAAGGGCCTACTAACGTGTAATAAGCAATGCAACACCAGACGTTCACATTGGGACTGTCTCTTACATGTTCACGAATAAAATGCGGTCTTTGTGAACCTCAAATCCTCACATTATGTTTGTTTACGTTTCCGGAAGTGTGGAAGGTTGCTTCATAAGAAAAAAAAATATTTTCAAAAACTGGTCGCCTTGAGGAACTTTATCCAGCACATTAATCGCAAAATCTTTATGAAGCTGTTTGTCATTTGGTTTCGACTCTTGCAAAACTTGAAGTTTGTATGCTCCAAAGTGTAATATCTTGTGAAGAACTCTGTGAATACTAGATCTATATACATTTAACTAACGTTCAGTTGTTCGGAGTGACTTTCTTGGGCTTTGAAGATATGCATCTCAAATGCTGTCAACAGTTCCATTCGATACTTTGGCACTTTGAATGCACTTTGGCATGTAGTATTAATTGATTTTCATAGCATGTAGCATGAACTATATTATTTCATAGAATGATTTTCATAGCATGTAGCATGAACTATATTATCACTGCGCTTAAATTCACTTTGTTCTATTTTGTCTTTGATGCTCTATTTTTGTGTTATTTCTGTGTCATATTAATTGTACCTGCAACTGAATCAACTTAAATTATTGAATCTAGTAGTATTATTGCATGAAAGCGGCTTGAAAGAAAAATGTATAAATAACGGAAACCAATGTAATAATATTCTGTATACCTAATCAAACATATTTTGTAGAATGGCGAACCGTATGTACGAATAAATGAAAGTGGAGGCCTACCGTAACAGTTTTTTTTGCCGATGTTTCCAGAATCCTTAAACTGCCTGTACCATCGCTCGATACCGTTTCTGGATAGTGGATTTACATTGTATACAGTCCGAAATCTTCTTTGTACTTTAACCACTGATTTAGTCTCAATGAACCACTCGAGGCACTGTGCTTTTAACTGCACATTCATAATGCAACTGTGAGGTTCGTTTATGTTTTGAAAATTCAAGCGTGCTCACAACAATGAACATCTGATTTTTGTTGAATCATACTAAAAAAAGAACTTAAAGATGTCATCTTTAAAATAAGTCAGACTTGACTTTCCTACGACCCTTACTAACACTGTATATTAAGCTGTGTAGATTTGATCCATTCTTTTTGGGAAACTGTGTACTTTGTGTCGCACTTGATAACCAATTCCAAGATTTCTTTATTAAAATAATAGGATTCATTTTTGAGTTTAAGTTTTGAGAAATGACAACCACAAAGTTTGCGTCGAAAGCTTCGATATAAAAGACGTAAATCAGCCTGTACACAACTGGTTTATCCACCTAGAAAGACCAAATTATTTACTAGCGCTAATTTAAATGGCGTATATAAGGTATAGGACTTTAACCGAAAACATGAGATTTCTAAGTAATTCGCATATATTATAGGTTTTGTTTTGAATGCTCTATAAATATTTAGCTTCGGCTTGCAACCACATCATGTACTTTCACGGATCTTAGAAATCCTATTCATGACTTTCCGTCCGTCTTTACATTTCCTGTCCCACGGTGGTGTAAAAATTCAGCTACGAATGCATCCATCGTGGAGAGAGACAGAAGACAATCTGCAAGCTGTGGACCTTTTGACATCGCCACATTAAGTCCACGTGGACTGGCTCAACCAGTCAGAGAAGAATACCAATGATCACACCCTCTGATTGGCTGCCTCAATAGGCGGATAGGAGGAACGTCAATTCTAACAAAGCTCAACAGTGGAGTCTACAGGAAGTCTTCGGTCCGGTCACCGCGGTCGAGAGTTAAGGTTTTCGTTCGTGAGTGATTCGTGTGTGTAGTGTTTTTTTTAATAAGGCCTGATGTCTTTAAAGGCAACTACTCCGAACAAACTATAGTGATTATATACGTTTTTGCACAGGATAGGTTATCTCAATTGAAAACGCTGAGCTACCTCTTAACAACGCGTTGAGTACAACCAGTGCTTGAAGAGTCTCTCCGAAGCTTGTCAATCGGCTTAAAAGCTCAAGTACACTCTTGATGCCGTGTATCAATACCTATTGGGGAAGAAGGGTATGCCAGAAAAAATGCATATCATGCGCAAATCAAATATTTCAGGCCACAAATCATAGAAGAACAGAGAAAACCCCCCGTATGGCAGAAACTAGAGCTAGAAGACCTTAAGCAACTTGAAAACTGGTGTAACTAAGCAAATTCACGCAATTCTAAAAGGAGTTTCTGTCTAGCACGTTGCCCTATATGGCTCATGTTAAAGAAAATTAATAAAAAAATACAATAAAAATAGGTGTACTTAAAAACGGTAATTGTATCAAACTGAAGCCTCGTTGTGTAAGACTCCATACAAGTGCTTTTAGAAAACACATGCGCATTCGACTCTGTTGCTCAAGGAATCGCTGTATCTATTTGCGACAGTGATAAATACTCTACAATGATATAAATAATAAATGTAATGTATGTTGATATAGTAAATGTATCAACAGGAATAGAATGAATAGAATAATTGGCAATTGGACTCGTTTGACGAATGAAACCAAACAAACTATATATTGAGCGAATCTCGATTTTTAAGGACATGTTTCCTTCTGATAAATTGTAGCAGAACATAAAATGTGCAACCAGAGTAACGGATATAGTGTTAAAATTTGTTTCTCCTAGTTTTTCTGAGATTAAGGATTGTTCATCACCTTTCTGCCCGGAAAGAAACACCAGCAAATGTTATTCTTTAATGGAAGTTGAATCACAGTTTGTCACAAAAAACACGGAATCTCCTATTTTAGACAAACGATTAGGATCTTCATGTATAAATTCAGTCGAAAAAAGAAAGTGCTTGAATAAAGTACAGGGATCGGTTGTAGTACCTCAACAATTGAAATTCCAGGACCTTCGTTTATCATCTATTATGCCATTATGCAATGGAGATGTATCCTACAAACAACATTTCGGTTTTAGTGGACATCTGATGATGACGAAATTGCGAGTTATGACCATGAGTCATGTACTATTGAAAGCTAGGCCTACTGATGGGGAAGTTCCTCGTTGGTCCCATTGCAAGTTTCTTAAATACAAACGACCACGTCCTACAGCAATTGAGTTGTATTATATTTTTTGGATGAGGATGAAAGACCCATCTATAATAATTTGTAAAGTTTCCATTCTCTGTCATAAACACAAATACTAGTTTTTCTTTCTTGACCGCAAAGAAGAATATGAACAATGTTGTAGTTTGTTATACATATACTTCTAAAAATTTTGGATCCAATAAATATACAAACTACCACGTCCTACAGCAATCGAGTCCATCAGAAAAGCTAAGGATGAAAATGGAAGACCTATCTATCCATAATAATTTGTAAAGTTTCCATACTTTGTCAGAAAACACCAAAACTAGTTTTCCTCTCTTGACTGCAAAAACGAATAATTCGAACAATGTACTGTAGTAGTTTACCATCGATATAACAGAAATTCCAAAAAATACTTTGTATTAAAACCATTTGACTACCAAGCACTGGTATACCAAGATTTTGGTATAGAGAAATTTTAGCACTAAGAGAGAATCTTCTTTTCAGCATCGGTTCACAATAAACTTGTTGGCGGAAGTAGTTTAAGGTATTTTCTTGGGACCCCATGTCATTGAAAGAAGCTTAACAGGAGAAAGATATCTTGATTTTTACAACATTACTTGTCTCAACCATTCAATCAACTCACTCAACAACGGGAACAGTTAATCTTTCAGCACGATTGTATCATTATTACAATGATACAAGGGAATCGTTGACAGAAAACTTTCCCATTTGAATTCGACGAGGAGGGACAGTTGCTTGGCCACCTAGATCTCCAGATCTCAACCCCGTGGACTTTTATGTTTGTGGTTACTTGAAGAGCCACAAGACCCTTGTTCTCGACGAAGTTTATAAGTACGAACGTATACGTGACGCAGACAAAGTGAGGAATTAATTGTCTCTCAAGGTTCCTGTGCGTGCTATTCGGAAAAGAGCAAAAGCAGGTGTTTGGGCACAAATACTAGTTGCCCATCCTCAGTTCATTGTTAATGGCTGAAAGACTTCGACCTAAAGACCTACAAAATGGAGGCCAACGAAACCTACGTGGTTGAGTGGCGAGCCCAAAGGAAACCACCACTGGGAGGTTGGCAGTGCTTTGATGCATTGGTAACAAGGTTTGCTACATCAGGTAAGTTAAGTTGAACCGCTAAGATTTCAAGTAAGTTATATAAGTTAACTGTTATCATCAATCAGTAGGCATAACTTAAACTTTCCTAGGTTAGCAATTTCTATCCTTCCTTAGGCCTAGTTCCTGGGGATGTAACTAGGCCTAGCCTAACTTACAATTGCAGGCCTAGTTAAACCATGTAAGTTATCTTATAAATGGTGTTTATGTGTGCCTAACTTAGTGTTGGGACATCGAACCAGTAACACCGATACCAACTTATTACTAGTAGGCCTATCTTAATATTGATACTTAGGCCTAGTCATATCGGCCTTCAAACATCGATTGTTGTGTATACGGAATATATCAATCAATTCGTTAAAAACCATCGCTGTTTTAAAACAAAAACCGAGTCAACAGATATGGCCATTGAGATAAAACATGAATGTATTCAAATGTGAATTGTAACTAAATTACTTTCAATATTTATAAATTACTGTATTTTCAAACAAAATTTTCAGTTTTAATTAAATATAAGTTAGTGAAGAAGAAAAACTATATACAAAAATAATATTCTAAAATGAAATAGTGTCTAGGTAGGAAATATTTTTTTTTACTGCCCAGTGTTCAGGTGTGAATTAGCATTGTTGGAAGAAAAACTAAAACAAAGGAAGAAAATGTGCTTGTGGTGGAAGATATAGATAGAAATGGATGTGGGAGCCAAGTCTCCAGTGATTTAAATATTTAAAAGTAAAATTAACATTCAGAATATATATAAATATTGAATATAAAGAGACATTCAGAAAGAAGATAATAACTATTCAACAAAAATTGGTAATATCAACTTCAATAAACATTTAAAACCCATCATCAATTTCCAACCCCCATCACACCATTGTGAATTGACTAAATTCAAGTGACTTTCAAAATAAGAGCTTATAGCCTAAATTTTGACTCTCATTATTATCTCATATTAGTTAGCCTACATTAGTACCTGTAAATTAAGTTTATTAGCCTATCAGAATTTCATACCCGGCACGAACCAACCCCTAGAGATTGAGATCATTGCTATCCAAATTGTTACAATGCCATGAATTTTAATGTTGTAGATCGCACTGAGAAATTTTTTTTTGGCATGAGACCACATTCTTGATTGTTAAAAAAGTTTTGAAATCCAAATCAAACTTATATATAGGCTATATATATATATATATATATTGTAAGAAAGGGGATTAACCACGTACCCACGGTGCTCATCTATGCAGACACTCTGTTCACATTACACTTAGTCGACCAGTTGGTGTGAACAGAGTTGAACAGTAGCATGAGCAACCCCCTTCTTACAATATCCCCTTTCTTACAATATCTTATTTTATCAAATTTTGTTGTTACAAATTTAGATGGTGCAGGAAAAACATATTAAAACTGATAGTGATAAAACTGTTTTCTAACTTTTTTCTACCATTTTTTACCATAAAAAGAAGGCTATTAATACTCTTACAATAGAGATTCTCAACAAAACAAATAACAATCATAAATAAAATAAGAAAGCAGTAAAATATTCTAAACATCAAAAAGCCCTTCAAGTCTCAGAAGGTTTTGAATTAAACTCTGGGTCAAGAAATTCTTGTATATTATACAATGCTTTAGTTGTTATAAAATCTTTAAGTTTCCTTTTAGCGAATTTCCCTATAGGGAAGTAGCTATTACCGTAGGTGGCACGGTAAGACCTAGACCCGGGACAGATTTACTTTTTCATTTTGATGTTCCCAGAGGCCAAAAACACCATTCGTTCAAATTTTTATATATGTATATGTAGTCCGTGAACTTGAGTAATTTTTGTCCGATTTTGATCAAATTTGGTTTAAATGTGTAAAGCGGGATAAACTTGAATGAGTTCGCGAACCAGCATGATCGGACCATGGGAACGGGGCTTTACGGGGGGTTTTATGGGGTAAAAATTGGTTTTTCTCACTTTTGACCCTCAAAACACAAAATTTCCCAATTTCTCTTTAGACCTTTTTAAAGAGCTTAAAAAAACAATTAATTTAGTATATAAAAGTATTTTTGTTCGTTTATTGGTAACGGAGAAAATTAAAAAAATTGTAAATTTCAAATTCCCATGTTATTCTTATGGAGAATATTGTCAAAAGTTGTAGTTTGCTTGTTTATGGATATATTTTGTATTTTGATCAAATTTATTTATTTTGTACTAAGCTATCAATATTTTACAAAAAACACACTTTATTAGTTTCCTTGTAGCAGCAAACCTGGGTACTGGTTAAACCTAATGTTATTAAAATATATTTAATTGAAAATCAATTAAGACAAATGGAAATTCGCTTAGTCGGCAGGTTTGCTGCGGCGGGGGTTTTTACATTTAGAATTTCTTCGTAGTTGCCTCATTTAATTTGTATTCATTATTACATTTTAATCGTCTTTTTACATTTAGAATTTTCGTAGTTAATTTGTATTGGTTTGTGTGATTTATATTGTAAATTGCATTTAAATTGTTTAGTTGCGTTTAAACAACGTTCGTTATCAAATAATGATAATGTAATAGGCCTACTTAAGAATAATAGTTGTTTGTTGTGCTGTAATTTATGGTAATTAATACGCGTTTTGATATCTAAGTAACATAATACTGAGATTTGCTGTTATAAGATACTTTAATGGATGTCCAACGAATAAAATAAATGCAATAAATAAAAACAGTGTTCAGATCTAAGCGAATTCAAACAGTAGGTAAATTCAAATATATTTAAACTGTATATTGTCAGTAAACAAAAAAACTTTTTTTTATTTCATACAGAAAAAAATAAGTAAGGAAATTATAATTAAGGTTACATTATCTTTAGGCAGAGGAAATCAAGAGGCAAATTAAAGACTGCCAACGACTTTTGCCACCTGCTGCAACTTTAATTAACCTTGGGCCAATTATCCGAGGAAACTTATCTTGATAGCTGGAGACTTAATAATGTAATTAGGCAATAGGAGTTTGCACGGTCTTCTATAGCAGCATTAGCCAATTATTACATATAGAAAAAAGTTAGACCTCTATGTGCAAATACTATTCTCCCAATCTTAAATATATTTTAAATTGATACTAGAAATGTAGTAAACATGTTTTATGGCATTAGATGATTAACCCTTCAAGGTAACCAAATTAGTCGCATACATGATTAAGTCCCGCCCCCTAAAGAAGAAAAATATCATTAAAAATCACTCTTTGATTAATTTATCTACTGTTGTAAAATAAGAAGAGATCAGGCACTATCCTTGTGTTAAAACCCCACTAAAGTCAGGCTAAGGGTCCTTTTTTGAAAAGTGCAATTCTTCCACAATCATTTCATTTTAACAGATTATTAAAGAAATTATTCCTGACCTAAATGATTTGAGGTTTACTCAGCCTACATAGAGCAAGTCACTAAAATGAATGTAGAGTTACCTATGTTATACCTCACCACAAATTGGAATGTTAGTCCATTTGATTCGTTTCATGAATATTTTTCTCTCATTTTCAAAATTAATTTCATTCCTTAGGATTGTAAAAAGTTTAACAATTGTGCTGAATTTAATCAATTTATAACCTTATGTCCGTTATTTTTAACGCGCTGATCCACACTAAAAATGATTTGAAAATAGTTGCAGTAAAAATAAATATCAAAGTTAAAAAAGGCATGTAACGTTTTAAATTGGCATGTGTGTATTAAAATGTATATGTGTGGGTAAACGACAATAATTACTTTCTTAGCTCCTATGAAATTTATTGCTGTACATATACAGGGTGTCCCGGAACTCTCTACCAATATTTTAAGGCATTGCTCCTGGGTAAGAAACATAACTAAATATCATATTTAAACTGTCCGGAAGTCCTTAGTTACTCACACAGCCGCCATTTTGTTTTTTTCAGTTGTTAATTTTTTTCTAAAGAATGGTTAAACATACGAAATGGAAACTTTGCACAAACATTAATGACAACTAGACAAAGCTACCAAAAAATTATCACGATTTTTCAAATTCATAAAACAAAATGGCGGCCATTTAAAATTTTTGTAAAATCAATGGTTTTTGAGTTATTTAAGAAAGAAAATTTTAAATGGCCGCCATTTTGTTTATGAATTTGAAAAATCTTAATAATTTTTTTGCAGCTTTGACTAGTTGTCATAAATGTTTGTGCAAAGTTTCCATTTCGTATGTTTAACCATTCTTTAGAAAAAAATTAACAACTGAAAAAAACAAAATGGCGGCTGTGTGAGTAACTAAGGATTTCCGGACAGTTTAAATATGATATTTAGGTACGTTTCTTACCCAGGATCAATGCCTTAAAATATTGGTAGAGAGTTCCGAAACACCCTGTATAAATTGTTTTAGGGACAGCTATATGTTTGTGATACTATCTTTAAAATTTTAAAGCTGATGTGTGCAAGATTTAAGGCCAAAACAATATTTTATCCTAAAAATACAGTTTCTTACACTCGTTTGTTTTACTCGTGATTTCGTCTTATTTCCCCACAGTTAGTTACAAGGGCGCATTTGGCCAAACACCAAATTAAGCGGTCACAGAGTGCGAAGTCAGCCGAGATTAGAGTTCTGATAGCTTGGTTCAGGTCTCACCTTTCCCTTACGTGGGATTATCATGAAATAAAATGCTCAACCATGTAAAAAGCACTGTTATCGTGAACCTTTCTGGTCACAGATTTTATACTATTACGATTAAAAAATAAAATAACTAAAATTACAATATGCCATACATAGTTTGAATATTCTATAAAACACAATTAATTAGCAGTACACTTCGAATAGCTAGGCTTACAGAAAATCATTAATCTTTCACAATAAAGTTTGTGAAAGAGTATATGAAATCTTAAAAACAACTGGGGGATATATGTGGTTATTATTCACCTGTAGGGACTTTATATTTCAATTTAAAACTTCAACATTAAATCTGCTTATAATTACAAAAATTATAAAAATAACCCTCGTCACAAAACTTAGAAATGCGGTAATCATCATTTGTCGTTCATAAGATTCTCCTTACATAAATATATTGATTTTTATTCATGCCTGCAACGCTTTAACGGCCCCTTTTGCTATGGTAACAACGACTTAAGTAATGACTTAACTAGAGTCTTAACATCAACTTGATATATTTGTTATCAGCCCTGTTATTGTTATAATTTTTCAGTCATGCGTAATGATAGTGGTGAGCAATAAGGCTTACATAGAATTGTCTCCAGCTTGACAGACAACATCTCTTGCAGAACATTGTTATCGGTTATTCAAGTAACAAAACCAATAACGGTGACAGTGACAAGTTGTTGACATTGATACAATGTACCTGGAGACATATCGTGGTTTACTGTATTTTTATTAAGACTTCGTCCATCAACTAGTTTCAAAAGTGTAAAGTAAGATAAAAATAACTGAAAGGGTGATTTAAAACCTACTTTACTCCAAGGTTTGCTTTTATGAACAACAACAAATACTTTAGCGACGTTAGATGAATTATTTATAGTCTATACGCACTTATCTAAATAATATTTTATGAAATTAAGTAATTAATAATTAAATATATGTTGACCTTTTATATAATCTGACTGAAAGGTTTTCTACCAAACCGATCAATGCAAGTGCAGCTGAAGTCTCTCTCCAGGCGAAGCACGTCTGACTGATTGGTGTTCTTCCACTTGAAATGTTTACCTCTTACCAACATCCTACGTGGAATATCGAGATCATCTCTTCCTCTCATGTAAATTATAGAGGAGTTACGTTTCCCCTTAAAAGAATCGATGATGTTTGACAACACATTCCATTAAACCTGATTTCCTTTGTTTATGAAAACAATCTAATTTGTTATCCACATAATATAATAGTTAAGCTGTTTAAATAGTTTAGCTGTTTATATTTAAAATAGAATTGCATTTGGATAAACTGTAAAATACAGAACAGGTACGCATTATAAGAACCCTCCTACCTTGAAAATATTGCTGCAGCAAGATATTACGAACTCTGCCAGCCATGTTTTTGGTGAACATCTTCACTGCAAGAAACTGAAATATTTTTGCCTAGGCCCAAAGGAGTAGGAGAAAAACCATGTACCAGATTTGAAGAAATGCGGAATGTATCCGCAGATAATGAAACATATTAGCTACTTGACTGAGATAATGCAAGGAGTCTGATATTACAAGATAGCAATAACTCTGCGGAGCATGTTAATTCCGTTGTTGCTAAGGTAATTGGCGGTAAACGAGTAAACTTCTCGAATCGCAGATCGTATGAAGCCAGGTGCTCAGCAGCGGTAGTCTCTCACAATTCCAGACTAGCGTTGTACACTCTCCACAAATCAATTCTTAAGCATAGCCTAAGAAAGATTTAAAAATCTTTTCAGCAAAGACGGACGGAAAAAGTACGCAAAGCTGCGATCAAAAGAAAAACATCATTGAATCAATCAATTAATCAATCAATCAATTTATTTATTGAACTATAATGAATACATGCATATTATACAATAGGTGCAAAAACCATACAAGGCTTGTCTGCACCAACATATTATGAAAAACATTTTTAGTTAATTAATATATAAAGTTGAGTTCAATCAGCAATCAACACAGTTCTATGAGTGTCCTAACGTGTTCCATTGAGAGTTACATGCATAATTATATTACCAAAAACCACTGATATTTAAATCCAAATCTCATGAAAATAACAATAAATAAATAACAATAAATAAATAGTATTACTAAGAAACAATGAGAAACAGCACAATAGACTATAACAAATAAATAACAATATCTTATAAAATTTATAAATCTAACAAAACAGAAACAAATATAGCCAACACCTGAAACAAGCATATAAATAGATAATAATTTAAACATTCAGATAACATTCACTGACAGAAAGACCAGTATCTATATTAAACCACTCCACATTCTTTCTTTCAGACTAGTTTTAAAAGCTCGATAAGTGGTCAAATTAAAAAAATAATTTGGCAAGTTGTTGAACATTTTTGGTACAAGGACTTCTAGAGACCTGCAACCATATTTATTTTTAAATCTGAGAACATTGTAATATTTTCTTCTCACCCTGTAATTATGATTATTTACCTGTTTTAGCTCGTTTTGAAATAAATAATCTGTATAAATTAAGATCATGAAGAGTTTACTTACAGGCAAAGTATCGGTGTATCGAAAAATTTCCAATGGTGGCAGTTGACTTGCATTTAAAGGTACAATACTCCTGATTGTTTGTTCCTGAATATTTTCTATTTTTTTTTAGATGGGTCATTGAGGCATTACCCCAAGCCCGTAAACCATAACGTATCACAGATTCACACAAGGACCTGTATATTAACAATAAGACATCGTATGGCAAGACACATTTTAAATGAAACAGCTTAAAAGTACATGATCTTATCTTTTTGCAAACATAATCTATATGTATGTCCCACTTAAATTTGTGATCAACATGTACACCTAAATATTTAAAATTATTAACATTTTCCAAAGTTTTACAACTACAATTATCAACTAATGAGTAAGTGTTGCAATGTAAACAGTCAAAACTGTGGTATTTAATATTTACTTTGGAACACTGAAAAGCAGGTGAATGAATATGAATAACCTTTGACTTGCTACCATTAATTATAAGGCCATTATCATGACACCATTCTAACAAGTTATTTACTGCACTCTGCATATCTGCTTCAGCCTCTTTAATGTCTTTCTTAGCAACCATAATAGCAGTATCATCTGCATACATGTATGTATTAGCCTTTTTAATATATTTGGGAAGGGTATTTGTATATATAATGTATAATATAGGTCCAAGAATACTTCCTTGAGGCACACCTGACTTAAGTTCTACTTCTTCACTTGTAATGTCTTCTATTTTAACTATCAATTTTCTACATGTCAGGTAATCTGAAAACCAATTAAGAAATCTACCTCTTATTCCTATACTCCTTAACGATCCTATTATCTTTTCAAATTGCAGCGTGTCAAAGGCTTTTGTAAAATCTACAAATGTAACCAATATTTGATTTCCTTTATCTATCTCTTTATTTACGTTATTAGCAAATGCTTGCAGTAATAACTCTGTGCTTTTGTTTTTCTGAAACCCATATTGACACTTATCTATAATGTTATTCTCTGTCAGATATCTGTTCAGGTTTAGGGATATGTATCGTTCCATTATTTTATCTATTGCACATAATATTGATATAGGGCGGTAATTTTGATATAAATTGTGGCATCCTGATTTATAAATTGGTCTTACAATAGCTGTTTTAAGTCTGGTGGGAATTCTACCCTCTGAAAGTGAATTATTTATAATATTGACTATAATTTCTGAGACATCGGCACTACATTTTTTTAAGTCATCAACTCTAATTCCATCAATACCTGGACTTTTTTTCTTTAATTTCATTAAAATCATTTCTATGTCTTGCTTTTTAGCTTTTGGGATATATAGAGAGGTGTTTTGTATTATTTCCTCAGTTTGTTCAACATCAATTAATTTAACATGGCATTTATAAACAATACTATTTATTTCAGTTGTAAAAGTGTTTGAAAAATTATCACATATCTGTTTTAAAGTACTTCCTTTATTTACCATATATTTTTGTACCATCTCATCAATGCTCTGCTTTTTCTTCCTTCCCAAAACTATATTAATCTCTTCCCATGTCTTTTTTATATCTTTTTTATTTTCCTCAAAAATCTCGCCATAATATTTTACCTTTGCTCTAAATATATCTTTATTTATAAGATTCCTTAGATTTCTATATTCATTTAGAATGAAGAAACGAAAGTTGAAAAAAATCTGTTATTGAGCATAGAGAGTCGATGAAAAGCTACGGACCCTTAGCTCAAAAGCCGGACATGCCGCCAGAC
The DNA here is from genome assembly GCF_028750875.1 of Macrosteles quadrilineatus. Lineage (NCBI taxonomy): Eukaryota > Metazoa > Arthropoda > Insecta > Hemiptera > Cicadellidae > Macrosteles > Macrosteles quadrilineatus. The sequence continues at coordinate 100,275,308 of NW_026542595.1, forward strand.
TTGCTGGAAAAAAAGATTTAATCAAAGGTCTTAGAAGAACCAAGGAAGAGCGGGAAAATCTTCAACAAGCTACGGTCATGCAATCGCAATGCGGAATGTAGAAAGAAGAAAGGAGGAAACTACTGACTGCATGTCATGGTGTCTACTCTCCGGGAAAACCGGGAATTCTCCGGGATTTTTATATTACCGTGAAATAACCTGGAAAACTCCGGGTATTTTACCAATGCTCCGGGAATCCAAATATTGACATATTAAAAGCCTATTCAGTAAAATTGGTGTTTTATTTACCCCTATTCCCATTACTCTGTGTCTATTTTGTGTATTTCAGCAAAACAGTTTTTTTAAATTCAATGTTGCATAGTTTTTATCAGCAACGAATTGATCTACGTGTGAAAGTCGTCGTCTGAACATGAAGCTCTGGAGCTGAAGTTGTGATTGTGAAATAGTTGTGCCTGTCGACTGTCAGTGTATAGTCGTCTGTTAACAACACTGACAAAGTCAAGTGGATCAACAAAGAGGTTAACATCTGACTTGAACACCGCAGTAAATATGTCTGCCCACAGCCCGAATAGTAAACGGTGCCCAGTTTTTTTCTCATCTCTTAGTTTTCTGCTGCTGTCATCGTCGTCCTTAAGATTTGCGAATTGTGATGTAATTTTGTTCTTTATTGTGCCACTTAAGTTTTTAGACCTTTCAAAATGTAAAAATTATTATTAAATTTGATCATTTTTGACCCTTTTTTTACAAATTTTGTTGTGTTGTATATCAAAATGAATTTTTTACTAACCTCTGTCTATGCCATGGAATAGGCTACCTACTTCAGAAAAATATTTTTTTGTCATTTTGTGTCCTCCTAAAATAAAGTCCCTAGTAGTGCGTCTGTAGTGTTGTGTCTCATGTTGCTGATGTTGCTGATCAAGGTAAGTGGTTTATTTAAATTAGTTTAGGCTATTTGCATCCACATTCAATTTGGGGTTTTTATGGCCAAATTGGCTTCAGCAGAAATCTTAACTTAACCTAAAATATCAACATGACAAGCAGAAACATAGCCTCTGGCATATTACGGTTGGATGTTGGCAACAGTTTAGTTCAGTTATTTAGTACTGTATTTGATTCTAAAGCTTTGCCTTAGGCCTATGTCTAGATTTTTACAATATTTAAGGCCCATACTAACTTGTGGCGTCAACTTAGCCACAGTTGTGATGCCTTTGATCTTCACTTTATCTATATATAAAGCCAAAAGTACCCATGAACTTTTGAGAAAACTACAAGTCACACCCCCATGAACCATATACTTAAAATGTTCGTCATGACGAGAAACCTTGCGCAAAATTATCCGTTATTTCATAAATTGCCCTATAAGGTTGTAATTGCTTTCCAAAGGGAACTTTCCATTTACCTAATGTTAAAAATACCTCAGCTGTTATTATTTGTTTGCATTACCATTACTGTATTCTGTTTTGTTTATTTCATCTTAACTTAACCAATCAATAGTTTTATTAATACTAATGTAGTAAAACGGGGTGGAGCCCGTGGGTAACAGCTAGTTGTAATAGGTACTTACTATGTAACAGCTGTTGCTGGATTGTTAAAATGTTTAGTTTTTACTAAGTCATGATTTAACACACTTCTTCATTCGTTTGTAAATAAAAACGGTAACACATCAAAATATTTGTTCACATAGTGGTGTAATTATTTCACACAAATTAAAAACCACTAAGTTTATAAACTTATTGGTTACAAAATTTACAAATGAATAATTTATTTATTAAGTTAGCCTATATTGCAATATTTTAGGCCTATGAGCACAAAGTTTATATCGTTTGGTAAAGCATTCTTGGTTCAGCCTTTAACTACCTACAACATATAATTCCTGCATTTTAAAAGTTGCAGAAGTCAATAACAAATATTGGTCTAGGTTTCATTTTCTATCAATATTTTTGGTAGCCTACTAGGCTTTAGCCCTATTGCTTTGCTTACAAGAAAAGATCAGTTGAATAACAATAGTATTTTATTTTTAATTTGTATGTCAACTTAGTAAGATTTAGGCCTAATTGATACCTAAATCTGTTGTAATTCTTAAGTCAAAGATTTTGCCAATTTTTCTGTTGAGTCTAACCCTTATGCCTACTTATCATACAGAGCCAACACGTGTTGTAAGTTAGTTTAGTTGGATTTATGAGCAAAGAACTCTTTGTTTTATAATAGGCTAGTAAAAATGTCACAAAAATTAACAAAAAAATCAATAAGACTAACTTAAATTTAGGTAGCCTTTGTATTTTAGTATTTTTTAGGCCTACTTACAGTTATCATTATCATCAGATAGCACTCATATGATGCCAGTTTTTGACTGTACCAAAACTAAAAACAATAAGTTATGGTAGGCCTACTTAACTTAGTAACTTATTTCATTTGTATATGAATAATAAGTAGGTCTACAGTTGGATTTTTTAAAACTTAAGTAGTGGTTATTTTTGGTAGGCTACTGTAACGAAGTTCTTTGGCTGCATTTTATTTTATTTCCATTCCAACGGCAATGCCATCTCAAAATTGATACAGTTAGGCCTAATAATTATTACAATTTTAAATGGGCCTACTTATAAATAAATACTTAGTATGCATTGTCATCATATGCTTCTGATTGTCATGAAATGTCTTTATCGTCCAAATTGGCTTAAATAAACAATAGCCTAATGTTCTATAGGTAAACAATAATGTCTAGGCCTATCGATTAGTAGGTTTATTAGCCTGTTTGGTATCTTAACTTAGTAAACTTTGATACATTGCTGAATTAGAATAGCCTAAATTATGCTTTATCCAATATAATTTCCAAGATTAACAGTTCTCTCATTTAAGGTAGGCCTACAGTAGCAGATTCATCTTAGTGTCTAACTCATTACTAACAACCTTGAATTAAACAGGAATAACTTGTAATTATAACCCTATAAGTAATGTTGCTGCTAACTTTGACTGGCTTCAATAAATAATTTCTTAACCAGCATAATAATTATTAAAGTAATGTGTTAAACGTTTTACTGAGAGTAAAGATATACGTCTCTAATAACAATAGAAGTTTGTCTACCATAACTATTCTTAAAGTGTTATTTATTAGAAATATTTTTATTTATTCCTGGCATAAAGTATAATGAATAGTTGGAAATTAAAGAAGCGTGAACAATTAAATGTGCAACGTTCTAGAATTTTAGGCTACTAATTTGCAGCACACTGAAGATTTAGTTTTGTGCCGTAGTGGGTTATTGTATTAGGAAAAGAAATAGCAAGTATGGATGAAAACGTAACCTAATCAGTTATCTAACTGCCGTAGTAAATTAGTAGTGTCTATGTTATACATAATTAACTACCTTTTAATATAACTTTCTAATGCTTTTGGATATGCTTTTTTGTTCCAGATACCATGCCACAAAAGTATAAAACGTCTTTCCAGATCAGATGGAAGAGTGAATTTTCCTGGGTCAAGGAAGGGGAGAAAGGCACTGCTTGGTGTTTGTTGTGCAAAAGAGAAATAAATGTTCAAACCATGGGTAGGACAGCCTTAGTGAGCCACGAAAAGTCAGCAAAACACAAAGAATTAGTCAACGACTCTCAAAAATCCATTAGTTTGGAGACATTTTTTACAAGTAAATCCAAAACTATTTCTTCATCTTCCGAAAATGTTCATTCTATTCCAAATCGGGTGGAACCCTCAGTCCTACCAGGTCCCTCCACTTCTGTCGCACCAGGTCCCTCCACTTCTGTCGAACCAGGTCCCTCCACTTCTGTCGAACCAGGTCCCTCCACTTCTGTCGAACCAGGTCCCTCCACTTCTGTCGAACCAGGTCCCTCCACTTCTGTCGAACCAGGTCCCTCCACTTCTGTCGAACCAGGTCCCTCCACCTCTGTCGTACCAGGTCACTCCACTTCTGTCGAACCAGGTCCCTCCACCTCTGTCGTACCAGGTGCCTCCACTTCTGTCGTACCAGGTGCCTCCACCTCTGTCGTACCAGGTGCCTCCACTTCTGTCGTACCAGGTCCCTCCACCTCTGTCGTATCAGGTCCCTCCACGTCAACATCATCATCTAAATCAAAATTTGAATCCTTTCGTATTAAAGACTCTGTCACCGAAGCTGAAACACTGTGGTGTCTACACACTGTCATGTACCACCATTCTCTTAGGAGTGCTGAGAGTGCTGTTCATCTATTTAAAAGAATGTTTTCTACTTCTGACATTGCTCAAGAGATGAGACTAGGAAAAGACAAAATTTCCTATTGCATTATTTATGGACTCAGCAACTACTTCAGGAAAAAACTTATTGAATCCATACAAAGCTCTGATTCTAAATATTTTGTAGTCGCCTTTGATGAGTCACTGAACAAAGTTTCGCAGACACAACAGATGGACGTCTGTATCAGGAATTGGAATGACAATCTCAATCAAGTTGCCTCTAGATACTTGACTTCTGTATTTCTATATAGTTCTAAGGCTGAAGACCTGCTGAATGCTTTAAAAGAGGGTTTAAGGGGACTCAAACTTGATTACATACTACAAATCTCAATGGACGGACCAAATGTCAACAAAAAATGCTGCGTCTTTTAAAAAATGAAATTCAACAAAATGAAGAAGGTAGCAAACTTTTAGAGATTGGCACATGTGGCTTGCATGCTGTAAATGTTGCGTTTAAAACCGGAATTGAAGAAACTGGATGGGAGCTGTTATCATTTTTTAGAACATGCTATTATGTTTTCAAAGACAGTCCCTCTCAAAGAGGTGATTATTTTGCAATCACTAACACAAAAGTACTACCAAAGAAATTTTGCTCAGTTCGCTGGGTAGAAAATGTAGATGTGAGTAAAAGAGCCCAGGAAATTTTGCCCCATCTAAAAACTTACGTCGAAAATGTGAAAGGCACAATCAAAGAACCTAAAAGCAAAAGTTTCAAAATCATGTCAAATGCTTTAGCTGATACTCTTCTGCCAGCAAAGATTGCATTTTTTGGATGGCTAGCAGAGGAAGTAGAGCCATTTCTTCGAAACCTCCAAACGGATGCTCCAATGGTTCCATTCCTCCATGATGATCTATGCAACATAACCAAAAGTGTCATGGAAAAATTTGTTAAGACAGAAATTCTTAATGAGAAACCCCTCAAAGACATCGATGTTTTTGATAAAAACAATGATGGTGCTTTTGTCAACCTAAGACCAGCCAAACATATTGATTTGAGCTATAGTGTGAGATCAGCCATATCTAAGTGTAAGGGGTCTTTACCAATGTAGACTCAGATGTTTACCAAAACAAACTATATGTTTTTTTTTACTTTTCTTTGTTTACACTTATTTATTTAGCAATTGATGCAGTGAAATTGATATAAAGGATATGTGTGGACGATTCGTTTAATGATGTCAGGACACCAACGTTATAATTATGTGTAGCCTACTGTGAATTTTATTGGATGTTTTCGTTTTATTTTAGGGAGTGTCTATTCGGACCTACTGGAAATTGTGTATAGTATGAGTAATTGTATTGTGTTGATATTGATTAAGGAAGAGGCAGTTATGCGATGGAATTGGAAGGTGATATCGTTGACTAGGCCTATACACTTTCTCAATTTTGATAATTACTCTTTCTACTGTAGGCTGCTATAAATTGTTTCTTTATACGTGTAAGCTAGCTGTTCTGATTTATACACAGTTGTAACTGACTACTCCCGTACGTAGGACGGGCTAACACCTCGTCTTATATAATACAAATTTTGCAAAACATATGACAGCTAGCCTGACTATAATACTAGAACAAATTACAAGCGATTGGTACCAAGTGAAAGATATTTTCCTGTAGATGTGCAGAATCCCTTTATAAATTAAAATAGACTCAAAACAAGCACAAAATATGAATAATAAATAATACATACTTTAGGTCGAGTTTTCGACCAAGGACCGAGCTCCGATTAAAAAACGATCGTAATTAAAGCGGTGTACCGCAAATCGCGTATTTAGCCTGTAAGGCACCAGATGAGGTTTTAAAGGCACTCGCCAGGTTCGTTAACTACTATTGTAAGCCATCTTAACCTTATTCAATGAGGGTGGTTTAATTATTAGGGATATTATAACTAACGAAATGGATAGTAAACATAGACCATTAATTAAGTCACTAGCTTTACTAGCGTGTTTTACGTTTTAAATTCCTTCAACATGTGACCAGTTCTTTTGTTCAAATGAATATTATTTTATTTTTATTGACTCAGATGTTTACCAAAACAAACTATATGTTTTTTTTTTTACTTTTCTTTGTTTACACTTATTTATTTAGCAATTGATGCAGTGAAATTGATATAAAGGATATGTGTGGACGATTCGTTTAATGATGTCAGGACACCAACGTTATAATTATGTGTAGCCTACTGTGAATTTTATTGGATGTTTTCGTTTTATTTTAGGGAGTGTCTATTCGGACCTACTGGAAATTGTGTATAGTATGAGTAATTGTATTGTGTTGATATTGATTAAGGAAGAGGCAGGTATGCGATGGAATTGGAAGGTGATGTCGTTGACTAGGCCTATACACTTTCTCAATTTTGATAATTACTCTTTCTACTGTAGGCTGCTATAAATTGTTTCTTTATACGTGTAAGCTAGCTGTTCTGATTTATACACAGTTGTAACTGACTACTCCCGTACGTAGGACGGGCTAACACCTCGTCTTATATAATACAAATTTTGCAAAACATTTGACAGCTAGCCTGACTATAATACTAGAACAAATTACAAGCGATTGGTACCAAGTGAAAGATATTTTCCTGTAGATGTGCAGAATCCCTTTATAAATTAAAATAGACTCAAAACAAGCACAAAATATGAATAATAAATAATACATACTTTAGGTCGAGTTTTCGACCAAGGACCGAGCTCCGATTAAAAAACGATCGTAATTAAAGCGGTGTACCGCAAATCGCGTATTTAGCCTGTAAGGCACCAGATGAGGTTTTAAAGGCACTCGCCAGGTTCGTTAACTACTATTGTAAGCCATCTTAACCTTATTCAATGAGGGTGGTTTAATTATTAAGGATATTATAACTAACGGAATGGATAGTAAACATAGACCATTAATTAAGTCACTAGCTTTACTAGTGTGTTTTACGTTTTAAATTCCTTCAACATGTGACCAGTTCTTTTGTTCAAATGAATATTATTTTATTTTTATTGACTCAGATGATTACCAAAACAAACAATATGTTTTTTTTTTTTTTACTTTTCTTTGTTTACACTTATTTATTTAGCAATTGATGCAGTGAAATTGATATAAAGGATATGTGTGGACGATTCGTTTAATGATGTCAGGACACCAACGTTATAATTATGTGTAGCCTACTGTGAATTTTATTGGATGTTTTCGTTTTATTTTAGGGAGTGTCTATTCGGACCTACTGGAAATTGTGTATAGTATGAGTAATTGTATTGTGTTGATATTGATTAAGGAAGAGGCAGGTATGCGATGGAATTGGAAGGTGATATCGTTGACTAGGCCTGTACACTTTCTCAATTTTGATAATTACTCTTTCTACTGTAGGCTGCTATAAATTGTTTCTTTATACGTGTAAGCTAGCTGTTCTGATTTATACACAGTTGTAACTGACTACTCCCGTACGTAGGACGGGCTAACACCTCGTCTTATATAATACAAATTTTGCAAAACATATGACAGCTAGCCTGACTATAATACTAGAACAAATTACAAGCGATTGGTACCAAGTGAAAGATATTTTCCTGTAGATGTGCAGAATCCCTTTATAAATTAAAATAGACTCAAAACAAGCACAAAATATGAATAATAAATAATACATACTTTAGGTCGAGTTTTCGACCAAGGACCGAGCTCCGATTAAAAAACGATCGTAATTAAAGCGGTGTACCGCAAATCGCGTATTTAGCCTGTAAGGCACCAGATGAGGTTTTAAAGGCACTCGCCAGGTTCGTTAACTACTATTGTAAGCCATCTTAATCTTATTCAATGAGGGTGGTTTAATTATTAAGGATATTATAACTAACGGAATGGATAGTAAACATAGACCATTAATTAAGTCACTAGCTTTACTAGCGTGTTTTACGTTTTAAATTCCTTCAACATGTGACCAGTTCTTTTGTTCAAATGAATATTATTTTATTTTTATTGACTCAGATGTTTACCAAAACAAACTATATGTTTTTTTTTACTTTTCTTTGTTTACACTTATTTATTTAGCAATTGATGCAGTGAAATTGATATAAAGGATATGTGTGGACGATTCGTTTAATGATGTCAGGACACCAACGTTATAATTATGTGTAGCCTACTGTGAATTTTATTGGATGTTTTCGTTTTATTTTAGGGAGTGTCTATTCGGACCTACTGGAAATTGTGTATAGTATGAGTAATTGTATTGTGTTGATATTGATTAAGGAAGAGGCAGGTATGCGATGGAATTGGAAGGTAATATCGTTGACTAGGCCTATACACTTTCTCAATTTTGATAATTACTCTTTCCACTGTAGGCTGCTATAAATTGTTTCTTTATACGTGTAAGCTAGCTGTTCTGATTTATACACAGTTGTAACTGACTACTCCCGTACGTAGGACGGGCTAACACCTCGTCTTATATAATACAAATTTTGCAAAACATATGACAGCTAGCCTGACTATAATACTAGAACAAATTACAAGCAATTGGTACCAAGTGAAAGATATTTTCCTGTAGATGTGCAGAATCCCTTTATAAATTAAAATAGACTCAAAACAAGCACAAAATATGAATAATAAATAATACATACTTTAGGTCGAGTTTTCGACCAAGGACCGAGCTCCGATTAAAAAACGATCGTAATTAAAGCGGTGTACCGCAAATCGCGTATTTAGCCTGTAAGGCACCAGATGAGGTTTTAAAGGCACTCGCCAGGTTCGTTAACTACTATTGTAAGCCATCTTAACCTTATTCAATGAGGGTGGTTTAATTATTAAGGATATTATAACTAACGGAATGGAAAGTAAACATAGACCATTAATTAAGTCACTAGCTTTACTAGCGTGTTTTACGTTTTAAATTCCTTCAACATGTGACCAGTTCTTTTGTTCAAATGAATATTATTTTATTTTTATTGACTCAGATGTTTACCAAAACAAACAATATGTTTTTTTTTTTACTTTTCTTTGTTTACACTTATTTATTTAGTAATTGATGCAGTGAAATTGATGTAAAGGATATGTGTGGACGATTCGTTTAATGATGTCAGGACACCAACGTTATAATTATGTGTAGCCTACTGTGAATTTTATTGGATGTTTTCGTTTTATTTTAGGGAGTGTCTATTCGGACCTACTGGAAATTGTGTATAGTATGAGTAATTGTATTGTGTTGATATTGATTAAGGAAGAGGCAGGTATGCGATGGAATTGGAAGGTGATATCGTTGACTAGGCCTATACACTTTCTCAATTTTGATAATTACTCTTTCTACTGTAGGCTGCTATAAATTGTTTCTTTATACGTGTAAGCTAGCTGTTCTGATTTATACACAGTTGTAACTGACTACTCCCGTACGTAGGACGGGCTAACACCTCGTCTTATATAATACAAATTTTGCAAAACATATGACAGCTAGCCTGACTATAATACTAGAACAAATTACAAGCAATTGGTACCAAGTGAAAGATATTTTCCTGTAGATGTGCAGAATCCCTTTATAAATTAAAATAGACTCAAAACAAGCACAAAATATGAATAATAAATAATACATACTTTAGGTCGAGTTTTCGACCAAGGACCGAGCTCCGATTAAAAAACGATCGTAATTAAAGCGGTGTACCGCAAATCGCGTATTTAGCCTGTAAGGCACCAGATGAGGTTTTAAAGGCACTCGCCAGGTTCGTTAACTACTATTGTAAGCCATCTTAACCTTATTCAATGAGGGTGGTTTAATTATTAAGGATATTATAACTAACGGAATGGATAGTAAACATAGACCATTAATTAAGTCACTAGCTTTACTAGCGTGTTTTACGTTTTAAATTCCTTCAACATGTGACCAGTTCTTTTGTTCAAATGAATATTATTTTATTTTTATTGACTCAGATGTTTACCAAAACAAACAATATGTTTTTTTTTTACTTTTCTTTGTTTACACTTATTTATTTAGTAATTGATGCAGTGAAATTGATATAAAGGATATGTGTGGACGATTCGTTTAATGATGTCAGGACACCAACGTTATAATTATGTGTAGCCTACTGTGAATTTTATTGGATGTTTTCGTTTTATTTTAGGGAGTGTCTATTCGGACCTACTGGAAATTGTGTATAGTATGAGTAATTGTATTGTGTTGATATTGATTAAGGAAGAGGCAGGTATGCGATGGAATTGGAAGGTGATATCGTTGACTAGGCCTATACACTTTCTCAATTTTGATAATTACTCTTTCTACTGTAGGCTGCTATAAATTCTTTCTTTATACGTGTAAGCTAGCTGTTCTGATTTATACACAGTTGTAACTGACTACTCCCGTACGTAGGACGGGCTAACACCTCGTCTTATATAATACAAATTTTGCAAAACATATGACAGCTAGCCTGACTATAATACTAGAACAAATTACAAGCGATTGGTACCAAGCGAAAGATATTTTCCTGTAGATGTGCAGAATCCCTTTATAAATTAAAATAGACTCAAAACAAGCACAAAATATGAATAATAAATAATACATACTTTAGGTCGAGTTTTCGACCAAGGACCGAGCTCCGATTAAAAAACGATCGTAATTAAAGCGGTGTACCGCAAATCGCGTATTTAGCCTGTAAGGCACCAGATGAGGTTTTAAAGGCACTCGCCAGGTTCGTTAACTACTATTGTAAGCCATCTTAACCTTATTCAATGAGGGTGGTTTAATTATTAAGGATATTATAACTAACGGAATGGATAGTAAACATAGACCATTAATTAAGTCACTAGCTTTACTAGCGTGTTTTACGTTTTAAATTCCTTCAACATGTGACCAGTTCTTTTGTTCAAATGAATATTATTTTATTTTTATTGACTCAGATGTTTACCAAAACAAACTATATGTTTTTTTTTACTTTTCTTTGTTTACACTTATTTATTTAGCAATTGATGCAGTGAAATTGATATAAAGGATATGTGTGGACGATTCGTTTAATGATGTCAGGACACCAACGTTATAATTATGTGTAGCCTACTGTGAATTTTATTGGATGTTTTCGTTTTATTTTAGGGAGTGTCTATTCGGACCTACTGGAAATTGTGTATAGTATGAGTAATTGTATTGTGTTGATATTGATTAAGGAAGAGGCAGGTATGCGATGGAATTGGAAGGTGATATCGTTGACTAGGCCAATACACTTTCTCAATTTTGATAATTACTCTTTCTACTGTAGGCTGCTATAAATTGTTTCTTTATACGTGTAAGCTAGCTGTTCTGATTTATACACAGTTGTAACTGACTACTCCCGTACGTAGGACGGGCTAACACCTCGTCTTATATAATACAAATTTTGCAAAACATATGACAGCTAGCCTGACTATAATACTAGAACAAATTACAAGCAATTGGTACCAAGTGAAAGATATTTTCCTTTAGATGTGCAGAATCCCTTTATAAATTAAAATAGACTCAAAACAAGCACAAAATATGAATAATAAATAATACATACTTTAGGTCGAGTTTTCGACCAAGGACCGAGCTCCGATTAAAAAACGATCGTAATTAAAGCGGTGTACCGCAAATCGCGTATTTAGCCTGTAAGGCACCAGATGAGGTTTTAAAGGCACTCGCCAGGTTCGTTAACTACTATTGTAAGCCATCTTAACCTTATTCAATGAGGGTGGTTTAATTATTAAGGATATTATAACTAACGGAATGGATAGTAAACATAGACCATTAATTAAGTCACTAGCTTTACTAGCGTGTTTTACGTTTTAAATTCCTTCAACATGTGACCAGTTCTTTTGTTCAAATGAATATTATTTTATTTTTATTGACTCAGATGTTTACCAAAACAAACAATATGTTTTTTTTTTACTTTTCTTTGTTTACAGTTAATTATTTAGTAATTGATGCAGTGAAATTGATATAAAGGATATGTGTGGACGATTCGTTTAATGATGTCAGGACACCAACGTTATAATTATGTGTAGCCTACTGTGAATTTTATTGGATGTTTTCGTTTTATTTTAGGGAGTGTCTATTCGGACCTACTGGAAATTGTGTATAGTATGAGTAATTGTATTGTGTTGATATTGATTAAGGAAGAGGCAGGTATGCGATGGAATTGGAAGGTGATATCGTTGAATACACTTTCTCAATTTTGATAATTACTCTTTCTACTGTAGGCTGCTATAAATTGTTTCTTTATACGTGTAAGCTAGCTGTTCTGATTTATACACAGTTGTAACTGACTACTCCCGTACGTAGGACGGGCTAACACCTCGTCTTATATAATACAAATTTTGCAAAACATATGACAGCTAGCCTGACTATAATACTAGAACAAATTACAAGCGATTGGTACCAAGCGAAAGATATTTTCCTGTAGATGTGCAGAATCCCTTTATAAATTAAAATAGACTCAAAACAAGCACAAAATATGAATAATAAATAATACATACTTTAGGTCGAGTTTTCGACCAAGGACCGAGCTCCGATTAAAAAACGATCGTAATTAAAGCGGTGTACCGCAAATCGCGTATTTAGCCTGTAAGGCACCAGATGAGGTTTTAAAGGCACTCGCCAGGTTCGTTAACTACTATTGTAAGCCATCTTAACCTTATTCAATGAGGGTGGTTTAATTATTAAGGATATTATAACTAACGGAATGGATAGTAAACATAGACCATTAATTAAGTCACTAACTTTACTAGCGTGTTTTACGTTTTAAATTCCTTCAACATGTGACCAGTTCTTTTGTTCAAATGAATATTATTTTATATTTATTGACTCAGATGTTTACCAAAACAAACTATATGTTTTTTTTTTACTTTTCTTTGTTTACACTTATTTATTTAGCAATTGATGCAGTGAAATTGATATAAAGGATATGTGTGGACGATTCGTTTAATGATGTCAGGACACCAACGTTATAATTATGTGTAGCCTACTGTGAATTTTATTGGATGTTTTCGTTTTATTTTAGGGAGTGTCTATTCGGACCTACTGGAAATTGTGTATAGTATGAGTAATTGTATTGTGTTGATATTGATTAAGGAAGAGGCAGGTATGCGATGGAATTGGAAGGTGATATCGTTGAATACACTTTCTCAATTTTGATAATTACTCTTTCTACTGTAGGCTGCTATAAATTGTTTCTTTATACGTGTAAGCTAGCTGTTCTGATTTATACACAGTTGTAACTGACTACTCCCGTACGTAGGACGGGCTAACACCTCGTCTTATATAATACAAATTTTGCAAAACATATGACAGCTAGCCTGACTATAATACTAGAACAAATTACAAGCAATTGGTACCAAGTGAAAGATATTTTCCTTTAGATGTGCAGAATCCCTTTATAAATTAAAATAGACTCAAAACAAGCACAAAATATGAATAATAAATAATACATACTTTAGGTCGAGTTTTCGACCAAGGACCGAGCTCCGATTAAAAAACGATCGTAATTAAAGCGGTGTACCGCAAATCGCGTATTTAGCCTGTAAGGCACCAGATGAGGTTTTAAAGGCACTCGCCAGGTTCGTTAACTACTATTGTAAGCCATCTTAACCTTATTCAATGAGGGTGGTTTAATTATTAAGGATATTATAACTAACGGAATGGATAGTAAACATAGACCATTAATTAAGTCACTAGCTTTACTAGCGTGTTTTACGTTTTAAATTCCTTCAACATGTGACCAGTTCTTTTGTTCAAATGAATATTATTTTATTTTTATTGACTCAGATGTTTACCAAAACAAACAATATGTTTTTTTTTTACTTTTCTTTGTTTACAGTTAATTATTTAGTAATTGATGCAGTGAAATTGATATAAAGGATATGTGTGGACGATTCGTTTAATGATGTCAGGACACCAACGTTATAATTATGTGTAGCCTACTGTGAATTTTATTGGATGTTTTCGTTTTATTTTAGGGAGTGTCTATTCGGACCTACTGGAAATTGTGTATAGTATGAGTAATTGTATTGTGTTGATATTGATTAAGGAAGAGGCAGGTATGCGATGGAATTGGAAGGTGATATCGTTGAATACACTTTCTCAATTTTGATAATTACTCTTTCTACTGTAGGCTGCTATAAATTGTTTCTTTATACGTGTAAGCTAGCTGTTCTGATTTATACACAGTTGTAACTGACTACTCCCGTACGTAGGACGGGCTAACACCTCGTCTTATATAATACAAATTTTGCAAAACATATGACAGCTAGCCTGACTATAATACTAGAACAAATTACAAGCGATTGGTACCAAGCGAAAGATATTTTCCTGTAGATGTGCAGAATCCCTTTATAAATTAAAATAGACTCAAAACAAGCACAAAATATGAATAATAAATAATACATACTTTAGGTCGAGTTTTCGACCAAGGACCGAGCTCCGATTAAAAAACGATCGTAATTAAAGCGGTGTACCGCAAATCGCGTATTTAGCCTGTAAGGCACCAGATGAGGTTTTAAAGGCACTCGCCAGGTTCGTTAACTACTATTGTAAGCCATCTTAACCTTATTCAATGAGGGTGGTTTAATTATTAAGGATATTATAACTAACGGAATGGATAGTAAACATAGACCATTAATTAAGTCACTAACTTTACTAGCGTGTTTTACGTTTTAAATTCCTTCAACATGTGACCAGTTCTTTTGTTCAAATGAATATTATTTTATATTTATTGACTCAGATGTTTACCAAAACAAACTATATGTTTTTTTTTTACTTTTCTTTGTTTACACTTATTTATTTAGCAATTGATGCAGTGAAATTGATATAAAGGATATGTGTGGACGATTCGTTTAATGATGTCAGGACACCAACGTTATAATTATGTGTAGCCTACTGTGAATTTTATTGGATGTTTTCGTTTTATTTTAGGGAGTGTCTATTCGGACCTACTGGAAATTGTGTATAGTATGAGTAATTGTATTGTGTTGATATTGATTAAGGAAGAGGCAGGTATGCGATGGAATTGGAAGGTGATATCGTTGAATACACTTTCTCAATTTTGATAATTACTCTTTCTACTGTAGGCTGCTATAAATTGTTTCTTTATACGTGTAAGCTAGCTGTTCTGATTTATACACAGTTGTAACTGACTACTCCCGTACGTAGGACGGGCTAACACCTCGTCTTATATAATACAAATTTTGCAAAACATATGACAGCTAGCCTGACTATAATACTAGAACAAATTACAAGCAATTGGTACCAAGTGAAAGATATTTTCCTGTAGATGTGCAGAATCCCTTTATAAATTAAAATAGACTCAAAACAAGCACAAAATATGAATAATAAATAATACATACTTTAGGTCGAGTTTTCGACCAAGGACCGAGCTCCGATTAAAAAACGATCGTAATTAAAGCGGTGTACCGCAAATCGCGTATTTAGCCTGTAAGGCACCAGATGAGGTTTTAAAGGCACTCGCCAGGTTCGTTAACTACTATTGTAAGCCATCTTAACCTTATTCAATGAGGGTGGTTTAATTATTAAGGATATTATAACTAACGGAATGGATAGTAAACATAGACCATTAATTAAGTCACTAGCTTTACTAGCGTGTTTTACGTTTTAAATTCCTTCAACATGTGACCAGTTCTTTTGTTCAAATGAATATTATTTTATTTTTATTGACTCAGATGTTTACCAAAACAAACTATATGTTTTTTTTACTTTTCTTTGTTTACACTTATTTATTTAGCAATTGATGCAGTGAAATTGATATAAAGGATATGTGTGGACGATTCGTTTAATGATGTCAGGACACGACATGATGTACGTAGGACGGGCTAACACCTCGTCTTATATAATACAAATTTTGCAAAACATATGACAGCTAGCCTGACTATAATACTAGAACAAATTACAAGCGATTGGTACCAAGTGAAAGATATTTTCCTGTAGATGTGCAGAATCCCTTTATAAATTAAAATAGACTCAAAACAAGCACAAAATATGAATAATAAATAATACATACTTTAGGTCGAGTTTTCGACCAAGGACCGAGCTCCGATTAAAAAACGATCGTAATTAAAGCGGTGTACCGCAAATCGCGTATTTAGCCTGTAAGGCACCAGATGAGGTTTTAAAGGCACTCGCCAGGTTCGTTAACTACTATTGTAAGCCATCTTAACCTTATTCAATGAGGGTGGTTTAATTATTAAGGATATTATAACTAACGGAATGGATAGTAAACATAGACCATTAATTAAGTCACTAGCTTTACTAGCGTGTTTTACGTTTTAAATTCCTTCAACATGTGACCAGTTCTTTTGTTCAAATGAATATTATTTTATATTTATTGACTCAGATGTTTACCAAAACAAACTATATGTTTTTTTTTTACTTTTCTTTGCTTACACTTATTTATTTAGCAATTGATGCAGTGAAATTGATATAAAGGATATGTGTGGACGATTCGTTTAATGATGTCAGGACACGACATGATGTACGTAGGACGGGCTAACACCTCGTCTTATATAATACAAATTTTGCAAAACATATGACAGCTAGCCTGACTATAATACTAGAACAAATTACAAGCGATTGGTACCAAGTTAAATATATTTTCCTGTAGATGTGCAGAATCCCTTTATAAATTAAAATAGACTCAAAACAAGCACAAAATATAATAAATAATACATACTTTAGGTCGAGTTTTCGACCAAGGACCGAGCTCCGATTAAAAAACGATCGTAATTAAAGCGGTGTACCGCAAATCGCGTATTTAGCCTGTAAGGCACCAGATGAGGTTTTAAAGGCACTCGCCAGGTTCGTTAACTACTATTGTAAGCCATCTTAACCTTATTCAATGAGGGTGGTTTAATTATTAAGGATATTATAACTAACGGAATGGATAGTAAACATAGACCATTAATTAAGTCACTAGCTTTACTAGCGTGTTTTACGTTTTAAATTCCTTCAACATGTGACCAGTTCTTTTGTTCAAATGAATATTATTTCATTTTTATTGACTCAGATGTTTACCAAAACAAACTATATGTTTTTTTTTTACTTTTCTTTGTTTACACTTATTTATTTAGCAATTGATGCAGTGAAATTGATATAAAGGATATGTGTGGACGATTCGTTTAATGATGTCAGGACACCAACGTTATAATTATGTGTAGCCTACTGTGAATTTTATTGGATGTTTTCGTTTTATTTTAGGGAGTGTCTATTCGGACCTACTGGAAATTGTGTATAGTATGAGTAATTGTATTGTGTTGATATTGATTAAGGAAGAGGCAGGTATGCGATGGAATTGGAAGGTGATATCGTTGACTAGGCCTATACACTTTCTCAATTTTGATAATTACTCTTTCTACTGTAGGCTGCTATAAATTGTTTCTTTATACGTGTAAGCTAGCTGTTCTGATTTATACACAGTTGTAACTGACTACTCCCGTACGTAGGACGGGCTAACACCTCGTCTTATATAATACAAATTTTGCAAAACATATGACAGCTAGCCTGACTATAATACTAGAACAAATTACAAGCAATTGGTACCAAGTGAAAGATATTTTCCTGTAGATGTGCAGAATCCCTTTATAAATTAAAATAGACTCAAAACAAGCACAAAATATGAATAATAAATAATACATACTTTAGGTCGAGTTTTCGACCAAGGACCGAGCTCCGATTAAAAAACGATCGTAATTAAAGCGGTGTACCGCAAATCGCGTATTTAGCCTGTAAGGCACCAGATGAGGTTTTAAAGGCACTCGCCAGGTTCGTTAACTACTATTGTAAGCCATCTTAACCTTATTCAATGAGGGTGGTTTAATTATTAAGGATATTATAACTAACGGAATGGATAGTAAACATAGACCATTAATTAAGTCACTAGCTTTACTAGCGTGTTTTACGTTTTAAATTCCTTCAACATGTGACCAGTTCTTTTGTTCAAATGAATATTATTTTATATTTATTGACTCAGATGTTTACCAAAACAAACTATATGTTTTTTTTTTACTTTTCTTTGTTTACACTTATTTATTTAGCAATTGATGCAGTGAAATTGATATAAAGGATATGTGTGGACGATTCGTTTAATGATGTCAGGACACCAACGTTATAATTATGTGTAGCCTACTGTGAATTTTATTGGATGTTTTCGTTTTATTTTAGGGAGTGTCTATTCGGACCTACTGGAAATTGTGTATAGTATGAGTAATTGTATTGTGTTGATATTGATTAAGGAAGAGGCAGGTATGCGATGGAATTGGAAGGTGATATCGTTGACTAGGCCTATACACTTTCTCAATTTTGATAATTACTCTTTCTACTGTAGGCTGCTATAAATTGTTTCTTTATACGTGTAAGCTAGCTGTTCTGATTTATACACAGTTGTAACTGACTACTCCCGTACGTAGGACGGGCTAACACCTCGTCTTATATAATACAAATTTTGCAAAACATATGACAGCTAGCCTGACTATAATACTAGAACAAATTACAAGCAATTGGTACCAAGTGAAAGATATTTTCCTGTAGATGTGCAGAATCCCTTTATAAATTAAAATAGACTCAAAACAAGCACAAAATATGAATAATAAATAATACATACTTTAGGTCGAGTTTTCGACCAAGGACCGAGCTCCGATTAAAAAACGATCGTAATTAAAGCGGTGTACCGCAAATCGCGTATTTAGCCTGTAAGGCACCAGATGAGGTTTTAAAGGCACTCGCCAGGTTCGTTAACTACTATTGTAAGCCATCTTAACCTTATTCAATGAGGGTGGTTTAATTATGAAGGATATTATAACTAACGGAATGGATAGTAAACATAGACCATTAATTAAGTCACTAGCTTTACTAGCGTGTTTTACGTTTTAAATTCCTTCAACATGTGACCAGTTCTTTTGTTCAAATGAATATTATTTTATTTTTATTGACTCAGATGTTTACCAAAACGAACAATATGTTTTTTTTTTTTACTTTTCTTTGTTTACACTTATTTATTTAGTAATTGATGCAGTGAAATTGATATAAAGGATATGTGTGGACGATTCGTTTAATGATGTCAGGACACCAACGTTATAATTATGTGTAGCCTACTGTGAATTTTATTGGATGTTTTCGTTTTATTTTAGGGAGTGTCTATTCGGACCTACTGGAAATTGTGTATAGTATGAGTAATTGTATTGTGTTGATATTGATTAAGGAAAAGGCAGGTATGCGATGGAATTGGAAGGTGATATCGTTGACTAGGCCTATACACTTTCTCAATTTTAATAATTACTCTTTCTACTGTAGGCTGCTATAAATTGTTTCTTTATACGTTTAAGCTAGCTGTTCTGATTTATACACAGTTGTAACTGACTACTCCCGTACGTAGGACGGGCTAACACCTCGTCTTATATAATACAAATTTTGCAAAACATATGACAGCTAGCCTGACTATAATACTAGAACAAATTACAAGCGATTGGTACCAAGCGAAAGATATTTTCCTGTAGATGTGCAGAATCCCTTTATAAATTAAAATAGACTCAAAACAAGCACAAAATATGAATAATAAATAATACATACTTTAGGTCGAGTTTTCGACCAAGGACCGAGCTCCGATTAAAAAACGATCGTAATTAAAGCGGTGTACCGCAAATCGCGTATTTAGCCTGTAAGGCACCAGATGAGGTTTTAAAGGCACTCGCCAGGTTCGTTAACTACTATTGTAAGCCATCTTAACCTTATTCAATGAGGGTGGTTTAATTATGAAGGATATTATAACTAACGGAATGGAAAGTAAACATAGACCATTAATTAAGTCACTAGCTTTACTAGCGTGTTTTACGTTTTAAATTCCTTCAACATGTGACCAGTTCTTTTGTTCAAATGAATATTATTTTATTTTTATTGACTCAGATGTTTACCAAAACAAACAATATGTTTTTTTTTACTTTTCTTTGTTTACACTTATTTATTTAGTAATTGATGCAGTGAAATTGATATAAAGGATATGTGTGGACGATTCGTTTAATGATGTCAGGACACCAACGTTATAATTATGTGTAGCCTACTGTGAATTTTATTGGATGTTTTCGTTTTATTTTAGGGAGTGTCTATTCGGACCTACTGGAAATTGTGTATAGTATGAGTAATTGTATTGTGTTGATATTGATTAAGGAAGAGGCAGGTATGCGATGGAATTGGAAGGTGATATCGTTGACTAGGCCTATACACTTTCTCAATTTTGATAATTACTCTTTCTACTGTAGGCTGCTATAATTTTTTTCTTTATACGTGTAAGCTAGCTGTTCTGATTTATACACAGTTGTAACTGACTACTCCCGTACGTAGGACGGGCTAACACCTCGTCTTATATAATACAAATTTTGCAAAACGTATGACAGCTAGCCTGACTATAATACTAGAACAATTTACAAGCGATTGGTACCAAGTGAAAGATATTTTCCTGTAGATGTGCAGAATCCCTTTATAAATTAAAATAGACTCAAAACAAGCACAAAATATGAATAATAAATAATACATACTTTAGGTCGAGTTTTCGACCAAGGACCGAGCTCCGATTAAAAAACGGTCGTAATTAAAGCGGTGTACCGCAAATCGCGTATTTAGCCTGTAAGGCACCAGATGAGGTTTTAAAGGCACTCGCCAGGTTCGTTAACTACTATTGTAAGCCATCTTAACCTTATTCAATGAGGGTGGTTTAATTATTAAGGATATTATAACTAACGGAATGGATAGTAAACATAGACCATTAATTAAGTCACTAGCTTTACTAGCGTGTTTTACGTTTTAAATTCCTTCAACATGTGACCAGTTCTTTTGTTCAAATGAATATTATTTTATTTTTATTGACTCAGATGTTTACCAAAACAAACTATATGTTTTTTTTTACTTTTCTTTGTTTACACTTATTTATTTAGCAATTGATGCAGTGAAATTGATATAAAGGATATGTGTGGACGATTCGTTTAATGATGTCAGGACACGACATGATGTACGTAGGACGGGCTAACACCTCGTCTTTTATAATACAAATTTTGCAAAACATATGACAGCTAGCCTGACTATAATACTAGAACAAATTACAAGCGATTGGTACCAAGTTAAAGATATTTTCCTGTAGATGTGCAGAATCCCTTTATAAATTAAAATAGACTCAAAACAAGCACAAAATATGAATAATAAATAATACATACTTTAGGTCGAGTTTTCGACCAAGGACCGAGCTCCGATTAAAAAACGATCGTAATTAAAGCGGTGTACCGCAAATCGCGTATTTAGCCTGTAAGGCACCAGATGAGGTTTTAAAGGCACTCGCCAGGTTCGTTAACTACTATTGTAAGCCATCTTAACCTTATTCAATGAGGGTGGTTTAATTATTAAGGATATTATAAATAACGGAATGGATAGTAAACATAGACCATTAATTAAGTCACTAGCTTTACTAGCGTGTTTTACGTTTTAAATTCCTTCAACATGTGACCAGTTCTTTTGTTCAAATGAATATTATTTTATTTTTATTGACTCAGATGTTAACCAAAACAAACAATATGTTTTTTTTTTACTTTTCTTTGTTTACACTTATTTATTTAGTAATTGATGCAGTGAAATTGATATAAAGGATATGTGTGGACGATTCGTTTAATGATGTCAGGACACCAACGTTATAATTATGTGTAGCCTACTGTGAATTTTATTGGATGTTTTCGTTTTATTTTAGGGAGTGTCTATTCGGACCTACTGGAAATTGTGTATAGTATGAGTAATTGTATTGTGTTGATATTGATTAAGGAAGAGGCAGGTATGCGATGGAATTGGAAGGTGATATCGTTGACTAGGCCTATACACTTTCTCAATTTTGATAATTACTCTTTCTACTGTAGGCTGCTATAAATTGTTTCTTTATACGTGTAAGCTAGCTGTTCTGATTTATACACAGTTGTAACTGACTACTCCCGTACGTAGGACGGGCTAACACCTCGTCTTATATAATACAAATTTTGCAAAACATATGACAGCTAGCCTGACTATAATACTTGAACAAATTACAAGCGATTGGTACCAAGCGAAAGATATTTTCCTGTAGATGTGCAGAATCCCTTTATAAATTAAAATAGACTCAAAACAAGCACAAAATATGAATAATAAATAATACATACTTTAGGTCGAGTTTTCGACCAAGGACCGAGCTCCGATTAAAAAACGATCGTAATTAAAGCGGTGTACCGCAAATCGCGTATTTAGCCTGTAAGGCACCAGATGAGGTTTTAAAGGCACTCGCCAGGTTCGTTAACTACTATTGTAAGCCATCTTAACCTTATTCAATGAGGGTGGTTTAATTATTAAGGATATTATAACTAACGGAATGGATAGTAAACATAGACCATTAATTAAGTCACTAGCTTTACTAGCGTGTTTTACGTTTTAAATTCCTTCAACATGTGACCAGTTCTTTTGTTCAAATGAATATTATTTCATTTTTATTGACTCAGATGTTTACCAAAACAAACTATATGTTTTTTTTTTTACTTTTCTTTGTTTACACTTATTTATTTAGCAATTGATGCAGTGAAATTGATATAAAGGATATGTGTGGACGATTCGTTTAATGATGTCAGGACACCAACGTTATAATTATGTGTAGCCTACTGTGAATTTTATTGGATGTTTTCGTTTTATTTTAGGGAGTGTCTATTCGGACCTACTGGAAATTGTGTATAGTATGAGTAATTGTATTGTGTTGATATTGATTAAGGAAGAGGCAGGTATGCGATGGAATTGGAAGGTGATATCGTTGAATACACTTTCTCAATTTTGATAATTACTCTTTCTACTGTAGGCTGCTATAAATTGTTTCTTTATACGTGTAAGCTAGCTGTTCTGATTTATACACAGTTGTAACTGACTACTCCCGTACGTAGGACGGGCTAACACCTCGTCTTATATAATACAAATTTTGCAAAACATATGACAGCTAGCCTGACTATAATACTAGAACAAATTACAAGCAATTGGTACCAAGTGAAAGATATTTTCCTGTAGATGTGCAGAATCCCTTTATAAATTAAAATAGACTCAAAACAAGCACAAAATATGAATAATAAATAATACATACTTTAGGTCGAGTTTTCGACCAAGGACCGAGCTCCGATTAAAAAACGATCGTAATTAAAGCGGTGTACCGCAAATCGCGTATTTAGCCTGTAAGGCACCAGATGAGGTTTTAAAGGCACTCGCCAGGTTCGTTAACTACTATTGTAAGCCATCTTAACCTTATTCAATGAGGGTGGTTTAATTATTAAGGATATTATAAATAACGGAATGGATAGTAAACATAGACCATTAATTAAGTCACTAGCTTTACTAGCGTGTTTTACGTTTTAAATTCCTTCAACATGTGACCAGTTCTTTTGTTCAAATGAATATTATTTTATTTTTATTGACTCAGATGTTAACCAAAACAAACAATATGTTTTTTTTTTTACTTTTCTTTGTTTACACTTATTTATTTAGTAATTGATGCAGTGAAATTGATATAAAGGATATGTGTGGACGATTCGTTTAATGATGTCAGGACACCAACGTTATAATTATGTGTAGCCTACTGTGAATTTTATTGGATGTTTTCGTTTTATTTTAGGGAGTGTCTATTCGGACCTACTGGAAATTGTGTATAGTATGAGTAATTGTATTGTGTTGATATTGATTAAGGAAGAGGCAGGTATGCGATGGAATTGGAAGGTGATATCGTTGACTAGGCCTATACACTTTCTCAATTTTGATAATTACTCTTTCTACTGTAGGCTGCTATAAATTGTTTCTTTATACGTGTAAGCTAGCTGTTCTGATTTATACACAGTTGTAACTGACTACTCCCGTACGTAGGACGGGCTAACACCTCGTCTTATATAATACAAATTTTGCAAAACATATGACAGCTAGCCTGACTATAATACTTGAACAAATTACAAGCGATTGGTACCAAGCGAAAGATATTTTCCTGTAGATGTGCAGAATCCCTTTATAAATTAAAATAGACTCAAAACAAGCACAAAATATGAATAATAAATAATACATACTTTAGGTCGAGTTTTCGACCAAGGACCGAGCTCCGATTAAAAAACGATCGTAATTAAAGCGGTGTACCGCAAATCGCGTATTTAGCCTGTAAGGCACCAGATGAGGTTTTAAAGGCACTCGCCAGGTTCGTTAACTACTATTGTAAGCCATCTTAACCTTATTCAATGAGGGTGGTTTAATTATTAAGGATATTATAACTAACGGAATGGATAGTAAACATAGACCATTAATTAAGTCACTAGCTTTACTAGCGTGTTTTACGTTTTAAATTCCTTCAACATGTGACCAGTTCTTTTGTTCAAATGAATATTATTTCATTTTTATTGACTCAGATGTTTACCAAAACAAACTATATGTTTTTTTTTTACTTTTCTTTGTTTACACTTATTTATTTAGCAATTGATGCAGTGAAATTGATATAAAGGATATGTGTGGACGATTCGTTTAATGATGTCAGGACACCAACGTTATAATTATGTGTAGCCTACTGTGAATTTTATTGGATGTTTTCGTTTTATTTTAGGGAGTGTCTATTCGGACCTACTGGAAATTGTGTATAGTATGAGTAATTGTATTGTGTTGATATTGATTAAGGAAGAGGCAGGTATGCGATGGAATTGGAAGGTGATATCGTTGAATACACTTTCTCAATTTTGATAATTACTCTTTCTACTGTAGGCTGCTATAAATTGTTTCTTTATACGTGTAAGCTAGCTGTTCTGATTTATACACAGTTGTAACTGACTACTCCCGTACGTAGGACGGGCTAACACCTCGTCTTATATAATACAAATTTTGCAAAACATATGACAGCTAGCCTGACTATAATACTAGAACAAATTACAAGCAATTGGTACCAAGTGAAAGATATTTTCCTGTAGATGTGCAGAATCCCTTTATAAATTAAAATAGACTCAAAACAAGCACAAAATATGAATAATAAATAATACATACTTTAGGTCGAGTTTTCGACCAAGGACCGAGCTCCGATTAAAAAACGATCGTAATTAAAGCGGTGTACCGCAAATCGCGTATTTAGCCTGTAAGGCACCAGATGAGGTTTTAAAGGCACTCGCCAGGTTCGTTAACTACTATTGTAAGCCATCTTAACCTTATTCAATGAGGGTGGTTTAATTATGAAGGATATTATAACTAACGGAATGGATAGTAAACATAGACCATTAATTAAGTCACTAGCTTTACTAGCGTGTTTTACGTTTTAAATTCCTTCAACATGTGACCAGTTCTTTTGTTCAAATGAATATTATTTTATTTTTATTGACTCAGATGTTTACCAAAACGAACAATATGTTTTTTTTTTTACTTTTCTTTG
The DNA here is from genome assembly GCF_028750875.1 of Macrosteles quadrilineatus. Taxonomy (NCBI): domain Eukaryota; kingdom Metazoa; phylum Arthropoda; class Insecta; order Hemiptera; family Cicadellidae; genus Macrosteles; species Macrosteles quadrilineatus. Next base: position 100,300,898 of record NW_026542595.1, read on the forward strand.
TTTACACTTATTTATTTAGTAATTGATGCAGTGAAATTGATATAAAGGATATGTGTGGACGATTCGTTTAATGATGTCAGGACACCAACGTTATAATTATGTGTAGCCTACTGTGAATTTTATTGGATGTTTTCGTTTTATTTTAGGGAGTGTCTATTCGGACCTACTGGAAATTGTGTATAGTATGAGTAATTGTATTGTGTTGATATTGATTAAGGAAAAGGCAGGTATGCGATGGAATTGGAAGGTGATATCGTTGACTAGGCCTATACACTTTCTCAATTTTGATAATTACTCTTTCTACTGTAGGCTGCTATAAATTGTTTCTTTATACGTGTAAGCTAGCTGTTCTGATTTATACACAGTTGTAACTGACTACTCCCGTACGTAGGACGGGCTAACACCTCGTCTTATATAATACAAATTTTGCAAAACATATGACAGCTAGCCTGACTATAATACTAGAACAAATTACAAGCGATTGGTACCAAGCGAAAGATATTTTCCTGTAGATGTGCAGAATCCCTTTATAAATTAAAATAGACTCAAAACAAGCACAAAATATGAATAATAAATAATACATACTTTAGGTCGAGTTTTCGACCAAGGACCGAGCTCCGATTAAAAAACGATCGTAATTAAAGCGGTGTACCGCAAATCGCGTATTTAGCCTGTAAGGCACCAGATGAGGTTTTAAAGGCACTCGCCAGGTTCGTTAACTACTATTGTAAGCCATCTTAACCTTATTCAATGAGGGTGGTTTAATTATGAAGGATATTATAACTAACGGAATGGAAAGTAAACATAGACCATTAATTAAGTCACTAGCTTTACTAGCGTGTTTTACGTTTTAAATTCCTTCAACATGTGACCAGTTCTTTTGTTCAAATGAATATTATTTTATTTTTATTGACTCAGATGTTTACCAAAACAAACAATATGTTTTTTTTTTACTTTTCTTTGTTTACACTTATTTATTTAGTAATTGATGCAGTGAAATTGATATAAAGGATATGTGTGGACGATTCGTTTAATGATGTCAGGACACCAACGTTATAATTATGTGTAGCCTACTGTGAATTTTATTGGATGTTTTCGTTTTATTTTAGGGAGTGTCTATTCGGACCTACTGGAAATTGTGTATAGTATGAGTAATTGTATTGTGTTGATATTGATTAAGGAAGAGGCAGGTATGCGATGGAATTGGAAGGTGATATCGTTGACTAGGCCTATACACTTTCTCAATTTTGATAATTACTCTTTCTACTGTAGGCTGCTATAAATTGTTTCTTTATACGTGTAAGCTAGCTGTTCTGATTTATACACAGTTGTAACTGACTACTCCCGTACGTAGGACGGGCTAACACCTCGTCTTATATAATACAAATTTTGCAAAACATATGACAGCTAGCCTGACTATAATACTAGAACAAATTACAAGCGATTGGTACCAAGTGAAAGATATTTTCCTGTAGATGTGCAGAATCCCTTTATAAATTAAAATAGACTCAAAACAAGCACAAAATATGAATAATAAATAATACATACTTTAGGTCGAGTTTTCGACCAAGGACCGAGCTCCGATTAAAAAACGGTCGTAATTAAAGCGGTGTACCGCAAATCGCGTATTTAGCCTGTAAGGCACCAGATGAGGTTTTAAAGGCACTCGCCAGGTTCGTTAACTACTATTGTAAGCCATCTTAACCTTATTCAATGAGGGTGGTTTAATTATTAAGGATATTATAACTAACGGAATGGATAGTAAACATAGACCATTAATTAAGTCACTAGCTTTACTAGCGTGTTTTACGTTTTAAATTCCTTCAACATGTGACCAGTTCTTTTGTTCAAATGAATATTATTTTATTTTTACTGACTCAGATGTTTACCAAAACAAACTATATGTTTTTTTTTTTACTTTTCTTTGTTTACACTTATTTATTTAGCAATTGATGCAGTGAAATTGATATAAAGGATATGTGTGGACGATTCGTTTAATGATGTCAGGACACGACATGATGTACGTAGGACGGGCTAACACCTCGTCTTTTATAATACAAATTTTGCAAAACATATGACAGCTAGCCTGACTATAATACTAGAACAAATTACAAGCGATTGGTACCAAGTGAAAGATATTTTCCTGTAGATGTGCAGAATCCCTTTATAAATTAAAATAGACTCAAAACAAGCACAAAATATGAATAATAAATAATACATACTTTAGGTCGAGTTTTCGACCAAGGACCGAGCTCCGATTAAAAAACGGTCGTAATTAAAGCGGTGTACCGCAAATCGCGTATTTAGCCTGTAAGGCACCAGATGAGGTTTTAAAGGCACTCGCCAGGTTCGTTAACTACTATTGTAAGCCATCTTAACCTTATTCAATGAGGGTGGTTTAATTATTAAGGATATTATAACTAACGGAATGGATAGTAAACATAGACCATTAATTAAGTCACTAGCTTTACTAGCGTGTTTTACGTTTTAAATTCCTTCAACATGTGACCAGTTCTTTTGTTCAAATGAATATTATTTTATTTTTACTGACTCAGATGTTTACCAAAACAAACTATATGTTTTTTTTTTACTTTTCTTTGTTTACACTTATTTATTTAGCAATTGATGCAGTGAAATTGATATAAAGGATATGTGTGGACGATTCGTTTAATGATGTCAGGACACGACATGATGTACGTAGGACGGGCTAACACCTCGTCTTTTATAATACAAATTTTGCAAAACATATGACAGCTAGCCTGACTATAATACTAGAACAATTTACAAGCGATTGGTACCAAGTGAAAGATATTTTCCTGTAGATGTGCAGAATCCCTTTATAAATTAAAATAGACTCAAAACAAGCACAAAATATGAATAATAAATAATACATACTTTAGGTCGAGTTTTCGACCAAGGACCGAGCTCCGATTAAAAAACGGTCGTAATTAAAGCGGTGTACCGCAAATCGCGTATTTAGCCTGTAAGGCACCAGATGAGGTTTTAAAGGCACTCGCCAGGTTCGTTAACTACTATTGTAAGCCATCTTAACCTTATTCAATGAGGGTGGTTTAATTATTAAGGATATTATAACTAACGGAATGGATAGTAAACATAGACCATTAATTAAGTCACTAGCTTTACTAGCGTGTTTTACGTTTTAAATTCCTTCAACATGTGACCAGTTCTTTTGTTCAAATGAATATTATTTTATTTTTATTGACTCAGATGTTTACCAAAACAAACTATATGTTTTTTTTTTACTTTTCTTTGTTTACACTTATTTATTTAGCAATTGATGCAGTGAAATTGATATAAAGGATATGTGTGGACGATTCGTTTAATGATGTCAGGACACGACATGATGTACGTAGGACGGGCTAACACCTCGTCTTTTATAATACAAATTTTGCAAAACATATGACAGCTAGCCTGACTATAATACTAGAACAAATTACAAGCGATTGGTACCAAGTTAAAGATATTTTCCTGTAGATGTGCAGAATCCCTTTATAAATTAAAATAGACTCAAAACAAGCACAAAATATGAATAATAAATAATACATACTTTAGGTCGAGTTTTCGACCAAGGACCGAGCTCCGATTAAAAAACGATCGTAATTAAAGCGGTGTACCGCAAATCGCGTATTTAGCCTGTAAGGCACCAGATGAGGTTTTAAAGGCACTCGCCAGGTTCGTTAACTACTATTGTAAGCCATCTTAACCTTATTCAATGAGGGTGGTTTAATTATTAAGGATATTATAAATAACGGAATGGATAGTAAACATAGACCATTAATTAAGTCACTAGCTTTACTAGCGTGTTTTACGTTTTAAATTCCTTCAACATGTGACCAGTTCTTTTGTTCAAATGAATATTATTTTATTTTTATTGACTCAGATGTTAACCAAAACAAACAATATGTTTTTTTTTTTACTTTTCTTTGTTTACACTTATTTATTTAGTAATTGATGCAGTGAAATTGATATAAAGGATATGTGTGGACGATTCGTTTAATGATGTCAGGACACCAACGTTATAATTATGTGTAGCCTACTGTGAATTTTATTGGATGTTTTCGTTTTATTTTAGGGAGTGTCTATTCGGACCTACTGGAAATTGTGTATAGTATGAGTAATTGTATTGTGTTGATATTGATTAAGGAAGAGGCAGGTATGCGATGGAATTGGAAGGTGATATCGTTGACTAGGCCTATACACTTTCTCAATTTTGATAATTACTCTTTCTACTGTAGGCTGCTATAAATTGTTTCTTTATACGTGTAAGCTAGCTGTTCTGATTTATACACAGTTGTAACTGACTACTCCCGTACGTAGGACGGGCTAACACCTCGTCTTATATAATACAAATTTTGCAAAACATATGACAGCTAGCCTGACTATAATACTTGAACAAATTACAAGCGATTGGTACCAAGCGAAAGATATTTTCCTGTAGATGTGCAGAATCCCTTTATAAATTAAAATAGACTCAAAACAAGCACAAAATATGAATAATAAATAATACATACTTTAGGTCGAGTTTTCGACCAAGGACCGAGCTCCGATTAAAAAACGATCGTAATTAAAGCGGTGTACCGCAAATCGCGTATTTAGCCTGTAAGGCACCAGATGAGGTTTTAAAGGCACTCGCCAGGTTCGTTAACTACTATTGTAAGCCATCTTAACCTTATTCAATGAGGGTGGTTTAATTATTAAGGATATTATAACTAACGGAATGGATAGTAAACATAGACCATTAATTAAGTCACTAGCTTTACTAGCGTGTTTTACGTTTTAAATTCCTTCAACATGTGACCAGTTCTTTTGTTCAAATGAATATTATTTTATTTTTATTGACTCAGATGTTTACCAAAACAAACTATATGTTTTTTTTTTACTTTTCTTTGTTTACACTTATTTATTTAGCAATTGATGCAGTGAAATTGATATAAAGGATATGTGTGGACGATTCGTTTAATGATGTCAGGACACCAACGTTATAATTATGTGTAGCCTACTGTGAATTTTATTGGATGTTTTCGTTTTATTTTAGGGAGTGTCTATTCGGACCTACTGGAAATTGTGTATAGTATGGGTAATTGTATTGTGTTGATATTGATTAAGGAAGAGGCAGGTATGCGATGGAATTGGAAGGTGATATCGTTGAATACACTTTCTCAATTTTGATAATTACTCTTTCTACTGTAGGCTGCTATAAATTGTTTCTTTATACGTGTAAGCTAGCTGTTCTGATTTATACACAGTTGTAACTGACTACGTACGTAGGACGGGCTAACACCTCGTCTTATATAATACAAATTTTGCAAAACATATGACAGCTAGCCTGACTATAATACTAGAACAAATTACAAGCAATTGGTACCAAGTGAAAGATATTTTCCTGTAGATGTGCAGAATCCCTTTATAAATTAAAATAGACTCAAAACAAGCACAAAATATGAATAATAAATAATACATACTTTAGGTCGAGTTTTCAACCAAGGACCGAGCTCCGATTAAAAAACGATCGTAATTAAAGCGGTGTACCGCAAATCGCGTATTTAGCCTGTAAGGCACCAGATGAGGTTTTAAAGGCACTCGCCAGGTTCGTTAACTACTATTGTAAGCCATCTTAACCTTATTCAATGAGGGTGGTTTAATTATTAAGGATATTATAAATAACGGAATGGATAGTAAACATAGACCATTAATTAAGTCACTAGCTTTACTAGCGTGTTTTACGTTTTAAATTCCTTCAACATGTGACCAGTTCTTTTGTTCAAATGAATATTATTTTATTTTTATTGACTCAGATGTTAACCAAAACAAACAATATGTTTTTTTTTTTACTTTTCTTTGTTTACACTTATTTATTTAGTAATTGATGCAGTGAAATTGATATAAAGGATATGTGTGGACGATTCGTTTAATGATGTCAGGACACCAACGTTATAATTATGTGTAGCCTACTGTGAATTTTATTGGATGTTTTCGTTTTATTTTAGGGAGTGTCTATTCGGACCTACTGGAAATTGTGTATAGTATGAGTAATTGTATTGTGTTGATATTGATTAAGGAAGAGGCAGGTATGCGATGGAATTGGAAGGTGATATCGTTGACTAGGCCTATACACTTTCTCAATTTTGATAATTACTCTTTCTACTGTAGGCTGCTATAAATTGTTTCTTTATACGTGTAAGCTAGCTGTTCTGATTTATACACAGTTGTAACTGACTACTCCCGTACGTAGGACGGGCTAACACCTCGTCTTATATAATACAAATTTTGCAAAACATATGACAGCTAGCCTGACTATAATACTTGAACAAATTACAAGCGATTGGTACCAAGCGAAAGATATTTTCCTGTAGATGTGCAGAATCCCTTTATAAATTAAAATAGACTCAAAACAAGCACAAAATATGAATAATAAATAATACATACTTTAGGTCGAGTTTTCGACCAAGGACCGAGCTCCGATTAAAAAACGATCGTAATTAAAGCGGTGTACCGCAAATCGCGTATTTAGCCTGTAAGGCACCAGATGAGGTTTTAAAGGCACTCGCCAGGTTCGTTAACTACTATTGTAAGCCATCTTAACCTTATTCAATAGGGTGGTTTAATTATTAAGGATATTATAACTAACGGAATGGATAGTAAACATAGACCATTAATTAAGTCACTAGCTTTACTAGCGTGTTTTACGTTTTAAATTCCTTCAACATGTGACCAGTTCTTTTGTTCAAATGAATATTATTTCATTTTTATTGACTCAGATGTTTACCAAAACAAACTATATGTTTTTTTTTTACTTTTCTTTGTTTACACTTATTTATTTAGCAATTGATGCAGTGAAATTGATATAAAGGATATGTGTTGACGATTCGTTTAATGATGTCAGGACACCAACGTTATAATTATGTGTAGCCTACTGTGAATTTTATTGGATGTTTTCGTTTTATTTTAGGGAGTGTCTATTCGGACCTACTGGAAATTGTGTATAGTATGAGTAATTGTATTGTGTTGATATTGATTAAGGAAGAGGCAGGTATGCGATGGAATTGGAAGGTGATATCGTTGAATACACTTTCTCAATTTTGATAATTACTCTTTCTACTGTAGGCTGCTATAAATTGTTTCTTTATACGTGTAAGCTAGCTGTTCTGATTTATACACAGTTGTAACTGACTACTCCCGTACGTAGGACGGGCTAACACCTCGTCTTATATAATACAAATTTTGCAAAACATATGACAGCTAGCCTGACTACAATACTAGAACAAATTACAAGCAATTGGTACCAAGTGAAAGATATTTTCCTGTAGATGTGCAGAATCCCTTTATAAATTAAAATAGACTCAAAACAAGCACAAAATATGAATAATAAATAATACATACTTTAGGTCGAGTTTTCGACCAAGGACCGAGCTCCGATTAAAAAACGATCGTAATTAAAGCGGTGTACCGCAAATCGCGTATTTAGCCTGTAAGGCACCAGATGAGGTTTTAAAGGCACTCGCCAGGTTCGTTAACTACTATTGTAAGCCATCTTAACCTTATTCAATGAGGGTGGTTTAATTATGAAGGATATTATAACTAACGGAATGGATAGTAAACATAGACCATTAATTAAGTCACTAGCTTTACTAGCGTGTTTTACGTTTTAAATTCCTTCAACATGTGACCAGTTCTTTTGTTCAAATGAATATTATTTTATTTTTATTGACTCAGATGTTTACCAAAACGAACAATATGTTTTTTTTTTTACTTTTCTTTGTTTACACTTATTTATTTAGTAATTGATGCAGTGAAATTGATATAAAGGATATGTGTGGACGATTCGTTTAATGATGTCAGGACACCAACGTTATAATTATGTGTAGCCTACTGTGAATTTTATTGGATGTTTTCGTTTTATTTTAGGGAGTGTCTATTCGGACCTACTGGAAATTGTGTATAGTATGAGTAATTGTATTGTGTTGATATTGATTAAGGAAGAGGCAGGTATGCGATGGAATTGGAAGGTGATATCGTTGACTAGGCCTATACACTTTCTCAATTTTGATAATTACTCTTTCTACTGTAGGCTGCTATAAATTGTTTCTTTATACGTGTAAGCTAGCTGTTCTGATTTATACACATAGTCCAGTCAATGAATGATCCAAAAGTAGGTGTAGAGTGCGTGAGCAGGTAACTAAGCGATTCCTTCAGAAAATTGTTCAGGGGGCTTAGGGTGTTAACATACCAAAAGTCCTGACTCCTAGGTGGTGAGCCAGGGGGTGGAGGGGGGAAAAAGGGGGGAGAAAGGTAAGCATTTTGGGTTTTTTGATTATATCTCGAAAACTATCAACTTTTTGTATACTATAGTAAATTATAAAATTGAAGAAGATTAAATTTTCTACAAGAAAAGTATATAATGTGTGTATTTTGGTTCAACAGATTACGAGTTATAACTTATTTAATTAATATCTTATTAAAATACTCCTTCCATAAGAAATACATGTAAATTAGTATGCGAAATGGGGCGAATCCTATCCGCCCAAAGGAAATATAACTGATATTCTGGAAATCTTGACAAAATTTCCAGTAATTTGACACTTTAATCGTGAAATTTTGTCAAAAATTAAAGCGAGGGTGAGCGTTTAAAAACGGGATGATTTGAGGTTTTTTTATATTTCCAATAAAAAAAACACCAAAACTCGACATTTTGTTACCTCGCCCTCGCCTTAATTTTGGATCAATTTTAATGGTTAAAGTGTCAAATTACTGAAAATTTTGTCAAGATTTCCAGAATATCAGTTATATTTCCTTTGGGCGGATAGGAATCGCCCCATTTCACATACTAATTTACATGTGTTTCTTATGGAAGGAGTATTTTAATAAGATATTAATTAAATAAGTTATAACTCGTAATCTGTTGAACCAAAATTAACACATTATATACTTTTCTTGTAGAAAATTTAATCTTCTTCAATTTTATAATTTATTATAGTATACAAAAAGTTGATAGTTTTCGAGATATAATCAAAAAACCCAAAATGCGTACCTTTCTCCCCCCCTTTTTCCCCCCTCCACCCCCTGGCTCACCACCTAGGAGTCAGGACTTTTGGTATGTTAACACCCTAAGCCCCCTGAACAATTTTCTGAAGGAATCGATTAGTTACCTGCTCACGCACTCTACACCTCATTCCTTGACTGGACTAACAGTTGTAACTGACTACTCCCGTACGTAGGACGGGCTAACACCTCGTCTTATATAATACAAATTTTGCAAAACATATGACAGCTAGCCTGACTATAATACTAGAACAAATTACAAGCGATTGGTACCAAGCGAAAGATATTTTCCTGTAGATGTGCAGAATCCCTTTATAAATTAAAATAGACTCAAAACAAGCACAAAATATGAATAATAAATAATACATACTTTAGGTCGAGTTTTCGACCAAGGACCGAGCTCCGATTAAAAAACGATCGTAATTAAAGCGGTGTACCGCAAATCGCGTATTTAGCCTGTAAGGCACCAGATGAGGTTTTAAAGGCACTCGCCAGGTTCGTTAACTACTATTGTAAGCCATCTTAACCTTATTCAATGAGGGTGGTTTAATTATGAAGGATATTATAACTAACGGAATGGATAGTAAACATAGACCATTAATTAAGTCACTAGCTTTACTAGCGTGTTTTACGTTTTAAATTCCTTCAACATGTGACCAGTTCTTTAGTTCAAATGAATATTATTTTATTTTTATTGACTCAGATGTTTACCAAAACAAACAATATGTTTTTTTTTTTTTTACTTTTCTTTGTTTACACTTATTTATTTAGCAATTGATGCAGTGAAATTGATATAAAGGATATGTGTGGACGATTCGTTTAATGATGTCAGGACACCAACGTTATAATTATGTGTAGCCTACTGTGAATTTTATTGGATGTTTTCGTTTTATTTTAGGGAGTGTCTATTCGGACCTACTGGAAATTGTGTATAGTATGAGTAATTGTATTGTGTTGATATTGATTAAGGAAGAGGCAGGTATGCGATGGAATTGGAAGGTGATATCGTTGACTAGGCCTATACACTTTCTCAATTTTGATAATTACTCTTTCTACTGTAGGCTGCTATAAATTGTTTCTTTATACGTGTTAGCTAGCTGTTCTGATTTATACACAGTTGTAACTGACTACTCCCGTACGTAGGACGGGCTAACACCTCGTCTTATATAATACAAATTTTGCAAAACATATGACAGCTAGCCTGACTATAATACTAGAACAAATTACAAGCGATTGGTACCAAGTTAAAGATATTTTCCTGTAGATGTGCAGAATCCCTTTATAAATTAAAATAGACTCAAAACAAGCACAAAATATGAATAATAAATAATACATACTTTAGGTCGAGTTTTCGACCAAGGACCGAGCTCCGATTAAAAAACGATCGTAATTAAAGCGGTGTACCGCAAATCGCGTATTTAGCCTGTAAGGCACCAGATGAGGTTTTAAAGGCACTCGCCAGGTTCGTTAACTACTATTGTAAGCCATCTTAACCTTATTCAATGAGGGTGGTTTAATTATGAAGGATATTATAACTAACGGAATGGAAAGTAAACATAGACCATTAATTAAGTCACTAGCTTTACTAGCGTGTTTTACGTTTTAAATTCCTTCAACATGTGACCAGTTCTTTTGTTCAAATGAATATTATTTTATTTTTATTGACTCAGATGTTTACCAAAACAAACTATATGTTTTTTTTTTACTTTTCTTTGTTTACACTTATTTATTTAGCAATTGATGCAGTGAAATTGATATAAAGGATATGTGTGGACGATTCGTTTAATGATGTCAGGACACCAACGTTATAATTATGTGTAGCCTACTGTGAATTTTATTGGATGTTTTCGTTTTATTTTAGGGAGTGTCTATTCGGACCTACTGGAAATTGTGTATAGTATGAGTAATTGTATTGTGTTGATATTGATTAAGGAAGAGGCAGGTATGCGATGGAATTGGAAGGTGATATCGTTGACTAGGCCTATACACTTTCTCAATTTTGATAATTACTCTTTCTACTGTAGGCTGCTATAAATTGTTTCTTTATACGTGTAAGCTAGCTGTTCTGATTTATACACAGTTGTAACTGACTACTCCCGTACGTAGGACGGGCTAACACCTCGTCTTATATAATACAAATTTTGCAAAACATATGACAGCTAGCCTGACTATAATACTAGAACAAATTACAAGCGATTGGTACCAAGCGAATGATATTTTCCTGTAGATGTGCAGAATCCCTTTATAAATTAAAATAGACTCAAAACAAGCACAAAATATGAATAATAAATAATACATATTTTAGGACGAGTTTTCGACCAAGGACCGAGCTCCGATTAAAAAACGATCGTAATTAAAGCGGTGTACCGCAAATCGCGTATTTAGCCTGTAAGGCACCAGATGAGGTTTTAAAGGCACTCGCCAGGTTCGTTAACTACTATTGTAAGCCATCTTAACCTTATTCAATGAGGGTGGTTTAATTATTAAGGATATTATAACTAACGGAATGGAAAGTAAACATAGACCATTAATTAAGTCACTAGCTTTACTAGCGTGTTTTACGTTTTAAATTCCTTCAACATGTGACCAGTTCTTTTGTTCAAATGAATATTATTTTATTTTTATTGACTCAGATGTTTACCAAAAACAAACAATATGTTTTTTTTTTTTACTTTTCTTTGTTTACACTTATTTATTTAGCAATTGATGCAGTGAAATTGATATAAAGGATATGTGTGGACGATTCGTTTAATGATGTCAGGACACCAACGTTATAATTATGTGTAGCCTACTGTGAATTTTATTGGATGTTTTCGTTTTATTTTAGGGAGTGTCTATTCGGACCTACTGGAAATTGTGTATAGTATGAGAGTAGTGGCGAACTACCGGTTTAAAGGCACTTGGGGCACGTTTTCCCGTAAGAAATAACATGGGATCATTTTTTGGCCACCAAATCCAAAAATCCTGATCTTTGCCTAAATATCCCTATATAATTGTCAAACCTTATTTCTTACTTATTCCCCATAAATATATTCGATATTAAGCTAAAAAAGCTATTTCTTATATTTATTGACCCTTACAAGTGTAAATTTAGAGTAGAGGCAATATACGGGTCCTATGACACTTTAGGCATGTTTTCCCCATACGAATAACATGGTGAGCTTTTTTTGACCACTTTTTTAAAAATCCAGCTCTCGGCCTATACAAGCCTATATAAATGTTCAATACCATTGTACAACACTATTACTATTTCAAATTCATATCCATTCACATGTATATTCTCAAAATCATCAACTTGACAGTGCGAGATTTGTACGCGAACTCGGGCGTGCTCCCGGCTCATGGCGCACTCCTGGTCGTGCTCCCGACCTACGGTCAGGCTTCTCGTCTCTACTGGTCTAGTCCTGGGTGGGTGAACTCCTGTTGAAGTAATTCTTAATTTCTAATCTAAATTTTTAAAATTTTAAAAATTTTGAAATTTTCGAAAATTCTATAAATAGAAGTGACATTCGGGTGTTATTTCATTCTGGACCATGAGGCCCACCTGTCAACACTGCTCCGTGTCGCTCTCCACCAAAAGTAACCTGATTCGCCACTACAAGGTAATTCATCAAATAAAGGTGAAGCTGTGCAAGGTTTGCAATTTAATCTGTGATAATAATGTGGCTTTAAAATCACATATATTACAAAATCATAAGACTTGTAATTTCTGTAAAACGAATGTTGTTGGACATTTTAAAAGACACGCCAATTCTTGTATCAAATGTCCATATACAATGATTAAATTTGTTGGTGAATCGATTAGAGCTGACCTTAAAAATACTCTTCAGTCTTGTCCTCTTCCGATAAAATGGACGTTAGTTAGGAGAATCAAATTTATAAAATATTCAATGGATCAAAATGGAAAATTAGTCAATGAAAAAGAATGTATTGTAGATTTTAGAAGCCTTACTACCTTAACTATTGAGAAGAGAGATTTAAAGCCTCAAATTGAAAATGCACTTTTAAAGATTGACGCTTCCATACACAAATATCAAGCCCAAGGCAGTGGATGGATATATGACCATACTAAATATTGGCAGCTGCATGTTTACAAGTATAAGCCCCTAACTCCAAAGTCATATATCCCTACACCAAAAAGTATTCAATCAAAACATGCAGTTTTAAATATTAAAAATGCTGACAATGAATGCTTCCTTTGGTCGATTGGCAGCTGCATGTTTACAAGTATAAGCCCCTAACTCCAAAGTCATATATCCCTACACCAAAAAGTATTCAATCAAAACATGCAGTTTTAAATATTAAAAATGCTGACAATAAATGCTTCCTTTGGTCGATTTTAGCAGCTTTATATCCAAGGAATTGTATCAATGAAAGTGCTAATAGGGTATCTAACTATACACCCTATGAAACACAGTTAAATATGACAAATATAAAATATCCCATAAAAATATCTGATATAGATAAATTCGAAAGACAAAATAATATAATTGTTAATGTTTTTGGAGTTGAAGACCAGAAACTAATATATCCATTAAGAACAACCAAACTAAATACTAGTAATACTCATGTAGATTTATTATTATTACAAGAAGGTCGTAAATCACATTATTGTTTAATTCGTGATTTTGATAAGTTAATGTTCCACTCTACAAAATATGACCATAAGAAGCATTTTTGCAAGTTGTGTTTGCAACATTTTTACACTAATGATATATTAGAACGTCACATAACATATTGTAAAACCTTTGATGCTCAACGAGTGGAAATGTCTAAACAAGATACATTACAATTTAAAAACTATAAATATCAACTTAAAGCTCCATTTGTGATCTATGCAGATTTTGAATGCTTTATAAACTCTAACAAGCATACTCCATCTGGATTTGCATTTGTTGTAGTGAAAGAGTCTAAGATTATTTCTGAAGAGTTGTATAGTGGTGCAAACGTTATGGATGTGTTTTTCAAAAGGTTGTTTGAGACTTATGACTTCATTAAACGTCAAATGGCGATATACATTCCCCTAGTAATGACTCCTGAGCAAGAGGTATCTTTCAAAAACTCAACACATTGTCATATTTGTGAAAAGCCCCTATATTTTGATAGGGTGAGAGATCATTGCCATTCATCTGGCCAATACCGTGGAGCTGCCCACAATGATTGTAATTTAAACTATAAAGTAACAAAGAAAATCCCAGTATTCTTCCATAACTTGAAAAATTACGATGGACATTTAATAATGCAACACTTGGGAAAGTTTAATCGTAAATTAAATTGCATAGCTAAAGATATGGAAAAATATATATCATTCTCTGTAGATGATTTAGTATTTTTAGATTCCTATAACTTTTTGTCCCTTCCATTATACAAATTAGCTTCCAATTTAAATACATTTAGATTTATAGACAATCCACTACTACAACGTAAAGGTGTATATCCCTATGAATATATGACGGGACCAGATAAGTTCGCAGAGTCTCTACCCCCAAAAGAAGCATTTTACAGTACTCTAACTAAAGAACATATCTCTCCCAATGAATATGAACATGCTAAAAATGTCTGGACCTATTTTAATATAAATAATTTACAAGAATATCATGATTTATATCTTAAAACAGACGTATTGCTACTGGCTGATGTCTTTGAGACATTTAGAGACATGTGTTTAAAAGATTATAAACTTGACCCCGTACATATGTATTCACTCCCTGGACTAACATGGGAGGCCTGTCTTAGAATGACCGGTATAAAATTACAATTATTTCAAGATATTGACATGCATTTGTTCATAGAAAGTGCAATCAGAGGAGGAGTCAGTATGATTTCCACACGTTATGCTAAAGCCAATAATAAATATATGGGCGAACACTATGACCCCAATCAAGAAAGTGTGTATTTAATATATTTAGATTGTAACTCGCTATACTCCACAGCAATGTGTGAGCCACTACCTGTGGATGGATTTCGTTGGACTAATGAGATAGACTACAAATACAATCATAATGATGAGTTTGGATACATTTTAGAAGTTGATTTAAAATATGATAAAAGCTTACATGATTTACATAATGACTACCCATTAGCACCTGAGAAAATGAATGGCAAATTAATGCCAAATTTAAATGACAAAACTAAATATATTTTACATTATAAAGCATTACAAAAATATGAGGAATTGGGTTTGATTGTTACAAAATACCATAGAATTTTAAAATTTAGACAGTCTAAATGGCTTGCGCCCTATATTAATTTTAATATTGAAAAACGCAAATGTGCTCAAACTGATTTCGAAAAAGACTTTTATAAATTGTTAAATAATAGTCTCTTTGGTCGAACAATCATGAATCAACGCAAGTTTCGTGATATATATCTCAAGGATGAGTCACTATTAACAAAATATGTCACTAATCCAAGGTTTGACTGTAGCAAAAAGTTTGATAACAATTTACATGCTATACATTTAAATAAATTAGTTGTAAAGTTTAATAAACCAATATATTTGGGAATGACCATTTTGGATATTAGTAAAGTAATAATGTATGATTTCCACTATAATTATATGTCAAAATTTAAGAATAAAAGATTTCTAATGACAGATACAGATTCATTAATGTATGCTATAGTTACAGAGGACTTTTACAAGGAAATAGAATGTGACTTACACTATTTTGATACCTCTGGATATAGTAAAGACCATTTCTTATACTCTGATAAAAATAAAAAAGTCACTGGAAAGTTTAAAGATGAATTAGGTGGTCATATTATGTATGAATATTGTGGTTTAAGACCAAAGTTATATTCTTACATTCCTCTAAAATGGTTATATGAAGAAGACAAGCAAGCTTTAGAGGTGAAGAAAGCTAAAGGAGCTGATGGTGCCACTGTTAAACATCTCCTCAGACATCAACATTATTTGAACTGCCTTGCAACTGGGCAAGACTACTATGAGAATGTGACAAGAATTAAATCTATAAATCATCATCTTCAAACCTTAACCATGCACAAAAAAGTACTATCCTTTGACGATGACAAGAGGTTTATTCTACAAGATGGCATCAACACTCTTGCCCTTGGTCATTATAAAATTGATCAAACATAAATTGTATGTGTAGATATATAATAAATACAAATGTTAAAAAACTCCAGTCTTTTATTTATTTACCCTTACCATCCTCTTGATAGAATTGGTCAAACATAAATCTATATTTGCCATTATTCTTTGACCTTTCTTTGTCTATTACAAAAAAGCCACATTTAGTTTTATCCCAACATTGATGACAGAGATTTTTAAATTGGTCAAATGAAAAGTCATTACCAACATGATTGTCATATACATGTTTTAAATTTAAATCATCTTGTTTGAATAATATTAGGAAATTTACATTATCACGTAAATGTTTGTGTACTTTGCTGTAAGATTGACACAAGTAAAAACAGTTAATATTTTTATGTCGACCCATTGAGAAAAATTGTGTAATATTTGGACTATTTATGTCATCAAATACAACAACTGACTGTGATTTTACATCATTTGGTGTGATTTCACAGTCAGTAAACGTGTGTAATTTCACTTCATCACACAAACTAAATATTTCAATTATTTTTTTATATTTTTCTTGTTCTAATGATTTAGATATTAAATATAAGTTTGTAAATTTTAATCCTTCCTTTCTTACAATTAAGTTATAAATTACAACCGTCTTCCCACTTCCACTTGGACCACAAATAACACATCGAATATTGGTAGGAAATAGACCCAACTTCTTTGGTATATTTTCCTTAGTATGTACTATTTTAAATTTATGTTTTTGTTGAATAAAAGACATTTTTTATATAATAAAAATGGTAAAAAATGATAATAAGAAAACATGTAAAAAGGGCAAAGGTTTATTCCTAAAGCCTTACAGAGGTCGAGGGTTATTGAATACTCTTATAAATAACCTTCCATTTCCACTTCACATACCATCATATCGGTACTGTGGACCTGGAACGAATATACGTGAGAATTTAGCCAAAAATGTACCTCCAAAAAATAAACTAGACTCTTATTGTAAAGAGCATGACATATTCTACATGAATAATCCCGATACCGCTGCTCGGAACAAAGCAGACATGAGATTAGCAGACTTAGCTTGGACTAGAGTAACGGCCAAGGACGCAAGTCTTGCTGAAAGAGCAGCTGCTTATGCCGTGACAAATTTGATGAAGGCAAAAGCAAAAATGGGAATGGGATTAAAATTTAATAAAAAAGATGGACAACTACCAGCTGTTAGAGGCCGCAAAAGACGTGCCTCACTTCAGGGGGGTGTACCTAAAAAACGAGCTAAAAAATCTAACACCAAGAGTAAAAGAGTGCGGAATAGTTAATTTAGACAGTTCATCTGGCACACATTGGACAGCATATCGTAAAAATAAAGATATTGTAATTTATTTTGACCCATTTGGAATCCAACCTCCAAAAGAAGTAATTAAATATTTTGAGGGATATAAAATCTACTATACAACCGATCAAATACAAGATTTAAATAGTTCTATTTGTGGAATTTTATGTTTATCACTCATAAAAAATTTTTGTTTATAAAAATGGATTCATTTACTATAACATTTTCGGGTACAGAGCCAGAGCTAAAGTCAGTGTTCTTTCCTCCCATAGAATTAAATGATGATTATGTAATTGGATTAGTAGATTTTCAAAGTTATAATTCTATATTTAATGTTAAAAAACCTCTAAATACTTTAACATGTTACAAAGTAGAGAAAAAAACATTACCAAAGGGAGAGATCTCAGTTGATTATTTAAACCAGTTATTAAATGGTAAACTAAAAGTTATAATAGATAAAAATGGAGAAGCATTAATTAATACTAAATCCAAACTTTTATTCAAAGGGCTTATTCCAAAATTAAATCAACTTAAAGGCAACAATTAACCATTGGAGAAGGTGATGATGTTTTCTATTATGATCACAATGCTCCAGTTACAATAGAAATTTCTGAAGGAACATATGAGGTGGTTGAGCTTGCAAAGGAAATTCAAAAGCAAATCCCAGACTTTTTCCTTACAGCTAATAATAAAACTATGAAAGCGACATTACTTTCTAGCCACGTGTTTGATTTTACAAAACCATGTTTAGGGTCTGTTTTATTGGGATTTAAAGGTATTTCTACTCCTGGTGTTCAGTTTGAATCTACAAATAAAATAAACATTAATAATGTAAATGTGATTAGAGTAAAATGTAATATTGCAAACGGGTCCTATTTAAACGGCAACAAATCACACACCATACATAGCTTTTATCCAGAAGCTCCTCCTGGCTACAAAATTATTGAAGTTCCAAGAAATATTATATATTTTCCTGTAAATAAGAGAAGTTTAGATGTTGTTAGTATTACATTTGCCGATCAACACGACAAGGCAATTGACTTTAACGGAGAAGAAACTACAATTACTTGTCATATAAAAAAGATATGAGAATTTATAACAATTTATCTATAAGTGTACAAAATGCTAGGTTCCTAAAATCAATAGGACTAAAGTTAAAATTTTCTATTAATAAAAATGGAAGATTTTCTAGACGTTACAGGGAAATCCCAATTCGACGATAGTGTGGTTAAAATTACAAATCACTCCTATGTTCCCCACAACACTTTAGCAATAAATAATTCTGATGAAATTCGAATATGTATTAATAATCAAGATTTGCTAACTCTCCCATGAAGGAGTTATCTGTATATTAAGGGAGAAATTGAAAATCATGATAAAGGTCATTTTATAAATAATGCATTTGCATTCTTATTTGATGAAATTAGATACGAAGTTGCAGGTAAAGAAATAGACATTGTAAGAAACCCAGGAATTTCTAGTCTTATGAAAATATTGAGCTCTTACAATAAAACTACTAAATTGTCAAATGTGGCATTTGATTCTGACACAAATTTAAAAGAGTTCCATAAAGGTGGTAAGTTTAGTACATGTTTGCCATTAGAGCTGTTAATGGGTGTATTTGAGGATTTTAATAAGGTATTAGTAAATGTCAAACAAGAATTGGTGTTGAAAAGATCCAAAAATGATTTGAATTGTATATTAACAACCGCTAGTGCTCCAGCCAATGGCACTGCTGATATGATTCCCAAAATTACACTTAACTAAATTCAATGGGTGATGCCACACACCATCAGATGGGGAGAAGTTACAATTACAAAAGATGTTATTGCAAAATAAAAATTTGCAAATTGCATTTAGAAGTTTAGAGTTGCATGAACTTCCATCATATCCCAATACTACAAGACATACATGGTCAGTAAAGACATCTTCAAGTTTGGAGAAGCCTAGGTATATTATATTTGGTTTTCAAACAGCTAGGGATAATAGTGCACG
The DNA here is from genome assembly GCF_028750875.1 of Macrosteles quadrilineatus. Classification (NCBI taxonomy): domain Eukaryota; kingdom Metazoa; phylum Arthropoda; class Insecta; order Hemiptera; family Cicadellidae; genus Macrosteles; species Macrosteles quadrilineatus. Next base: position 100,320,334 of record NW_026542595.1, read on the forward strand.
AAAAAGAACTGATGAATTTGATCACTGTAAGTTAAAAAATCTCAAAGTATTTCTAAACTCTGAATATTATCCTTATAGTGATTTAAATCTCGATTTTGAAAATGGAGATGTCTCTAAAGCTTATGAGATGTTTATGAGGTTTAGAGAGACTTACTACAATACTATCCCAGATCCTATGATTAGTAGGGCTGAGTTTATGAAGAAATATCCACTAATTGTAATAGATTGTTCTAGACAGAACGAAACAGTGAAGGAAGGAATTGTTGATATTAAATTAGAGATTGAAACTGCAGAAAATGTACCAGCAAATACATCTGCATATTGTTTGATAATACACGATAAAGTGTTTGAGTACAATCCTTTGTCAAATGAGATAAATAAAATTTAAATAAAAGATGAAAAACATTCAACAAGAATTGGTTGACTCTGCAAATCAAATACGAGAGAAATATAGAGCTTTAAAACGTGGCAAGTTTCTAGAGGCTGAAGAGAGGTTCCAAACATTCCAACCTTTTAGAGCCATTACAAGAATTTAAAAAAATCGCCAAAACAGAGAGGCCTAGAATGGAGATCCTCCCAATGACTCCATCTAGAATATCAATGATACCAAGATTACAACAATCCACCCCACAGAAATTAGATTTTGGTCTTTTAGCATCAGACTATTTAGGAAATTACCTCAGTAAAAGTAGTATGACAGACACTACATATGGTATTAGACGAGAAGCAAATAAATTTTTTATTGGAAATAAGGAAGTTGATATTGCCAATGATGATGTTACAGTTGCAAATAAAACCTACAAAGGGACAAAAGGTTTATGGGAATTGTTAACGTTAAAAGAACCTGAGAACTATACTCAGGCTGATTTGCAAAATTATAAAAAAATTTTGGAAGCTACAAATGGACATTTAAAGAGTTACAAAGATGGTGCACCAATTTCAAGTAATAGACATACTAAATATCTTAATATAATTAAACCTCTATTTAAATCTGTTGGTGAAGGTTTGAGACAAGTGACTGGTAATAAAATAGACTATATTTATTGGGATGATCCTAATGAGCTTGTAGATAGGTTAAGACTTCTTTGGCTAAGTCGCCAAGCTGGTAACTCAGGAGTGGATAATGAAATAGATTCCATTATTGAGGAATTGAGAGAAAGTGGAATTATTTATTAAATAAAAATATGTTTATAGATAAATTTTATCGTTTATATAATCCATATAATAAGCCTGCAGAACCCAGGGCTAGTAGTAAACCTACTTTAAATTTACAAGACGATAGTTGGAATGGTTTAAACCATAAAATTGGTAATGTTAAAGATGGGGAGTTTGTAGATGATGTATCAACTTTGGGTCAGACATTAACTAGAAAAGGTGATGTATTTTTACAAGGTAAAACTAAATATGAGTTTTTAGAATCTAAGAATAAAAATTGGAATGCTAAAAAACAGAAAATTACTAATGTGGAAAAGGGTGAAAGTTTAGATGATGTGCCCACTTTACAACAGACTTTAATACGTAAAGATGGTGGTACATTTGTACAAGACAATAATAATTTTGAATTTTTAGAATCAGAAAATGGTGTTTGGAATGCTAAGAAACGGAAAATTACTAATGTGGAAAAGGGTGAAAGTTTAAATGATGTGCCCACTTTATAACAGACTTTAATACGAAAAGAAGATGGTAAATTTGTACAAGACGATAATAATTATGAATTTTTAGAATCAGAGAATGGTGTTTGGAATGCTAAGAAACAGAAACTTAGCAATTTGATAGAAGGTACAGATAGTAAGGATGCTGTGAATGTTTCACAAGTTCCAAAAATGGAAGCAGGCTATTGGGATTTTAATAATAAAAGGTTAGTACGTGTTAAACCTGCCGTTGATGACACTGACTGTGTTACAAAAGAACAGACTATAACTTTTGATAAAAAAGAAAAATGTTGGGATGCCAAAAAACAATATATAAGAAATCTGCCAATGGGGGAATATTTAGATGATATTTGTTTAATGTCACAAGCTATGTATTATGATGGATCAAAATTTGTATATGGAGGAAGAAAATTTAATTTGATGGAATACAATCCTGATTTATTAGTTGCTGACCCCACATCTTTGAGTGGATTTAAGTATATAGATAATAGACCATATATACCAGAAAACTATGTATTTAAAAGAATGGAAGATAATCTATTGATTGGGGCTAATGGTAATATATTTACAGTACAAGGAAAGAGTGATGTTATAAAAAATGAATGAAATTGCATACGAACTTCATAAGCCTGCAAGAAAGAATTTCATTAGAAGGTCTTTTAAAGTATTAGGTATAAACGAAACTGTACAAATAGATTTAATTGATATACAAAACTATACTAGAGAGAATTCTGGTAATAAATATATTTTAACTTTAATAGATACATTTTCTAAAAAAGCTTATGCTGCTCCACTAAAGAATAAGACAGGGTTAGTGGTTACAGAAGCCATTAAAACCATTCTACCAAAGGGGGTTAAAAACATTCAATCTGACAATGGAACAGAATTTTTTAATCAATATTTTAGCAAACTAATGAAACAATTAAATATTAATCACTATCACACATTTTCTACAACTAAGGCTGCAATTGTGGAGAGGTTTCAGAGAACTTTAAAGAATTAGTTATATAGGGAATTTAGTGCTCAGGGAAGTTATAAATGGTTGGATTTACTTCCAAAGTTAATTCAAAAATATAATAATAAGGTGGATAGATCTATAGGAATGAAGCCTATCCAAGTGAATATTAAGAACAGTAAATATGTGCATGAGAGGTTGACTTCTAAAGTAGTGCAAGTTAAAAAGCCAAGATATAAGGTAGGTGATAGTGTGAGAATTTCCAAGTATAAACATGTTTTTAGTAAAGGATATACCCCGAGTTGGACAGGGGAGCTATTTACAATAGCAGAAGTAAAGAATACAAAGCCTGTGACTTATATCTTGAAAGATGAAAATGGTAATATAATCAGGGGAGGCTTCTATACAGAGGAATTGTTAAAGACCAAATATAAAGACATGTATTTGATAGAAAAGGTGATTTATTATATGTCAAATGGCTTGGGTTCCCAAGCCAGAATTCATGGATTTCCACTAAGGATGTCCAAGGGAGCGCGCCATGAGCCGGGAGCGCGCCCAAGTTCACATACAAACCTCGCACTGTCAAGTTGATGATTTTGAGAATATACATGTGAATGCATGTGGATTTGAAATAGTAATGGAGTTGTACAATGGTATTGAACATTTATATAGGCTTGTATAGGCCGAGAGCTGGATTTTTAAAAAAGTGGCTAAAAAAAGCTCACCATGTTATTCTTATGGGGAAAACGTGCCTAAAGTGTCATAGGACCCGTATATTGCCTCTACTCTAAATTTACACTTGTAAGGGTCAATAAATATAAAAAATAGCTTTTTTAGCTTAATATCGAATATATTTATGGGGAATAAGTAAGAAATAAGGTTTAACAATTATATAGGGATATTTGGGCAAAGATCAGGATTTTTGGATTTGGGCCAAAAAATGATCCCATGTTATTTCTTACGGGAAAACGTGCCCCAAGTGCCTTTAAACCGGTAGTTCGCCACTACTTATGAGTAATTGTATTGTGTTGATATTGATTAAGGAAGAGGCAGGTATGCGATGGAATTGGAAGGTGATATCGTTGACTAGGCCTATACACTTTCTCAATTTTGATAATTACTCTTTCTACTGTAGGCTGCTATACGTTTTTTCTTTATACGTGTAAGCTAGCTGTTATGATTTATACACAGTTGTAACTGACTACTCCCGTACGTAGGACGGGCTAACACCTCGTCTTATATAATACAAATTTTGCAAAACATTGGGTCAACTAGTCAGCGGGGATCTGACTGCACGCTATTCAGCCCGGAACCTGCGGCTACAGACTAGGACTGTGGCCCACTTTAGGACCATTCAGCGGTATCTTACGGAAAATAAGATACCCTTCCATACATTTGCCCTGTCAACAGTGAGCCTGCTGAAGGTGGTCTGCAAGGGCCTGCCGTCTACGCTCTTAGCTACCGAAGTGAGGAATGAGTTCGAGCATCTTGGCTATGCAGTCGTCGAGATAAAGCTGCTGAAGACACGAGGGGGCCGGAACACAAACCTCTGGCTGGTCACCCTGCAGAAGACGGACGGAGCCTTCGAACGTGTACAACCTTGACAGGATGCTCTACTGCAAGGTGGAGCGAGGTGGTTGTATCATGTGTGAGGATATAATTGAATGCTCTGTTGAATAATTTGATTCTAAACGTCCTTTAATTTCTGTGTCAATGATGTTTTCTTTTTCTTCAGGCGATTTCCTGATTTCACCGGCTGAGGAAACTGTCGACGTGACAAGGAGTATATTACAAGTATTTGACAATTTGTTTCTCAAAAACATCAGTGTTGTCGGAATACAAAAGAAAACTGATATGAAATGCAGACAATTAATATTTAAAGAATTTAACATGTGGATGAAGTGTGGCACAGATTGATCATCGATCCTACTGTCACTCAGGGGACGCAAATCGCTGATGGTTGGGACAAATTATGTCCATGCAAAATCTGTAATTAAATGTAATCCCCTGTTGCAGATTAAAACATATTTTCCTTAAAGATTCCCTGGCATTTTGGGATCTGACCATCTCTACCTGTTCGGTATAGTAAAATATTCTTTTCAATGATAAAATCATGAATTTCTGATCATTATTCTCGATCATCTATCATAAATAATTATACAGGAGAATGCAGGCCCAATATCTTACGCTAAATTAAACTCAATTAAAATAACTATTTAAATATCCAGTTATTTAGTTTCAGTAAAACAAAGATCCTAAAAAAAAACAACAAATCGTGTAACTACTGTAGGCTATGTATAATGATTCATTGTAACTTAGGCCTCCAATTTGTGTTTTCATACACTTTATTAAATTTTGTTAACATTTAAATGGTGTTTTTGGTTTTTTATTCCCATGAAGGTTAGTTTAATAAATATTAAGCCTAAAAAAACAAATTAGGTGATAGAAATCACTGTTAATTAATGAAAACTTCAAACAACCCTCCTAAGAACCCGAAATGTTATTGAATCATAGTGTGAAATTTAACAATATTCTTGTTTAGTTTATAGGAACATATTTTTATGACCAAAATATATTTTTTTTATTTCATAACTATTACTTAATTTATAGGTATTAATTAGAAATGTGAAATTCAGTAGTAACAGACATAACTAATTCTATGATACTAAACCTAATGGACGTAAGGTTAAAATACTAAGGTTTATAAGACGTAACTGTGCAGTTACCTTAAATAAGGCTTACTATTTAACAGTTACGGCTATTCCATCCAGTAATTGTGGCTAAAGACTAATAAAAAAACCATAGTAACTGCTGCCAATTATTAAAAAAAATGTATCTTGCAAAAAAACACTCACATATTTGTTAAGAGTAAAATTACCAACATTTATATGTCTTTTAAATTACGGTTTGATAAAAAATACGCAATCGGCAGTTGCTTAAACTTTGAAGTGGGTTTTCTCCATTTTACTGTACATGCAGTTACCCCCTTTGTGCTTAGTAGGGCAGTATTAATTGTCAACCAAACTCAAATCCATCTTCTAAAACTCTAAAACAATTATCGATTTTTTTACATGACCTCTCTAATAAACCAGAATAAACAACAAGTCAACATCTTTTAGACTTTACCTTTTACTCTAAAACTAATTGTGATGATAAGTATTGTTATTTTACTAACTGTTTTTGTTAGCTGGTATGTTAGAGGAATTTTCTTTACGTCCATTCTGGATTGCGATGGCATTTCCTTTAACACTTTTATACAAACTATTGAATTTTGTTAACACACCTTAACAAGTTTACAATGACAAACAGGATTCATGTTTTTTTCACACACCATGTAGAAATGACCATACACAACAGAGTAAGACGATACGGTAAATCGACATTCTACGGGTATAAATTATACAAACAACTCACAGCACTAGTTTTGTGAGACTTGATGCATCAACTATTGACATCACGTTAGCAATGGATGATTTGGTATTATTTAAACGAGAATACTGTATACTGAAATTAACTTTCTACCCAGACACATAGTTTAAGCCCTTGTTTAATAAGTTATTTAAAGAATCAATATTCTACTTAAATCAATATATCTAATTAAAATTGAATTGATTTGAAAATTAAATTGTGTGGTTTTTATTCGGATAAGATATCAAACAAACACAGGCTCACATTTGATGATGGGTGGACATGATTGTTATGGTAATGTTGATCGAATCAGTGTTTGTCTGTTATTCACACCACAACAATCCGTCCAGTGTTAAATGTAACCGATGTCTCGCTACTGAATGACTACTGTGAGATGATTGAATGTGTTTCCGTTCAGTAAACATTCGCTTTGAAATTCAAATCACATTTGCGTTTATCCCTATTCATGGGAATGATATGGTAAAGATATTAAGAGAATGTTTAGTTTAATTTAAATGTGTGGCTTCTCATGGAATAATTGATATTGCCTAATTTCTTTGATATCTTTTAAGTCTTGTTTGGAAATCACTGTTAATTAATGAACATTTCAAACAACCCTCTAAAGAACCTGAGTAAAAGGTAGGGCCAGGCCAAAGGCAGGGTTCATTGTAGTATTTCAATTAGTCTTTTTATACTAAAAATGTTTTTAATATATAATGTATTTAAAATTGCTATAATAGTAAAATTTTCAAGATATAAGAGCATAACTGAATCAGTGCTTGTCTGTTATTCACACCACAACAATCTGTCCAGTGTTTAATGTCACCGATGGTGTGTCTCATTACTGTTTGTGAGATGATTGAATCAGTGTTTGTCTGTTATTCACACCACAACCATCCGTCCAGTGTTAAATGTTACCGATGGCCTGTCTCGTTACTGTTTGTGAGATGATTGAATCAGCGTTTGTCTGTTATTCACACCACAACAATCCGTCCAGTGTTAAATGTAACCGATGGTGTGTCTCACTACTGTTTGTGAGATGATTGAATCAGTGTTTGTCTGTTATTCACACCACAACAATCCGTCCAGTGTTAAATGTAACCGATGGTGTGTCTCACTACTGTTTGTGAGATGATTTAATCAGTGTTTGTCTGTTATTCACACCACAACAATCCGTCCAGTGTTAAATGTAACCGATGGCCTGTCTCGTTACTGTTTGTGAGATGATTGAATCAGCATTTGTCTGTTATTCACACCACAACAATCCGTCCAGTGTTAAATGTAACCGATGGCCTGTCTCATTAATGTTTTTGAGATGATTGAATCAGTGTTTGTCTGTTATTCACACCACAACAATCCGTCCAGTGTTAAATGTAACCGATGGTGTGTCTCACTACTGTTTGTGAGATGATTGAATCGGTGTTTTTCTGTTATTCACACCACAACAATCCGTCCAGTGTTAAATGTAACCGATGGTGTGTCTCACTACTGTTTGTGAGATGATTGAATCAGTGTTTGTCTGTTATTCACACCACAACAATCCGTCCAGTGTTAAATGTAACCGATGGTGTGTCTCACTACTGTTTGTGAGATGATTGAATCCGTGATTGTCTGTTATTCACACCACAACAATCCGTCCAGTGTTAAATGTAACCGATGGCCTGTCTCGTTACTGTTTGTGAGATGATTGAATCAGCATTTGTCTGTTATTCACACCACAACAATCCGTCCAGTGTTAAATGTAACCGATGGCCTGTCTCATTACTGTTTGTGAGATGATTGAATCAGTATTTGTCTGTTATTCACACCACAACAATCCGTCCAGTGTTAAATGTAACCGATGGTGTGTCTCACTACTGTTTGTGAGATGATTGAATCAGTGTTTTTCTGTTATTCACACCACAACAATCCGTCCAGTGTTAAATGTAACCGATGGTGTGTCTCACTACTGTTTGTGAGATGATTGAATCAGTGTTTGTCTGTTATTCACACCACAACAATCCGTCCAATGTTAAATGTAACCGATGGTGTGTCTCACTACTGTTTGTGAGATGATTGAATCAGTGTTTGTCTGCTATTCACACCACAACTATCCGTCCAGTGTTAAATGTAACCGATGGCCTGTCTCGTTACTGTTTTTGAGATGATTGAATGTGTTTAATCCGTTGAGTAAACGTTCGGTTCGTATTATCTGAATACAGTGATTTCCTTTATTTACAACGTTATACAATTTTAATTACTTAACAGATGTATTTGCAGAATATGTTCAATGGACATGAAAAGTTTATTTTAATTTATATAAATGTAACCACAACACTCCGTCTAGTGTTAAATGTAACCGATGGCATGTCTCGTTACTGTTTGTGAGATGATTGAATCAGTGTTTGTCTGTTATTCACACCACAACAATCCGTCCAGTGTTAAATGTAACCGATGGCCTGTCTCACTACTGTTTGTGAGCCCATGAATGTGTTTCCGCTCAGTAAACATTCGCTCTGAAATTCAAATCACATTTGCGTTTATGAAGTTTTTTGCGATAATCAGATTCATGGGAATGATATGGTAAAGATATTTGTAGAGAATGTTTAGTTTAATTTATATGTGTGGCTTCTCTTGGAATAATTGACATTACCTAATTTGTTTGATATCTTTTAAGTCTTGTTTAGAAATCACTGTTAATTAATGAAAATTTCAAACAACCCTCCTAAGAACCTGAGTAAAAGGTAAGGCCAAAGACAGGGTTGTGTAACTGATATATGTAAATTATATTAATAAAAAATAAGATCCGCCTTTTTTTAGATAACAAACAGCTATGGTGGTGATCACCAAATGATGGAAAGAAGTTCGAAATAAAGATGATTTCTCATTCTTGCCAAAGTACATGGCAGCTAGATACAGCACCAAGGAGTGTACAGCAAACAGCAAGTATAAAGAAAACAAGGTAATAAGGACGTTCTGCAGGATGGTCGACAACCTAGCATTTCTTCAATCTCTAGACGTTACCAAGGTGATAACGTCTCCCTTTTCCCGTAAAAAATATAATACCAATCGACGCTTTGAGAGACCCATCGTACACGACATAGTATGCTAGTTGTGAAATAATAAGTCTAGCACAATAGTAAGACACTTGGGTAATTATTTAGTATGTCTACATTGGGATATGATGTAGTTTTTACGTTTTTATTTACAGTTTTTTTTTACGCTACATTCAAAAAATGCAATAATCACGAGTCCAAGTCCAAGAGGCGACTAACACTGAAAGGGGAGGACGGTTTGTGGAGTGGAAACAGCTGTTAGTTGTTTACCATTCAAATTCGATGCATAAGAATCGAAACCACACACGACGACATGTGCAACAAAAATCTAAACAAAATTTTACAATGATTCAATTTCGATTCCACAACACCAATAGTTTTTGCTACTTGGGACTTTACTTGTTTGGAACAAATAAGAAAGAATTGTGTGTTCTTTTGAATATGTCAAAATCGGGTTGGTTTAGTTTGATCAGTACATAGTGCTACATAAAGTATGAAAACATTATTTTGGCACTGACAATATAAAATGAAATATTCAACTACTTGAGGCCTAAACAGATTAACAGAATCATGTAGCATCTAAAAGTAATCTAAAAGTATTAATTGTGACCATTGCACCTGTCGGCTACTCTTTCACCACTTGAAAACACTCTTAATCAACAAGCACAGTTAGCTCAGAGGTAAGGTGTGTGGCTCACATGTCGAAGGTACCGGGCTCGAGACCCGTCCCGTCCAATAAATTTTATTTAGTTTTATTTTCAAAATAAGTTTTTATGAACTATTTAATCAATTTACTCAACTCATAATTATGCTTTGCGTACAAAATCTTTATTATTTTGTGTTTTTTATGTTTATGCCCAATGGGATGGATGGCCCTTCCGCAAAAATTGGTTGGTTGGCCAACCGTAAGACTGAGTGCCAAAACATACCGTTGGCCAACGATCGACAGAAACGTTGGGCCAACGATTTAGAAATTCCAAATTACAAATCCTCACGGTTTGGTGATTAGTAAATTTTCCTTTTTTAACCCACCCGACAAACATTCCTTGAAACAAATCTGAATCCCTCAAGCAGAACTGTAGTAGATTGGTTTTCATTTATACGAGAAGTATATATTGACGATTGTGTTACAAATTCGGAAAGACTTGGCGGGCCAGGTGAAATAGTTGAGATAGACGAAGCAAAGTTTAGGAAACGAAAGTAAAATCGATGTAGGCGAGTGAAGAGAACCTGGGTGTTAGGGGAGTGCAGAGAGGTTTAACAAAATTTTTAACTCCTGTTTTTGACCGCTCAAGACGCACCCTTATAAGACTATTCCACCGCTTAGTTTTGCCTGGCAGTACTGGGTAAGGTAGTAGTGTTTGGTAATACGTACTTCTTTTAGAAGTAATTACTCGGTTTTTGGCGAATAAACATGCTAGTTGATACTAGCACCTAGTATAAACTACGACTTGCAGGTGAATAAAATGCTAGTTCGTACTACCCCTAGTACATACTTTATTAGTAAGGGAACGTATTATCTTCTAGGCATTTTCAGTGAATAAAAACCGGCCTGCATAGTAGTTACTTCATTTTAATGTAGTACGCTCATGGGCATGCTTCAGTTTTGTCGTTTGTGAAGACGGCGATGTTTACATAAGTAATAACAGGAAAACATACATTAAACGAAGAAATATTGGTAACTTTAAGCAATTACCGCGATTTGAGGATGATATTGTTTATTTTTTACAAACAAGTTTGTCTAAAAATTCCCCCCTCTCCCTTCTTCCTATCAGATCTCAATTCCTTCTCTACGCTTAGTCTGTTTATTTCCCGTAAAATGCCTATCCGTTTTTTCCTTTACTAAGTTTTTCATGTTATTTATTTTTTTTTTTAGTTAAATAACTACATTTAGTTAATAAATTTTAATTTTAAATTACAATCCTTATTAAGAGTATTCCTTACCAATCTGACATTTTCAACCTCACACTGTTTTTCCTCTTCACCACGCTCGGAATTTTGGATTTCTCAAATACAACTGTTTTTCACAGCTTCACTAATAAAGCCCTAATCACGATTACTACAAAACATGAACATGCAAATGATAGCTTGTCATTGATATATTTTTTGGTTCTGTTTTGGGGTGACAAAAAAATAAAAAGGCCAAGAGTGTATCATGTAAGAATTGATCATCGGCATCAAAATCGTCGTAAACGCAGTCAACCAAATACTAGGCCTCCTCACTCAACACGACGAGAATTAGAAACGTCAAACAGATTATTGATTATGAGTACGTACTAAGGGGTAGTACGTACTCGGAGGGTAGTCCCATACTACATTACTCAGGGAACCCCTTGTACTTAGAATGCCAAAGAATACTTTGTATTGAAATCACTTGATAACCAAGCTCTGAAATACCAAGACTTCTTTATTAAAAGAAGATGATTCATTTATGAGTTCGTTTATAAGTTTTGAGAAATTACATTATCATATTGTTCGGCGTTTAAGACCCGAATCTTGTAAACCACAAAGGTTGCGTCGTAAGCTTCGATATAAAAGACGAAAATGAGACTCTACACTCCTGGTTTACCCGCCTCGAAAGACCAAATGTTATCATACATACACGTAATAGTAATTGCAAACCAAATAAAATGATTTGAGTAGCCTAAGTAATCTTTACAGAATGCATAAAGTTTTATTGTTGTTGAATATTAAATCAGGATTAGTTTAATTTTGAAATATTTTATTTAGATAGTATGACCCGCTTAATGTTGAAGTAAATCTTGATCCTGATGAACCCACTGAAGGTCTAGAAACAGAATCACCCTTAGGCCTACAAAGGCCTCCTCAACTTCTTAAACCTCCAGAATAACACCAGTCTCATCAAATACTCAGATTTACTTATGTTTGCTTCCCCAACTTCTGAACTGAGTGGTAGAAAGTCTGTTGATTATGAAATGTCAATCTCTGTCACAGCACCTGTCTCAACTCCTAAAGAAACAACCCACCGATTGTATCCCAAAACTATTACTTTGGGGTACAAAAAGAAACAGCCAACTACATTGGATAATCTGCTTGACAGAATAACATTCAAAACTAATGATCCAAGAGCAAAACAAATAATCAAACTAATTTGTGAAATGATGTGTCTTGATTTTCAGCCACTATAAGTAGTAGAAAATAAAGGCTTCCGAAAACTTGTGAACCATTAAGAGCCATCCCGTCCCTAAAACGTGTTCACAAAAAGTTCTTATTGCTATGTACAATGAAGTCCAAGCTAAAGTAAAAGAGGAATTGCTTTTAGCTACTTTTGTAGCAATAACAACCGATATGTGGACCTCCATTGCAAATAATGATTTTATGGCTATAACATCCCACTTCTATTCAGGAGAGAATCATGCCCTCAAAATGACGCATAAAGCCTTGAAGTGATCCCTTTTACTGAGATTTCCCACACAGTTGACAACATCAAAAGTTTTCTTTCAAAAGTTCTTAACAACTGGGGCATTGCAGCGAAAGTAGTTGCAGTTGTGAGGGATAATGGCACAGACATTATAGCAGCTCTCAACCGATCTGAATTTGAAGCAATTCCTTGTGTTGCTCAAACTTGGAAGCTTGTAGTAAAAGATGGATTGATCAACAATCCAAAAATGAAGAATTTGCTAAAATAATGAAGAAAACGTGTCGCAAGTTTTAAGCACTCGGAAAAAACACCAAGATGTTAGTTGTAGATCCAATTGTACAACAATAATCAATTCTGATGAATGTCAAACTTAACCTATTGGTCCCTACGTTAATGTAAGAATTCAACTTGAGAGCATTCAAACCCTACTGCTTGATCCAGTGACGAAGCTAAAACCAAGGGTCTCTGGTCCTACTCTAGTTGAAGAAGAAGACAGTACTGTTGCTTGTTGTGAAAGTGAACTGGCCCAGTACCTAAATGAAAACAAATTGTACCCTTAAGAAGGGGAAAAAGTCCCTCACTACTGGGCCAATAGTGTAGGTGAAAAACTCAAAAAGTTGCCATTAAGTACCTTTCCTTTCCCCCCTGTACGGTATTCGGTGAAAGACTTTTTAGCACAGCAGGGATTATTTGTGATTCCAACCGCAATTGACTAGACCCTAAACGTGTGAAAATCCTTGTCTTCCTTAACAAGAACATTGAGTAGGATAGCTGTAGCTTAGTTAGGCCTAGTTTTTATTCTTGCACATCACAAGTATAGGACTACTCAAAAGTAATTACTGTTTATTTCAACTTTAAACAGCACAAAAAGTGATTTCTCATTTAATTTGTATCCATTATTTCATTTTAATCGTCTTTTACATTTGGAATTTCTTCGTAGTTAAATTGTATTATTGCATTGTGTGATTTATATTGTAAATTTCATTTAAATTGTTCAGTTGCGTTTAAACAACGTTCGTTATCAAATAATGAAAATGTAATAGGCCTACTTAAAAAAATAATTGTTTGTTGTGCTGTAATTTATGGTAATTAATACGCGTTTTGATATCTAAGTAACATAATACTGAAATATTTTGTTATAAGATACTTTAATGGATGTCGAATGAATAAAATAAATGCAATAAATAAAAACAGTGTTCAGTTCTAAGCGAATTCAAACAGTAGGTAAATTTAAATATACAGGGTGATTTGTACTCAGTGTGACAAATTTTTTTTTGTGTAAGTACAAAGTAAATGAAGTGTGATGATGCATATCAAATGTTCCAAGTCTAAAAATTAGCTACCCAAAAAATTATTTTATGTTTTTTAAAAATAACCATGTTTTTAAACTTAATACAGCGATTTCTCAATTACCTGTATATGGATTTGAGTAGATAATGTAATTTTCGTGTTCTACATTAAATTTTGAACAAGAATAATAGAAAATGACGGAGGATCAGTTGTAAAAACTCCATTGTAAATAGATTCAAAGATAAAAATTACGATGTTTGATAAAAATTTTAAAAACAATGGTCTATTGCATTTTTCACACCCTGTATACAAGAAAGTGTCGGGATATGTTAAAAACTGCGCCATTGTATAAGCTTTCCAACGATATGCTACACTATTGAGGTTTATGTCTGCTTATGTACGCTTTAATTGTTTGAAGACTACAAAGCATGGTGTCTTTAACATTTAAAACATAGAAAGTCGGCATGTATTAAGCAAAAGTTGTATTTTTGATTCTGCTTGAACAGTAAAAACAGTAAAAAGTTCCCTGTTTTCTGGTATTCAAACCACTAAAACAAACAAAAAGATATCTAAACCTCAATAGTGTAGCATATGGTTGGAAAGCTTATAAAATGGCGCAGTTTTTAACATATTCCGACACTTTCTTGTATACAGGGTGTGAAAAATACAATAGACCATTGTTTTTAAAATTTTTATCAAATATCTTAATTTTTATCTTTGAATCTATTTACAATGGAGTTTTTACAACTGATCCTCCGTCATTTTCTATTATTCTTGTTCAAATTTTAATGTAGAACACGAAAATTACATTATCTACTCAAATCCATATACAGGTAATTGAGAAATCGCTGTATTAAGTTTAAAAACATGGTTATTTTTAAAAAAACATAAAATAATTTTTTGGGAAGCTAATTTTTAGACTTGGAACATTTGATATGCATCATCACACTTCATTTACTTTGTACTTACACCAAAAACTTTTGTCACACTGAGTACAAATCACCCTGTATTTAAACTGTATATTGTCAGTAAACAAAATAGTTATTTGTGTAACTAGTGGTGAAAGTGGCACTTTGCTGCACACGAGAGCAATGTTTACGCACGAGCTGCAGGCGAGTGCGGAATGATCTCGAGTGCAGCAAAGGCCTTTTTCACTCGTGATACACATTATATTTTTCCTACATTCACTATAAAGCATATAAATAATTAGTCTTTCAAACACTATACAACACGTTTTTAGGTTCAGCTGGCAACACAAATAGGTGCCCTAGAGAAAGTAGTACCCGCGGTGCGTATCACTCCGCTATTTTTCCTCGGCAAGAAATGTGCTCCGCGTTTTGAGAATATAGTTCCGTATGTTTTTGTAATTTTAAGTGGTTTCCGCGCCTAAAAAAATGCTTTTAAGGTATTTTCTTATTTATTAAGATCGTAGGAATGTTTTAAAAACGTTTAAAAGAAAAGCCTAGAAAGTTCAGAAATACCGAAACTATAAACACGAAATGACAGGTTAAATCGTAGTTAAAATAGTCAATCAGCTGCTCTTAGTATTTTTATATTCAAGTGGTGCCAACTTAATTCCAAGCGTACACGGATTACGTGCATAATAGAACCACGCTGTTTTGTGTTGTTTCATTGGAATCCTGATGTGCGGCAAAGTATAAACCGTACGACAAAGTATAAACTGTACGGCGAAGTATAAATATGCAGCAATTAGCAGCTTTCTGTACTATAAACAGAACAAGGAAGCCAACTTTGTCGGGTGACTGTAGGAAAACACATTTTTATTTCATACAGAAAAAAATAAGTACTGTAAGGAAATTATAATTAAGGTTACATTATCTTTAGGCAGAGGAAATCAAGAGGCAAATTAAAGACTGCCGACGACTTTTGCCACCTGCTGCAACTTTAATTAACCTTGGGCCAGTTATTCAAGGAAATTTATCTTGATAGTTGGAGACTTAATAATGTAATTAGGCAATAGTTGTTCTCATGGTCTTCTATAGCAGCATTAGCTAATTATTACATACAAAAAAGTTAGACCCTAGCTTCGCCACCTCTATGTACAATTAATATTCACCCAATATTGTATAAATTTCAAATTTATTCTAGAACTGTAGTAAATGTTTTATGACATTAGATAATGATACCCTACAAAGTGAACCGATCGGCAGAGAAATCAGTGGCACACATTATTAAGCCTCACCCCCTAAAAAAATAAAGCATTACAAATCGCTCTTTAATTAATGGATCTACTGTTGTAAAATAATAAAAGATCAGCCTCTCCTAGTGTGTATAATCCACCAATTACACAGGGTTCTTCTTAAAAAAAGGCACAATTCTTTTGCTGGGATGTCCCCAATCTTTGCATTTTTGTAGCTTACTAAAGATATTATTTCTGAGCTGGATGATTTAAGTCAACCTACAGGTGACTACTATTGTGTAGTCAACCTACATAGAGTAAGTCACTTATATGAATTTAGAGTGACTTCGTAGAATTACCTATGTTTTAACTCATCACACATTGAAATGTCTTTTTAATTCGTTCAATCAATTATGAATATTGCTTATCACGCTTCCATAATTTTATTCATTTAACATGTAAAAGGCTTAACAAATTAGGATAAACTTTACAAATTTATAATCTTTTAATTGTTATTCTTATGGCGCCGATCCACTCTTTCAATAGTTTGAAAATAGTTCCAGTGGAAATAAATATTAACAGTTGAAAAACAACATAAAACGTTTTTGGCATGTGTGTTTAAATGTATTCAATTTTAAAATACGATAATTACTTTTTAACTCTAACTAAATTTATTTCCATACATATAATTTTTTTCGGGATAGCTATATGTTTATAATACTATTTTTTAATTTTAAAGCTGATGTGTGCAAGATTTAAGGCCAAAACAACATTTTATCCTAAAAATAAAGTTTCTTACACTAGTTTGTTTTACTCGTGATTTCGTCTTATTTCCCCACAGTTAGTTACAAGGGCGCATTTGGCAAAACACCAAATTAAGCGGTCACAGAGTGCGAAGTCAGCCGAGATTAGAGTTCTGATAGCTTGGTTCAGCTCTCACCTTACCCTTATGTGGGATTATCTTGAACTAAAATGCTCAACCATGTAAAAAGCACTGTTGTCGTGAACCTTTCTGGTCACAGATTTTATACTATAAAAATGACAATATGTCATACATAGTTTGAATATTCTATAGAACACAATTAATTAGCAGTACACTTCTACAAGTAGCTAAAGAAAATCACAACTGTCATTTAACATTCACTATAAAGTTTGTTCAATATTTTAACTGATTATAATTAGCGAAATTATAAAAATAACCCTCGTCACAAAACATAGAAATTTAGTAATCATCAATTGTTCATAAGATTCTCCTAACATAAAATATATTGATTTTTATTCATGCCTACAACGCTTTAACGGCCCCTTTTGCTATGGTAACAACGACTTAAGTAATGACATAACTAGAGTCTTAACATCAACTTGATATATTTGTTATCAGCCCTGTTATTGTTATAATTTTTCAGTCATGCGTAATGATAGTGGTGAGCAATAGGGCTTACATAGAATTGTCTTCAGCTTGACAGACACCATCTCTTGCAGAACATTGTTATCGGATATTCAAGTAACAAAACCAATAACCGTGACAGTGACAAGTTGTTAACATTTATACAATGTACCTGGGCTTATATCGTGGTTAACTGTATTTTTTCTAAAGACTTCTTCCATCAACTATTTAAAAAAAAGTACAGTAAGACGAAAGTAACTGAAAGGGTTATTAACAATTTACCATAGTCCTTTGATTGTTTCTCTGAGCAACACGAGAATCAAATTTAACGACGTTAGAAGAAACATAGACTATACGCACTCATCTAAATAATTGTATTTATTAGTTTTCATTATTTAAATCATATTTCAAATATTTAAACAAGTCAATCTAAATTCATTAACCGATGTTTATGTTTACCGTTTATTATTATTAAAGTTTAAATTACAATTCATTTCAATATTAAAAGTTTTCAGATGTTATTATATTAAATTATATTATATCACATTCATCTTAAAGAATATTTCATTACTAAGATTGGCAACACTTTTAATGCAAGCAGTTTATTTAATTCTAAAATAAATGTTCTACAATAAAATTATTTACAAACATCATCTATGACATGTGACTGTGATAAAGATTAAAAGGAAGCCAGAATGAACTGAAATAAGATGCATGATACAAATACAAATATATTTATTATGAAAATTACAATAGCTTGGCCTCACCAAGTTAAAAAAACTTGTCTGTGAGGTCCAATTGATACAATATAAGGCTAACAAACAAATAGTTTACATTTTTTTTCTTTTTTTGAACAAAGTTTTCTTAATGTACGATATTTTTACGGCGGTTTGTGGCAGGCACTTTAACTTAAAACAAAGTAGTTGGCAGCACACTAAAAAATCTAAAATGTAGTGACATAAATATTGCTGTATAATCTACGGAATTCTTTTTGGATTGCTCATATTTGGTCCTCTTTGTTTTTCATGGTTCGTAGACCATGTTTGAACTGTTTGTTTGTTTGCACAGCAGACTGGCAGCGCCGGCCGAGCCAAGCTGACTGAAAAAAAAGAAGAACAAAAAAACCTGAAACTTTAGTCGTTTGGTTTGACCGAACGAACATAACCTCTCACTAACTGTGAAACGCCCATGCATGCATTCTCACAAATCACAAAGCAGAGAAAAATAATAATAATAACAATTTTAAAGCGTCAGAACTTGTATTTCTTCCCTATAAAATGTTTTAAGTGTTGTGTCCTTAACATAGTGGGTTTGGTAACGTGCTTCATAGTATTATGATTGTTTCCTAACAAAGCCTTGTAAATAATTTTTCAAAGACGAAAGTGTTACTATGAAAATTACAATTAAATTAAAGAAAATGACTGAGTATTTAAGATTTGTATTAATCAAGATTCAAGAAGAATCAATAGTAAACGATATTTATTTTATGTAAACAAAATAAATACAGTCCAATAATTAAAAAATTAACTATTTTTACTCATCTAATATAGCCATTAAGCTAACTCATTCAATAAATAATTATCAAAATTTCATGAAAATAATAGGGTGATTCTCGTGAAAGTGCATGATTTTAAGTCTTCCTAGTACTAAAGTGGTAAGTAATGAAAAAATTAAAAATATAGTTTTTTTTGTAATATTGATTTATATCAAATCAAACCAAAATAGATTTAAGAATATTTAAGCAACAATATATGAGTGGTAAAATACCCCTCCCCCCTCCTGGTATATCCCCAACCTAACCTCCAACGATACATTCATTAATAGCAATGTAATCTCAAATTATATATCGTAAAATATTTATCAATAATACATAAAATACTAACCGGGAATTAGCTTAATGTTATAAAAATAAGTGTAGCAATGTTCGCAGAATTAATATAAAGGCAAACATTTTGTCTCGTATAGTTTCTCTCCTGGTATGTGGGAATTTTCATTTTGTTGAAAAAAAGTGAGGGATATTTTATGTTGTTTGTTTTGCAATACTGTAATCAGCTCTGATGTTGTGAAGTTGATTTTCCATGTGTTTAAAATTATCAATATTTATCAATATTTATTATCAATATTATCAATTAATCAAAACTCGTCCATTTCTAGGCAAGTAGGCCAACATTTTTGATTGTCTCTCTCCTTGACTTAATAAAAAGTGCGAAGACTTGTATAAATATAATCAATTTCATACCAAAACATGTGTTTTTGGGATACAAACCAATAACTGATTTCCTAACCTCAAACCATAGGTCTACTCACATCTACACAATTAATTAGCAGTACACTTCTACGAATAGCTAGGCCTACAGAAAATCACAACTGGCATTAATCTTTCACTATCAAGTTTGTGAACGAGTATATAAAATCATAAACAACGGGGGGATATATTTGGTCATTATTCACCTGTAGGGACTTTATATTTCAATTTAAAACTTCAACATTAAATCTGCTTATAATTACAAAAATTATAAAAATAACCCTCGTCACAAAACTTATAAGTGCAGTAATCATCATTTGCCATTTATAAGATTCACCTTACATAAATAAATTGATTTTTATTCATGCCTACAACGCTTTAACGGCCCCTTTTGCTATGGTAACAACGACTTAAGTAATGACTTAACTAGAGTCTTAACATCAACTTGATATATTTGTTATCAGCCCTGTTATTGTTATAATTTTTCAGTCATGCGTAATGATAGTGGTGAGCAATAAGGCTTACATAGAATTGTCTCCAGCTTGACAGACAACATCTCTTGCAGAACATTGTTATCGGTTATTCAAGTAACAAAACCAATAACGGTGACAGTGACAAGTTGTTGACATTGATACAATGTGCCTGGGCACATATCGTGGTTAACTGTATTTTTCCTAAAGACTTCGTCCAACAACTAGTTTCAAAAATGTAAAGTAAGATCAAAATAACTAAAAGGATAATTTAAAACATACCTTACTCCAAGGTTTGCTTTTATGAACAACAAAAAATACTTTAGCAACGTTAGAATCAAGAATCAAGAATCAAGAATCAAGAATTTATTGACCATTCAACAATTACATGCTATCAGTCTCGTCACAAAAAATAATTACAAAATGTTGCAAAAACGCACACATCAATAAAAGTCAAGTAGCATACAAGAAATAAATAAATTAATAAATTAGGTCTGCATCATGCATCACATACATGCATAAATTACAAGGTACATTTACATAGAATGGCTACACAGTCAGCAATGGTCTACAATAATGAATAGTCCAGATCAAAAAATTCACAAGTGTTATAAATAGGGCTGTTAACCAAAAAGTGTTTAATCCTGTCTTTAAACTTGTTTAGTGGCAGGTCTTTGATTGCAGTAGGAAGAACATTGTACAGCTTAAGTGCAGTTACCTCAAAACTTTTTAAGGTCCTGGAATAATAATTGTACTTAATAAATATGTGATTCTTTTGCCTAGTAGAGTAATTATGTAGATTTTCACATAACAATAAATTGTGGACATTCTTTTTCACATAAATTAAGCAATCCAAAACATAAATAGCTGGAAGAGTGAGTAGTTTTAACTGAACAAACAAAGGCTTGCAGTGTGCTCTAGGCCTAGTTCCACACATTATACGTACAGCTCTCTTTTGCAGGATTAGTAATTTAATAACGGAGGAGTGGTTACCCCAGAGAATAGTGCCATAGGATAAATGACTAAATATGTGAGCATGGTAAACAGTTACAAGTGCATCAATGGAAACAATCATACTCAAAACTCTAAGCAGAAAAATACCTCTACATATTCTGTTTACAACAGTGTCAATGTGAGTTTCCCATCCCAACCCAGGCTCAAGATGAATTCCCAAAAACTTAACAGGGTTTGCTTTAGCAGCATTGAGACGGCTAGAAGTAAAAAGAATTTCAAGAGTCTTTTGATCATTGAGACATAGACTATTAGCACAGCACCAGTCGTTTATGGTATTAGAGGTGTCATCTAGTCTACCTCTCAAGGATTCAGCACTTTTTTCAATAACAGAGAGGGCCAAATCATCTGCAAATAAATAAGGATGTACGAACCCATCCTGAACCTGATTGGGAAGGTCGTTAATATAAATAATAAAAAATGAAGGGCCCAAAACAGAGCCCTGCGGCACCCCGTACTCGACTAACTTAAAACTAGACATAATTCCATTAACAACTACAGCCTGATGTCTATCTCCAAGATAGGATTCAATGAGAGATAGGCTAGGGTTTTGGACACCATAGAAGGAAAGTTTACTAAGGAGTATGGAATGGGACACAGTGTCGAACGCTTTGGTGAGGTCAAACAATCTACAACCAACACTTTGTTTTTTTTCTAGACCCTCAGAACTAATCTGAACAAGTGACAGCACTGCCTCAATTGTACTATGTTTGGCTCTAAATCCAAACTGACAAGAAGAAAATATCTTATTTGATTCAAAATAGGCTACGATTTGTTTGTTGAGAACAATCTCAAAGACCTTAGATACAATACTAACAATACTAATAGGCCTATAGTTCTCATAACTGTCCTTTTTCCCTTTTTTAAATACAGGTACTACTTTCACATATTTTAATGATCTTGGGAAAACACCAGCATGCATACATAAATTAATAACATAGGCTAAGGGTTCACATATGAACTGAGCTGCCTGTTTGATGATTATTGCATTCAAACCATGTACATCTAGTGATTGGCTATTCTTAATACCCATAATAATAGAATAAAGATTCTCAACACTAATTGGTGAAAAATTGAACAGTGTGCAAGGTTTGTCAACATTTGTCAGGAAATCTAAATGACTATTTACACTAGGTGAAATACTAGAGACAACATCACTCACTTTGTCAATAAAGAAATTATTAAAACCTTCAGATGTCAAATTATTACCTAAAAATGCTTTAGGCTTAGTGTTTACAGAGGTCAATGAGCTAACAACAGACCAAGTGGCTTTTGGTTTGTTTGCAGACTGATTTACAATGTTAGAAAAATATTCACTCTTCGCTGTTCGCAGTTTAAACTTATACATGCGCCTAAGGTGATTGTATTCATTTCTTAAATGTGCACAGCCACTTAATTTGAGAGAACTGTAAATTTCAATGCATGAGCTTTTGAGATTGTGTAACTCAGTGGTATACCATTTGTTAACACGTGCATTGGCTTTACCCAACTTAACCTTATTTTGCACTAAAGGATAAGCCTTATCAACTATCGCTACAAATGATGAGAGGAAAAAATCAACAGAATCAGATGGATCACTAATTGTATACAAACTAAGCCAATTAAAAGTGCTAAGTAGATACATAAAGTAAGTAAATCCAAAACCTGTGATAGGCCTGCTTCTTTTCAGCGGAAGGGCAGGTTCATCTGTGGTGATTGGTCTAGTGTCCACAGTAGCCTTCATCGTAATCGCATCATGATCAGACACAAGGGTTGGAACAACAGCAGCGGAGAAACGATCCACATGGATATTTGTAATAAAATTGTCAATACAGGAACCGCCACGTAAATTATTACTGGGACGAGTAATATCAGTAATAGTAGGTTTGAGTGCAAACATACTTAATAAATTGAGGAATTCAGTAGTATCATAATCCTCTGCACAAAGATCCACATTAAAGTCACCAGTTAGCACAATATTACAGGTTGGGAACTTCGTAAATACATAGCCAAGAGCATCATAGAGTCGATTTATAAAAGCATCTACTGACATTTTCCTACGATCAGGGATTCGGTAAACGTTAATGATTACCAAATTGAAGCATGCAATAAACACTCCGCAAACTTCAAATTCCTTATCAACTGCCATGCCATTTATGACTTGGAGTGGCTTACCTTCAATACTGTCCTTTAGAAGAATAACAGAACCACCATGTTTAGAAGATTTTCTGCAATAGTTTACAGCAATAGAATAACCGAGAATTTTAAGTAATATTAGTTCATCAGTAGAGAGCCAGTGCTCAACCAGGCACAAAATATGAGGATTAATCTCGCTTTTTAACACGTCAAGATAGTCCAATTTAGACACAATGCCCTGCACATTCCAGTTAAACAGAATAAATTTTGTGGCAACATTTCCACAGATCAGTTCACTCGACAGGTTAGATTTAGCATCACTTGGACCTAACCTGACTTCACGGACAAAAAATTCTTGTTGGTAAGGTTGCGCTTTTTGGGTACATACTCCTTCACCAATATACCCTCATCCCAAAACAAAGGATCGAGCAGCGTTGCCTTATCTTCCTCATTGACTCCAATCTTAAAAGATTTATATGATGAGAATCTAGTCACAACATCTTCACAGGAATGACCAGATATACCATTGGCCAACAGGAAACTATCAACGTCATCTTTCTTAATGTCAGGTTTTAGTCGAGAGATAAAAATCCAGTACAGCCTATTCACACTTCCCAATTTAATCACTCCTTCACCAGCCGTTCTCTTACCAAAGACTGCAACAGATTTAGGCTTATCACTAACTTCATTACCAACAGATTTCTTCCTCACTGTAGGCCTATGTACATAGCTGTTTATAGAATTAGATTTTACACTATTGTCCTGAGTTTTTTGTAACTTCCTGTTTTTGTAGGTTACTGTTTTGTAGCCTGCCTTGTTACCGGTACAGTTAACATCTAGGTCGGGGGAACTACTTTTAGTCTCTGAGAACTCCGTACTTGTAGATTTTTCTTCATGAACAGAGGTAACACTAGGCTGATTATTCATTACAGAACTCTGGGAAAGCTCTACTGAAAGCTTAGCCGTAGAAGGGATGTTGGATAGCCTAGGCCTACCTGAGTCTGGAAATTCACGTCCTTTGTCTACATTGCTTACCAGAGCATTCCTATAGCTGATTTTGCCTTGGTTCAGTACCAGATCGTCATTTTCATATTCTTTCGATAGAGCAATACCACTCAACATGTCAGTGTGAGAGTCCAACACAGTATGAAACTTAGCTTGCTGATTAGAAGAATTAATAGGCTATACGCACTTATCTAAAATATATTGATGAAATAAAGCACGAATAATTAAATATATGTTGACCTTTTATATAATCTGATTGAAAGTGTTTATACCAAACAGATCAGCAAGTGCAGCTGAAGTCTCTCTCCAGGCGAAGCACGTCTGACTGATTGGTGTTCTTCCACTTGAAATGTTTACCTCTTACCAACATCACACGTGGAATATCGAGATCCTCCTTTCCTCTCATGTAAATTATAGAGGAGTTACGTTTCCCCTTAAGAGATTCGGTGATGTTTGACAAGACATTATATTAAACCCGATTTCCTTTGTTTATGAAAACAATCTAATTTGCTATTAAGCTGTTTAAATAGTTTAGCTGTTTATATTTCAAATAGAATTGAATTTGGATAAACTGTAAAATACAGAACAGGTACGCATTATAAGAACCCTCCTACCTTGAAAATATACCTTGAAGATATTACGAACTCTGCCAGCCATGTTTTTGGTGAACATCTTCACTGCAAGAAACTGAAATATTTTTGCCTAGGCCCAAAGGAGTAGGAGAAAAACCATGTACCAGATTTGAAGAAATGCGGAATGTATCCGCAGATAATGAAACATATTAGCTACTTGACTGATAATGCAAGGAGTCTGATATTACAAGATAGCAATAACCCTGCGGAGCATTTTAATTCCGTTGTTACTAAGGTAATTGGCGGTAAACGAGTGAACTTCTCGAATCGCAGATCGTATGAAGCCAGGTGCTCAGCAGCGGTAGTCTCTCACAATTCCAGACTAGCGTTGTACACTCTCCACAAATTAATTCTTAAGCATAGCCTAAGAAAGATTTTAAAATCTTTTCAGCAAAGACGGGTGGAAAAAGTACGCAAAGCTGCAATCAAAAGAAAAACATCATTTGTTATATATGCTATGCGTAAAAGTTAATTGTCATATACACGCTCCCATACATTATAATACGCTTATACG
The DNA here is from genome assembly GCF_028750875.1 of Macrosteles quadrilineatus. Taxonomy (NCBI): domain Eukaryota; kingdom Metazoa; phylum Arthropoda; class Insecta; order Hemiptera; family Cicadellidae; genus Macrosteles; species Macrosteles quadrilineatus. The sequence continues at coordinate 100,345,575 of NW_026542595.1, forward strand.
CTTATAATACGCTCCCGGGTTTCGGCACCAGGAGAAAGGAGAAGGAGAAAGAAAGAAAGGCGACGTCAGAGTAGTGGTCGTCCGTCAACGTGCGATTGAGGATAGCCGCCGACTGGCGTGTCGTGTAGTCACAAAAATCAAAAGCGTCGAGGCCCAAGGCGTGGCGTGGGCGAGGAGGAGAAAGGAGAAGGAGAAAGAAAGAAAGGCGACGTCAGAGTCAGAGTAGTAGTCGTCCGTCAACGTGCGATTGAGCCGGGTCCGGAGAGCGGAAGCGGAAGCGGCTTCCACTACACTACCAACCACTGCTAATTTAAAATAAAATAAAAATATCTTCTTGGATCCTAGCTTGACACTGGGTACTATAACTTTGAAATCAATATTTAAAAAAGATGAACATTCATTTAAAGGGGGAAGTGTTATATATGCTATGCGTAAGAGTTAATTGTCATATATAATGTCGTCATGTGGCCACCCTGCGAGGTGACTCAGGGTGGGAGGTTATTCTAATAGAGGCTCTCTCTCTGAAGATGGCTTGATTGAAATAAAGATGTGTTTCCTCCACTTGGATTTTTATTTAATAAAAAGCCCATATAAAACATCATTGAAGAAACGAAAGTTGAACAAAAATTCTGTTATTGAGCATAGAGAGTCGATGAAAAGCTACGGACCCTTAGCTCAAAAGCCGGACATGCCGCCAGACTTGCTGGAACAAAAAGATTTAATCAAAGGTCTTAGAAGAACCAAGGAAGAGCGGGAAAATCTTCAACAAGCTACGGTCATGCAATCGCAATGCGGAATGTAGAAAGAAGAAAGGAGGAAACTCTTGACTGCATCTAATTTCGGAACTGTATGCAAACGCAGGAAAACAACTAGTTGTTTTTAATGATTTCACAATTTTTGCTTCCTGCAAACGTGTTTTGTTGTAATTATGTTGATTACTTTTTAAACAAAACTGCAAACGCAACAAAAATCTAAAAGCTTTTTTTTAAGGTCATTGTATTTATTTTGAAAATATACATAATACTAAACAATTATTTGCGCCCACCACAAGGGCTCCTCACGTATATTAATTGATATAACAATTGTATATTAGGCAGTTGCATTTATACATGAACTTGTCCAACCAGGACAAAGTCAACAAAATGTTGAGAACAGGCTTTGACTTTTTTGTAGTAGGTAGGGTTTTTAACAGACTTTAAATGTTTGTTAACATTTTTTTCGAAATAGGAATGAGAAGATTAATTTATTTTAAATACTGCATGTATATTTTCCTTTATTCATTAGTATTGAAGTAATGTACATATACATTGTACATATATAAATATAAAAGTAAATAAGTACAATGTAAATATATGTAATACTGTAACGATTTTGTAATTTTGTTTAAAATTTTAAATGTAAAAAATAATTTTGTAGCGGTCAACATAATTTGAATACAAAAAAAAGAAATGTCACTTACAGTTGTAGGGTTTAATCATGCTTGATGTTTAAAATCAGACAGTTAAAGACAGGAAAATTTAAATAATGTAATGATGGACTATATCTAGTCTGTGATTAGTTACTTTCAACCAATCAGAGAAGGTCTTCTTCTTATATATAAATACTAACGGTTCCTTGCTCTAGGCCTCAGTTGGTGGACATAATTTGTTAAAGTAATATTGTAAAGTTCTTAGACATGTGCTCCCAAGATGATCTGGGTTCAAGTTTAATGGGAGAAAAATAATAAATACTGAGATGAGCTTTTATTCTAAACAAAGAAAAGAATTGTTGACCGTTATAAAGAAAGTATGTAAGAAAAAAATAATAAAATTTGGTTTGTGTTTCAAAAGTGACTTTTAATAAGATCCAGTAGCCAATATTTTAATAAAGCCTTTTCTAAATCAAAATGTGCCTCAATAATTATAAAAGTTTCAAATTGACGCTAAATGAGGTTACAATACATAAGGTTGGGAAATAGCCGATGTACGGAAAATAAACTATTTTTTGTGTGTTTGTCAATCAAAGTAAATAAAATTATTACCAGTATGGAGAACTGACTGGAAGTTCTAAACACCTAGTGGAAATTTTGCTGGCCAGGTTCTAGAATGTGGGTAAGTCTCAGAGATAACATCAACTCCCCCAAGTTAAAACTGATCTGCTACGTTTCATCAGAAATCATTAGTCGTCTTCATTCAATCACTCTCTAGCACTATTTCATTTGTTCAAACGAACTTTTAACTTTAATATTTACTAAGGAACTTTATACAGTGAAGTTTCATCGTTGTCAAATGATTAAATTCACATTTAAAAATATGTCATTTAAAATTAAGCTGAAGATTAGAATATTTTATTATGGATATTTTACCATTTTATTTGAAAAAAAATTAAATCCAGTAAAGCTAATATTTTTTGTATGGTGTATATTTATTTTATTTTTCAAAACAATACATATTTGTCAGAAATCAAACAATACAAAAAAAACATTATTTTAAAATTAATACGAGGTAGTTTGCTTTCTTTTTTAATGTCTGTCATAATCTTGGTCTATTACTCTATTCTAAATAGTCAGCTGTTGGTAAATATTAAATAGAAAACACTTCTTATTGTTACTTTTGAAAAACATTACACTAAGGTAAACGCACCAGTAGCTGACAGTATAAGAAACTATACGCACTTAATAATCCGTGGTTTTGAATAAAAAGGAACTAAAGAGATATTACGGATTTTATGTGATTCTAAATTTAGTGTAGTTTTCAAATTTGTCATTCAAAAAGGGGTTTTTAAATATATTTTATAACATTTTTAAGCTTAATTCAACCTTTGTACGTGTTCCAGTGGCTGACAGTGAAAAAAGTGCTTGTACTAGTTGCTGACTGTCAGTTGTCCCAGTAGCTGACACTGGAACTATAAATGTACTATATAGGGCCTACTATATAGCTGCTAAACCTAAGGGTTTTATAATTTATAAGACGAATAAAATCTAACTTAATAATTAAATTCTAAAATTATGTAAAACGTTATTAAGAAAATTTATTTGATATATTTTAAAATAAAAAATATTTACATTAAAAAATATATATATTTAACAAAAAACATTTTTTTTAAGATAATTTGGCTTATTAATTAAAAAATTTAAATCATTTTATAAAAACATGAGATTGCATAAATTATAAATAGCATGCAAATTTCGATGGGTAAAACCAATTTAATATTGTGCAAGCAGCAAATATCCCCCTGTCAGCTAGTGGAACTTGTATGGCTTTTGTGTACCAAAGCCTGACATTGATATAATTTTAAATCCTAAACCCCTAACACCCCAATTTTATCATGAAATTGTCAACAAAGGTATAATTGATAAAAATAATGAGCCTAATCATTAGTACTATTTAAGAAATTTAGCAAAATGACAAAAAACCAAACTTACTTTCTTAACAATTTCATTAAGGGAATCGACTTAATATGATATGTACAGACAGGGTCGCTTTCAAACCACCACCATTCAGCGAGTATGGGCTAAATTTCACTGAATTTTTTGTGAACAAATCAAGAATAAACATATGTTCTTCTAACAATGCAATCATGTGTAAATATTTTTAAGAGACCACATTATAATGTTAAGAAACTCAAACTGTCAGCTTCTGGAGCACTGTCAGCTACTGGTGCATTTACCTTACAAACATCTATGTTGTTCAAATAAAGAGATATAATTCACAATGTGCGTGTGTTTCAATAGGACGGTCACAACAATGTCACAACGTAAACCCATGTTTTGCAAAATTCTATCCATGTTTTGCCTCCTGGGTTGATAAAGAGTACTAATAATAGGTTGAATACCATTTTTACGATGATAATATAACTTATCACTAAGAAAGGTTGTTGCTTAAAATTCAAAGTCTTCACTGTATATTATCACATTATTCATACCTACTTTAAAATAAAGTAATCTGTAAAAAGTGGCAACGGGTGCAAATGATAGACGCTTACCTTTAATTTGTTTCTTAATTTCCTCCGCTTAGCGGAAATAACTGAGCCTCGTTTGCATTGGAGAGCTAATTAAAAAAGCACAATATTACTTACTTCCTTGGATGAATTAAAAATTCACGAATTAAGAATATATAACGTACACATGACATGGTGTACCAGCATAGCTTTGTAGGGGTATTCAGTTTGGGAATAGTACTCAAGTTAAATAAGGATTTGCTAAAATATTATATAAATCGTTAGCTATGTCCTTAATTCACGAAACAATATTTCACTATTTTGTTTGCTATCAATTTACTTTTGGAAAGTTAACGTAATTATATTTTTATATAAATTGGAATTCTACTATTTAAAAGAGTGAAGAGCTTCTTTGTTTGAACCGAGCGTGAAGTCCTCTTTAATTGTTTCTACAAAGATAACAATACAATTAAAACTTCCGAGCGAGAGCCACGAGTTGAGGAGATTGATTTGATTGAACGGAGATAAACTTGAACGCACTGGGAAGCGGAAAATTGGGCTATTTATACTTTAGATTTCCTCTGGTTTCAATGTTTAATATAAAGACTTGAATGACTACATTTGAGGCCTTACTTTTCTGACCCTAAAATATACATAAAACTTAAAAATGTACAAATGGAAACGTTACATGTGGTTTATTTTACAAATAGGAACAATTGAGCGAACAAAGCACAACTATTTGTGATTTACTGATCAGTAATTAAAAGCACCTTACAGATCTTGAATACATTAATTCAATATTAATACAAAACCAGGCGACTTTTATGAATGATTTTTACGACTTTATTTATTTATTTTCCTTTACATTTCACCGATTTTCAACGGTTATACCTTGAATTCAATTAAGAGTTTTATTTATCATTAAACATGCTTAAGGAAAAGTGCATAAAAATGCAAATTCGCAAACATCAGACTTTCAAATTTATTTCCCGCAATCATACAGGGTGAGTTTTAATTGTCCCCCCCCCCCCCAACTTTTTCTACATTTTTTCTAATATCAATCCCACACCACTTCCAAACATTGTTGGTTAGGAAGTACTTCATTTTGACAAGGTGGTCATTTCCGGCCGCCATATTGGATGCAAAATATTTTTTCAAATGTAAAGGTGGGGTTGTGACCCATTATTTCGAACTAGATGTTTACCCTGATTACAATGCCACAAACCGTTTTTAAAAATCTTGATCCATTCAAAAGTTATGAGGGCTTTTTAAAACTTTATTTTTAGCCCATTTTAACATTGAGCATTTACAAACTAAGACCATAGCCTCAAAATAGTTTCGGATAAAGATAAGTATACCCTATCAGTCATTGTCGACCTATTTTCATTTGGTTTAGACAGATGTATTTTTTCGGCCGCTATCTTGGATCCGCCATTTTGAAATGTGATAAATTATTTGAAATATGAAGTGGGTGTTGTGGCCCATCATTACGAATTACTTTTATAAGCTGAACTCAATTCCATGATCCGTTTTTCATTTCCATATTTTGATTTTGCAATATAGACATTTTTTACAAAAAACATTGCTATATTTCATAAATAAAAATTGATAGCAAAAATTTGATTGCGGCATAGCCCTGCTTGTAGCAACAATGATCTTCCGGGTGGAGCACACAAGTGTAGGAAGTGTGGGAAATCAGTTCACGCTCTGGAAGGCTGCTCATTCCCTACTGACAATAATGATGAAGGCTATGGCCAATCCAGGATATGCATTCAGCGCTCTTTGAGTCATAATGACAAAGTGATTCCTACCATCATTACTAAGACTGGAATAGTTGACAGACCAGATGACACCGTTGACTGTAACAAGACCACTAGCAAAACAATTGTTGAGGGTTGGAAAGGCTTATCATTACCTTCTAAGAAAAAAACTGCATTTTACCGGAGACCAAACCCTGACTTTCCTATGCTACAGGATACAAACAAGAACATCAAACTTGGAATCTTAAAAAATGGACACGATCCAAGATTAAAGATCGTTAAAATTGGAGAAAATCCTATTTTACTGTCTAACACATGTAGTTTTGATGCGCCATGTCAAACATTTGCAACATCATGTTGTGATAGCCCTCTTTACAGAGACAGAATATATAGTATGGATGGGGGAAGTCCATTTTACTAGTTGCGAAGAACATTGCAAAATCAGGCGTTACTCGAGGGGCGTACAGAATGAGAGCTGAAATTCTTCTGGACACAATTCCACCTGAACTGTGAAATGGACTCATCTGCTCTTTTGCGTAAAATGAATGTATATCCTTCCTTAAAAGAAACATACAATTGTTCATCGCCATATTGCCCTGGAAGAATAAGAGTCAACAATGTGGTAGTAATTTCTGCAAGAATATCACCAACGAACAACCTGCTGGGATTGCAAGAAGCATTGATTGCCAGTGACCCAAGCACAGAAACGTATTGCTCACAAATAATTCCAGACATAACCAATATTTCTCCTGAATGTTTTGTTGTTGACGAGGACATGACCAAGCAGGTAAGTACACAAATGTGTTTAAAAAAAAATAAGGTATTTACAAGTTCGAATTGGCTTATAAAAAAGAAGCCTTTCCTCCAAAAAAAATCATTAACTAAGCCGTAATGTTGATGTTAAGGAATAGTTTTAAATCGTTTTAAGGACGTTTTAGGCTATTTGGGGATTAGGAACAATAAATCGTCTGTAATTATTAGTAAAATAATTATATGTCTGCCCTTCATGGGTCATATGACTTGGGTAGTAGGCCTATAATATAGATGCGACCTTTGGTGCTATAGATTGTGATTGTGAGTTTGACATTCCTGTACTGGACCAGCGTAAATAACAATGGAAGTGGATCGCGATTCTGAGTTTATCAATTTTAGATATTTGTGCCAGAATGTGTTGTGTTCTATTGACAATAATTGTGTAAGTTTCCTCCAGGAAAAACTACTATCTGAAAATCCCAATTGTGATGTGTGTGGGGACAGAACGAAAACCCTTATTCGCGGCGACAATTCCGTTAAATTCCGATGCCAAAAAAGAGCTAATGGCGGACACGATGTCAGAAAGAAAGCTCTGGAAAATACATTTTTTGAAAGTGCGAAGTTTGGCCTCATTAACATTTTGATGATCGTTTATTTCTTTTGCATCAATGTTGTTAACTATAATTTTTTTTTAGGGAAACGAGCTCTGCAACATCTCAAACAAGTAGGAGAACCATCTCCGATTGGCTTTCATATTGTAGGGAGGGTTGTTTTACATCTGTAGCAAATACGAAGAAGAGGAACTATTATGGGGTACGGGGTAGAGCAATACCTGATACCCTGATACCCAATCAGGCCTAGGCAAGAGTAAATATGGCTCTGGGATAGAGCCTAGTAGGGATGTGTAAAGGTGGGACATAAAAAAACATTTAAACTTGCCTGTGAATACCTTATTTACTTATTTCTTATTAGTCGAACACAGGAGTAACAGTATTTCCCTGTGATTAGAGAGACAACCTGAATCAAGTGATAGAGCTGTATAATAAAGCCATCACTGGCCAAGACTGAAGATGAACTTATGGTGACGGATAGATTTGATATTACCGGCCTATTTGACATGTTGTATTTGACATAATGTATAACAGAAGCTTATTATTATTTCATAATCAATGATGTCCAATACATGTAAATATATAACATAACCAAGCAACCAAGGCCCAAAGGCAACTGTAGGAAAGATAGGAAAGCCCCACCACCATAGACGATGAGAACGGAAGAGGACAAGGCCCACTCATCTACATGCTAAAGGTAAAGACAGCCACTACCATCTAACCACTTTTCAGGATACCTTTATAGTTTATTTTGCAAGTCAGACAAAGTTGCAATAAATGGCGACGAAGATAAAAAGTGTTCAGTTTCTTTTAATTTGTGCGCGTTTAGAACATATTAAAGTATATTTTTTCTTTTCTTTTCGTTTTTAACCAATAAGACTTGGCAAATTTTCAGTTTTCAACCTGCCAGGAACAAGGGATTTTTAGTTTTATTTTAAAAATTTATGAAAGAAATCTCCCAAAACGAATGAAAGTGAAGATTTAAGGCTTGGAAGTCCTTTAACCTAATTGCGAAGAAAGAAAAATACATCTATGGATGGATGGTAATGGATGATAGCGCAACACCCCGTGTAAGTCCTTCATGTCTAAGTTTGTTTACCTGATTACCTTTCTCTTCACCAAGACCAGCTTTGCCGGATAGGTTGTGTAATAATACAATAAAAATAAAATACTATTTGATAAATTCTATTTACAATATATACATAAAATCACTTATGGCGGTGGATCAACCCTATTTATTCACTGTTTCAAAGTATTCGTCAAGGCTATAAAACGGGTTGGTTACTAGCCAGGACCTAAGGGCAGTGCTAAATTTCTTTATTTCAAGGTTTTGTTGCTAGGCCTAGCCCAAGCCTAATTTCGAATTTCAATGGCATCTAAACAAATTCTAGGGAAAATTAACGAATTTAATATATAAGTGGAATCATTTTATAACTGTGTTGAAAGACTCGAGCAATTCTTTACCATTAATAAAATCGATTATACTAACAAGTTGTCATTGTTCATTGCTGTCATGGGACCAGAGCTTTACTATGTCCTAAAAAATTGCTTGTACCTAAGAAGCCTTCTGAGAAAACTTTTGCAGAAGTAATTGCTGTTTTAACCACACACTACGAACCCCGTAAAAATATTACCTATGAAAGGTTTGTTTTCAATAAGAGAACCCAAAAAGAGGGAGAAACAATTGCAGAGTTTGCAGTTCAACTTAAACGACTAGCCTCATCTTGTCAATTCAAAGACTTCCTTGAATGCTTTGCGTGACAATTTCTTGTGTGGACTTAGGTGTAACGAAATACAAAGTAAATTACTGTCTGAAGGTAGTAACTTAGATTTTAAGAGGGACTTGGAAATAGCCTATGTAATGGAAGATGCCAGCCGTAGTGTGCGGCAACTAAATTTTTTTGGTAAATTTTTTTGGGCGTTCCTCCATTGATTGCCA